>NC_056728.1:140723041-140795541 GCF_019279795.1 Protopterus annectens
CTTGCCAGCAGGACTTACTACCATAGATTCATAGGTTCATAGGTAGGTACTACGCTATCGGCCCAAGGGCCAATGTAAGCCTAGCCAACAAGTTTCCCTGACTTTTGCCACCCAAGAAGGTTATTTTCCTGTGCCACTGTCGAGCAGAGCCACAGAGGTGATCCCCAGGGTGAATTTCCTATTTCCCATCCACTCATCAAGATTTTTCTTGAAGAGTGCTAATGAGGAGCTTTGTTTGATATAGATAGTTTGTTCCAGAGTATGGGAAGTCTCTGGGACAGGAATCTATCCCTCCAGCATGTTCTGTTTATTGTAGTGACAAAGTTTAGGTCCCTAGAGCATGTAGCTCAGCGGGATTGGGATTTCTTTAGGTGCAGCATGCCCATCAGCTCTGGGTTTGACATAGCTTTGTATGTTAGGCAGAGATCACCTCAGAGTAGGCAATATGCTATGGAGTAAAGCTGGTGTTTTTTGAGACGGTCAGCGTAGGGCATCTGTTTGAGTCCCATAATCCTCTTTGTGAGGTATTTTTGTGGCCTTTCCAGATGTTGCAGATATCTTGTGAGGTACATTCCAAAAGCAGCGTTGTACTCAATAATGGGTCTAATGAGAGCCGAGTAGAGGGTAACAATGACCTCTTTTTTCCTGGATGAGAACCCTTTCGTGATGAGGTGTGTCACGTAGAAGGATTTCCTGACTACTGTGGTGATGTGATCATCAAAGGAGAGACTATTGTCCACCTGAGTTCCAAGGTCTCTTATCACACCTTCGGCATTAAGTGGACTGCCACCTATATGGGTATGGAGTTTTTACCAAAGGGGATGACAATGCACTTTTTGGCATTGAGCTTGAGGCCGTGGCTCTGACACCAGGCATCAGTCTTGATGAGGCCCTTCTGTAGGATGTCCACATCGCTTGAGGACTTGACGATGGCACCTAATTTGCAGTCATCTGTGAAATTCATCAGCCAGAGGCCCTCTGTGTTAGCCTGTACTTCAGAGACGTAGACACCAAACAGGAGAGCACCCAAGACCAAACCCTGTGGTACTCCACTTGTCACAGGTTTTAAGTCAGATTTTGAGTCTGCAACTTTTACAATGTGGGTTATGACAGTGAGACAGTTGGCAACCCATCTTGTGCTGTATGGATGTATACCCAGTTTAGCAAGTTTATCTATGATTCCAGAATGGGGGATAGTGTTGAAAGCCTTGGCGAGGTCAAGATAGTCTGTGTGAACTGCTTTACCCTCATCTATGGCTTTGTTGACTGTTTCAAATAAGTCGATCAGGTTCAGGAGGCATGCTCTGCCCTTCACAAAACCGAACTGGGTGGGGTCCAGAGTTTGGCGGTTACCAATGTCTTTGTTTATGAGTTCCATGATGATACATTCCATGGGCTTGCAAACCAGGCTTGTCAGGCTAATAGGGTGATAGTTCCCGGGGTCCGTGGTGACTCCCCCTTTGTGGAGTGGCATAACTGTTGCTGTGCACCATTTAGTGGGTACAAAGCCTGACATGAGGCTGTGATTGAACATGATGCTTAGGTAGGGGGGTCAGTTTGTTCTGAAGTTTGTGTAGAACACAGCCTGGGATGTTGTCCAGTCCCATGGATGCTGTGTTCTTGGCTTTGGAGAGTGCAGTTTTTACCTGCTCAGTTGTAATTGCAGGGGCACTGCATTCTTCCAGTATGGATATGGTCCCTTTAGGGGGTAAGGGGGGGTATAGGTGGCACTGAACCTGTCAGCCAGGATGTTGGCAATATTAGTTGGTTCCATAATTTTTGTGCCATTGTGCTGTAACTCAGGGCATATCTGGGTTGTGCCACTGAGATTCTTGACATAGCTACAGAATGCTTTGTGGTTGTCCTTAGAGTCAGTGACAATCTTGTTTTCATAGCTAGCTTTGGAGGATTTTATGAAGGATCTCAGCTTCTTACTGAGGCTGACTAGAGAGCTCCTCCATTATTGGGATTTTACTCTCTTTTGCAACAGTTTCTTCCTTCTGTTGTAGAGTTTGCCTATAGCAGGGGACCACCAGATTGGCTTCCTTTTTTTGGAGGATAGCATCTTGGTTCTGCTAGGGATAGCACGAATCATGCACTTGAGTAAGTGCATATAGAGTACATTTGTATAAGATTCAGCAGTGGTTTCCTTAATGGCGGGTGGGGGTGGGATGTGGATATCTATGTTGATTAGCTTATGGTCCGATCTGACCAATGAGGACTTGACTTCAGGTGTGGAGCACTGGTCACTCTTGTTGGTAATGACCAGTTCTAGGAATATTATTGCCCCTGGTGGGGATGTGGATACGTTGATCCAGGGAAATGGAGTTTATGAGGTCCAGAAAGTGTTGAGCAAAGGAGTTGGTACATGAGTAGTTTTCCCAGTTAATGGTAGGGTAGTTGAAATCTCCCATTATTAGGGTGTTTGGTTGAACCCTAATATTTTCCAGTATATCAAGAAAAGAGGAGTGGGAATCCTGGGGCATGGTGGGGGATCTGTAACAAGCTAAAATATGGATTGCAGTTTTGCCCAGGGTTAATTGCACTTGGATAATTTTGGATGCATTATGTTGGGCAACTAGCCTGGAGGTGTGGATATCCTTAAGGAATATAGACACACCTCCACACTTGGTGTTCCGGTCCTGGTTAGAGGGCCGGAAGGTATGGTATGAGTTATATCCCGGTAATGCAGGGGTGCTCTCTGGAGCTTTGAACCAGGTTTTAGTCACTGCACAGATATCAATGTTCTCCATTTTAAGGAGTGCCTCAAATGAGTGCATTTTGAGGTTTAGACCTCTAGCATTGACTAGCATTACCCTCTGTTGTTACTTGCCTGTATCTGTTACCGTGGTGGGTTTGTCATTTGAACCTTGTCTAAAAAAGGCACTAGAGGGGCGGCAAGAGCCTTAGCTAGTATCCGGAATCACAGGGGCGACAGGTGCAGGCCATCTCTGGCAAAGCATAGTGGCCTGTTGACCATGTCATCCCAGGCAGACACATACTTGATCCCCTTGGAATGACACCAGAAGCTTAGCCAATTGTTGAAGTCAATCATTTTGTCTTTGTAATGCGATATCCTTCTGGGCAAAGGTAGGATGCTACTCAGAGCTAGGGTCATACCTGCCTGGATTACAAGATCAGAGAGCTTCTCCATGTCTCTTCTGATGTAGTCCTGGGAGGTACATCTCAGGTCGTTCACACCAACATGGACATATTTGTACTTGTGGAGTGACCTGAGTGCGCGGATCCTGGCACCCAACAAACAGCTAACAGTAACCTTCCTCTTGTCTATTCTGGTGAGTGAAACATCAGTGTGCCTGACTATAGAGAAACTATGACTAATGTTTTAGGCATGTTGCTTTGCTTAATGGGCTGTGGTTAAATGGCACACTGAGTCTGTGTGTTATGTGTCTTTTAGGTTGTGTTGAAGGGTGTAGGTTGCTTGCGTTTCTGCTTTGGAGGTTTCTGTTGCTTGGGCAGATTCTTATTGAGAGCCCCTGAGAATGTTTTTGTGTATCTTTTTGTGTATCTATGTGTGGGTTTTGGTGGTGAAGGCATAGTGGGACTATGTGATGAGTGTAGTATGGTGCAAGTGTTTACCTTCTCCTCTTGACTGAGAAGTTCAGTCTTGGGTTGAGAGAGCTTTGTCTCCAGTTTGGCAAGATAAAAGCATCTCTCACCGGTTGTAGTGTTGGGTGGTAGGAGGAGGAGAGGGTTGTCAGTGTACAAGAGGCAATTGCTGCATTGCCCCAAGGTGTCCAGATTCATCAGGTCAACAGAAGAAAACACCAAGAGCGTGGACATGCCTGGGTCATAACTATTTTCCTCTAGATAAGTGAGGGAAGTAAGTACTAGAGCTGTTTTCCCTGAAGTAACTTGAGGAAGATAAGTACAAAAACTGTTAACCACTAAAAAATGAGAAAGGTTGAGTGCTGCAGTAATTTGTAGCTTATTTAGTGCTTAGAGCAGATCTGAACCAGGGCTGAGCACAGAAAAGCAGATTCAAGTGTTGAAATTAAGAAACTGGCTAGTTCTAAGGGAAAAACTGAACAGCAGACTTTATGGCGCCATGAATAGTTTAATCCTAGCAAAGCGGTGCAGAGCGATGCACAAAACCACACATACACGGGTTTTAAACAGAAAAATGAAAGGGATAGAAATAGCCCAAAACAGCCAATAAACCTACAGATTCTGAGCTGAAACCACTCCTCCAGCGACAGATAGGCTGTTCCAAAGCTCACCACTCTTATTGATGAACAGCGAAGCTTCCTTCTATCTTAGAAAGGTCTAGGCAACACAGGAACTTACAAACAGCCCAGAATTCAGCAAAATCTGAAAACTGGACTTTACTAGATCTAGAAAGGCTGGAAACAAGTAGAGGGATAGGATTTTTTTTAAAGTTAAAGCAAATACAGCAATAAAAACACTTTTAACACGGAAAATAGGCTATCGCACTTGAGTGTGTAGCCCTTTACAGTTAAACAGATGAAAAACACTTAAAAACAATACTTTAAAGTGCAAATGGTATTTGGTTTCAAAAACAGTTCAGATAAGTAACACAATTAATAAACAGGTGGTTGGAAAAATGCGGCAAGCAAAAACAAACAATAAAATGCAAAACAAAGGTACTTAATCTACTCAAAAGTCTCCTTTTCTCTCTCTGTTGCTGTATGACTCTGCAGAACACCCAGGCAGGCTCTTGCTGAGATAATACAAGTGCAAAAACTGTGCAAACATGGGTTTTTAAAACAGAAAGATGAAAGGGATAGAAATAGCCAGACAATAAAACTACAATTTTTTAGCTGAAACCACTCCTCCAGTGACAGATAAGCTGTTGCAAAGCTCATCACTCTCACTGATGAACAGAGAAGCTTCCCTCTATCTTAGAAAGGTCTGGGCAACACAGGAACTTACCAACAGCCCAGAATTCAGCAAACTCTGAAAATCGGACTTTACTAGATCTAGAAAGGCGGGAAATGAGAAGAGGAATATGATTTTTTTGTTTTTTGTTTTTTCTTTAAATGTTAAAGCAAATACAGCAATAAAAACACTTTTAACATGGAAAATAGGCTATTGCACTTGAGCGTGTAGCCCTTTACATTTAAACAGATGAAAGACACTTAAAAAATGATACTTTAAAGTGCAAACAGTATTTGGTTTCAAAAACAGTTCCAATAAGTAGCAAAGTTAATAAAAAAGCAGACGGAACAATGGGGCTAGCAAAAACAAGCAATAAAAAGCAAAACAGTGGTACGTAATCCACTCAAAGACTCCTTTTCTCTCTCTGCTGCTGTAGGACTCTGCAGAACACCAGGCAAGCTCGTGCTAAAGTAATACAAGTGCAAAAACCCACGCAACACGGGTTTTTAAACAGAAAGATGAAATGGATATTAATAGCCCAAAATGTCCAAAAACACTACAGTTTCTGAGCTGAAATCACTCCTCCAGTGACAGATAGGCTGTTCCAAAGCTCACCATTCTCACTGATGAACAGAGAAGTTTCCCTCTATCTTAAAAAGGTCTGGGCAACACAGGAACTGACAAACAGCCCAGAATTCAGCAAACTCTGAAAACAGGACTTTGCTAGATCTACAAAGGCAGGAAACAAATAGAGGGCTAGGATTTTTTTTTTTTAAAGTTAAAGCAAATACAGCAATAAAAACACTTTTACCATGTAAAATAGGCTTCCACACTAGAGTGTGTAGCCCTTTACAGTTAAACAGATGAAAAACACTTAAAAAAAGATATTTTAAAGTGCAAACAGTATTTGGCTTCAAAAACTGTTCAGATAAGTATCAATGTTAATCAAAAAGTGGCCAGAACAATGTGGCTAGCAAAAACAAGAAATAAAAAGCAAAACAGAGGAAGTCTCCTTTTCTCTCTCTGCTGCTATCGGATTCTGCAGAACACCCAGGCAGGATCTTGCTGAGGTAACAAGTGCAAAAAAACGCGCAAACATGGGCTTTTAAACAGAAAGATGAAACGGATAGAAATAGCCCAGAACGGCCAATAAAACTACAGTTTCTGAGCTGAAACCACTCCTCCAGTGACAGATAGGCTGTTCCAAAGCTCACCACTCTCACTGATGAACAGAAAAGTTTCCTCTATCTTAGAAAGGTCTGGGCAACACAGGAACTTACCAACAGCTCAGAATTCAGCACACTCTGAAAAACGGGCTTTAGTAGATCTAGAAAGGCAGGAAATGAGTAGACGTATAGGATTTTTTTTAAGTTAAAGCAAATACAGCAATGAAAGCACTTTTAACGTGGAAAATAGGCTATCGCACTTGAGTGTGTAGCCCATTACAGTTAAACAGATAAAAACACTTAAAAATGATACTTTAAAGTGCAAGCAGTATTTGGTTTCAAAACAATTCAGATAAGTAGCAAAGTTAATAAAAAAGCAGTCAGAACAATGCAGCTAGCAAAAACAAGCAATAAAAAGCAAAACAGAGTTACTTAATCTACTCAAAGTCTCCTTTTCTCTCTCTGCTGATGTAGGACTCTGAAGAACACCCAGGCAGGCTCTTGCTCTACGATTATTATATTGTTTATCCTTCTATTAGTACTGTAGTTCCTCTAGCAATTAGTGCAAGTACTCACCTTTTCCTTTGTCCCTGATATTCAGCTAAATATTCATCCTGAAATCCATTCTTTATCAAATTCACATGCTCATCTCTTTCTGCACATGTTTTCTATAGCATTACTATTTCTGCTTTGCCTTTCTTAATACAATTCAATGATCTTCCATTTTTCTCTGTACCTATGAGGCCATTTGCATTCCCAAATAATATGTTTAGCATAACCATTGTAAACAAGACATTATTAGTCGCACCTTTTATACATGACAACTTTTTTAAATGACTGTATCCATATTTTGCATTACATGCACCCACTAATGTTTGTCAGGCTTATCCTTTATTTAATTGTTTCTTGTCATCTCAATATGAATGAATGTCACATTTTACAAGACTTTTTGTTTTAAAGAAAACCCTCAAAAAAACTCAAAACACCCCTATATTCTATTAAAACAAGCACACAAAACTCAAGTAATGAAGTTTAACCCTCCTGATTTGAACAATTGTCCCACACTGAGCTGCAAGCAGAGTCATTAACTAACCTAAAATTAAAGTTAGCCATGGTAAAGTACCAGTTACAGCCCGTGCTCCTAGTTACACTAATTGCAGTCTGTTTTTGTCTTATCTGTATTCTCCTGCTAGATATGAAAAGCAACTTATATGCTTTCAGAACACATTTAGCCTTAAGAAAAAGTACACTAGTTATATTTAAATAAAATTAAATTATACACTGTTCTAGTAAATGCTTTAAAGAGTTTAGTTACCAGAAAAGCTGCTATCTCTTTTTCACTTCTAGTAATTTCAAACTTTTTTTTACTGAACTACTTACTCTTGTACCATTTAATTTTATATTTCTCTCAGTAAACAATTTTAGACCTATCAGTTTACTGCTGCTACCTTTAGTCAGCTTGTTTCTATGGAAACATAAGAACAAAATGTACTTCTCAACTCACACTGAACATTTATTTGCTAAAGGAACACTATTTGTTACATTTTCATCTCCTATTTATTTACAGAGTCACCAAAATCCAGTCTTTCTCAGCCACTTTTTCTTGTAAAGCCATATTTCACAAATGAGATTGATATTTTTTTTTAAACAACAAACATTATTAAATGATTATGTATGACATAGGCCATGTTTCATTTTTATAAATGACAATAAACCATAGTGACACAATCTCAGTTGCAAGCATTATGCATTCCAAATCATGTCAACACAACTGTAGTTGCATTATACATCACTTTTAACATATCCAGTCATTGTTAGTCAACCATTACACAACTCATTCAAATCCTGCCTTCTTTTAAACATTGTTCCTCCTCTACATGTATTGTTCCCACTGTTCCCATTTTTAATCTCACATTTATTCACTAATTTTATTGTTGCAGGTCTTCTTCCTGTTCATCTCCATCTGCCATCCTCAGACTCTGGTTCAAGTCCAAGATACTTCCGATTCTTCTAGTAATCTCCTGTGACTTTTTTTTGTGTCTCTTGAACATTTTCCTTTGGAAAATTGGAAGAGGTTTTACTGGCAAAGTCTCTCTTTGAGATTTATTATCTGAAGAATGAGAAGCTGAGTTCCCTTCTGTTTGATGGCTCACTTTTTGTTCGACAAACTTCTGTATTTCCTCCTTAGCCTGTTCTACATCAAACATGATATTGATCCTCCAGGAAAAAAATATTCTGTAGACAGCTAGACTCCCTGATTGCTGTGATAAATTTGCTTTTCTTCTACCTGGTGTACAGTGAATAATAATTTTCCACAAACACTCCCGTCTCCAATTTTTAATACTTTGCCGTTTTGCCACAGTTGTGTCAGTATCAACTCTTTCTGCTATTATCATTGCATCTTTACCAGTACACGCATTGGCTAGTTTCTCATGGCCAGGTTTGGAGCATACACATAATGTAACCTTTCAATTAACAAATCCTGCTGTGGAATACCAGTCAAATTACTTATTTGTGTTTTCATAAAATTAATACAGTCTGTTCCTCCCAGTTTCTGTAATGCACAGAAAATTCCATTTTTTCTGCATGTTATATCCTCTTAACTCTTCCATTTTTTGAAACAGCTTTTCTTGAGCAGTCTCATACTCAGCCAGTCTTTTCTTCATTTCAACCTTTGATATTTGCAGTTTTATCAGTTTATCTGAATAGCTGTTGAAAGCTTCTTCCATTTTTTCCAGCCTTCTGTTATTTGAGTTGATATACTCCTTCAATGTTTCATTTATTTTAATCAGCTCTGAGCATGTTTGACTTATTTTTCCTCTAAGCTTCCAAAAGAGCTCTGATATTGCCTTTATTTGATTGGATGCCTTTCTAGCTAGCCTTCTATTTCCAACACAGAGCTATCCCCACACAGTGCCTTTTATCCATGACTTGGAGAGCCGTGGCATTGTGAGTAACCAACTTTTCATCCAAATGGAAAGAGAATTAAATTATTTTAATTATTTAAATTCTCCTTAAATATTTAAGTGCACTTATAATTACCCATGTGGTGATATGACTTTGTACTTTTCCACTCTGGTCTATCGGACTGTATTTTTTAGTTTGTTCTAGGACCTTAGTCTTGTATTTTAATTAGCAGCTATTGGAAGGTTGTGTTTCTGCATTATTCTGAACTTCTATTTCTACAAGTAAAATTACTTGTAAAAGCAAGAAGATATCCGTTTGTATTTTAAACCCTGCTTGGCCAAAGTCTTGTAGTTCAATTCTTAGTTGTAGCAGAACTGCATACCACATCTAGATTTGTGCCCTAATCATTTAGTACTGCATTTTTTTCCATAAAGAGTGTTACTAGTAAATTACTGCATAGCTTGGTACCTTAAGCTGAAGCAAAAGTTCAGTAGTGGCTCTACCTCAGTTTGTGCTTCAGTGTTTTTATAGCCTGCTTATCATTTCTCTGCTTGCATTCTGTGTTGGCCCCATCCCCTACTAACACATTTAACTAAAGTTGCTGAAAAAAACTCCAGTATTGCTTTTATTTGCTTGCTAGCCTCTGTAGCTAGTCTGCTTGTTCCTAGAAAATTTCCCAACCCTCCCACCATTCTGCTGGTGTTGTTCTATAAGGCTGTCTCTCCACTCTCCGCCCCTTATGATTATCTGGTTTCCAAAGCCACCTTACCCCTTTCATTATTATTGACTGCTGTATGAGCTATTTATGTACTCTTCCCACCCACTGTTTTCCATACAACACAATACTGAGCGGCCACCCAGCAAACTAGTATTTTTCTTGAGTAAACCTCCTTTACCACTTAATGTCTCCTGTTCATTCTCCTGGAGTTCAGAATAGCTTGGAGTACTATCCTGCATTCCAGAAGTGTGTACTATCCTGTGCCATCCAGGCAAAGTTATTTAATCTCACTTAAGTTATTTTGAGTGATTACTATTGTTTTCCTGCTTTTAGGTGTGCATTTTACTGAATTATTTTGTAAAAAAAAATGTTCTTCCCCTCATTGTTACTGTATTGATATTTTGATCACAAGGGATTTCCAGATAGTTGTTTATATGGTTTGTGTTAACCTTGCACTCATGGGTCTGTTGTATTGTCTTTTTACATCAGGAGGATTGGGTATATTCATCTTGTCGGGGGAGTTGTTTGTCTGGTCTATATGAGTTGGGAAATACACAAAAGGACTGACAGTACAGTCATTTTATTGGTCAGAACGTTCATTGTTTAGTTTTCTGTCTTTTCTGTGCTGATATAAATTTTGCATATTTGCATGGGTCAGAAGTGCCCTGTACAGTAGCAAACACCAAGAAAGCAAATTTTCTTTGTAGAGTGGTCTATAAAAATGTAACTCGCAAAGCAACAATATAGTGCAAATACTTTGAACATCAACAAAATTAGAGCAGCTAATTGGACGTTGATTGGCAATACCTACATATTTAGTAGAGTCCACTACTGTATAAAAATTAAAGTTAGTAGAATTTTAGTACTATTTAGCATAATCTGTCCCAGTAAACCACCCTTATTAGTCTGCACAAACAAAGCACCCTTAATAGCCTTCTAACCCCAATACAGGACCTCATTGTAGCTCACAAATCAAAGGACTGGACAGTATGAATATGCAATTTCCATACTGTCCAGTCACACATAGCTCACATAACACACACATCAACCAACAAAGAAATCTCTGTAACTTAGTATCTGTTGTCTTCCTAGACCTGTCAAAGGCATTTGACACAGTATCCCACTGCAAATTACTATTGGCTCTCTCTGAGCTCAATCTGGATAACTCCTCCCTACTGTGGTTTAAAAATTATCTGTCCCTTCGGCAATGAGCTGTTAAATGGCATAACTCTCTCTTCCCTCTCCTCCCAGTGGGATAAGGTGTTCTGCAAGTATCCATTCTTGGTCCCTTACTATTTTCCATCTTTACCAATAACCTCCCCTCAGCTACCCAACAAACTAATATATTACAGTATGCTGACGACACCATCATTATTTGCTCAGCCCCCTCCCTGCAATTACTCCACAGAACCCAAGAAACCTTCACTACTATAGAAAAATGGCTAAATTCCTCCCAACTCATACTAAACCCATCTAAGTCTCAACTCATGATCTTCTACCCATCCAAAACTTTCACCCCTACCTCACCATTCTCAATAACATCCTCCAACAATACCCTTATCACACCAGTAACCCAAGCCAAGCTACTAGGTGTAACTATTAACCAAAACCTAAAATTCGGCAAACATATAGCACTAACAATTGCCAAAGCTCATAAAAAACTAGGTTCACTCTAGCACTGCAAGAGCTTTCTCACACAGGAATCCTGAATCACTATCTCTCGTACCTATCTACTCTCCACCACATTATACGCTAGCCCAGTTCTAACTAATCTAAACAAATCTGACCTTCTGAAACTATCTACCTGTTGCAATAAAATCTCAAAATTTGCAACCAGTGCTAAGTTTCGTTCTCATCACTGCCTCTGCCTAAGACAACTAGGATGGTTAGAACTTCCTAACCTACTAAAATGCAATCAACTTCTCCTGATCCATCAACTGCTATACCAACCAAATAAAATACCTGTCCTTTCTGGTCTGCTCACCTTCCATAATACTGTGCATCAACTAAGATCTTCCAATACCGCCCTACTGATTGTTAGCAATTGCTTACATAGCTCAGGCCAATCTCTTTATTCCTATGCAGTTGCTAAGGCCTGTAACTCTCTACCCCCTGACATTAGATGTCTAAATAGTAAACATACTTTCAAATCCCTACTAAAAGATTTCCTATTCAAAACTTGGATATGTTCCTGTATAGAACCTGACTAATTTCACCTATTCCTGACTTTCAACATCCCTAGATCACAGGTGTACTGTGTAGTTTCACTTAATGCATAGTACTGTGAACCAGGTGTTTAGGCCACCTTTATAATTATGATTTCTAGTTTATGACCCTGTTTGTCTATGGAAATTTCTTTTTGAATTTATGTTCAAGCAATTCTATATTTGTTGTATAATATCTTATTTAATTGCTTCTCAATATTCTAACCACTGTATGCTGCATCAATTGTAAAATTCTGATTTTTACTCCTTTTATATGTTCTATGCCCTTTGTACAAAATAGCTATGTTTATATCATTTTTTATTATTTTTATTATTTTTTATAATTTTTTACTATGTATTTGTAGCTTTTCTCCCTGGGCCTCTGCTGAAAACGGTCACCTTGAGTCCAGTCGGAATAACTTGGTAAACAAATGGAAAATAAAATAAAAAAATAAAAATATCTTCTCTGTAGCCAGCTTGGTGGAAAGTGCATCTTGAGACAATGTAGCATTTGTCTTATGTTTACTGACAACCACTTAAAGAATCAGTCACAGTATGCAAGGTGTATTGACATGATGAGAATGGAGACTAAACTCTTGTATACAAGTCCGCATCAGCTTGTCGAAAACACGCCGACAACATCCACCTCACATAGCACACAACACACATAGACTAATGTGTGCTGAGGCATTTAAAAGCAATCTTCCTAAACATGAAAGATCACCTAGACCACCTGCTATTCAAGCTATGCCTCAGCAAGCCCTAAGGCACTCAGAAAAAACAACATCTAACACCACAAATACTGTGGAGCTCTACACATAAGCCCCTAAGGAAAGCAAACACACTTCCTGGGACTCTCATCATAGGGGACCCCATTGTAAGATATACTGATCCCTCTTTACCCAGGCTGAACAAGGAGAAGATCACTGTTAATTGCTCATCTAGAGCCAGGATCCATTTCACCATATCACTGATGGACTCAAGTCATTATGCCACAGGTATCACTATGATTCCAACATAGTCCATGTAGGTGTAAATGACCTGAGACGTACCTCCCTGTATTACATGAAGAGAGACATTATGGAGATTTCAGACTATGCATCTCAGGATGATATGAACCTAGCATTAAGCAGCATATTGCCATCACAGAGGATGATACCACAATATGAGCAGAAAATTATTGATTTCAACAACTGGCTGTCTTACTGGGGTCATTCTAAGGGGGTCCAATATTTGTCAGCTTGGCAGGACATAGTAATAGACCACATTGCTTTACCAAGCAAGGTCTGCACCTTTCTCCTCTAGGCTTTTGAATATTGGCTAAAACTTTATCCACCCCATAGTTGCTTTTTTAGACAATACCAAATTGGCATACCTAACGACAAAGTAAAATCAACTCAATAGAATTTCAAGGTGTTACAGCTTGATGCCAGGGGCCTAAATAAAAAAAAAAAAAAAACTACACTCCCTCCAAGACCTCCTCACTGAAAATATAGATATAGGTGCAGTTACTGAGACATAGTTTGAAGCAGCAAAGAGTTTTGTGGTAGTGCAAGGTATCAGTGCCGTCCACATTTTTAGACCAGTAGCTGCACAGACAAGAGCTAAAGGTGGAGATATCTCAATATACATCTGTAACAAGCATACCTTTAGGGTGGTCAAACAGGATGATGTGCTGGAGTTCCTGCACATGAGGATCACCATAGGAAAAATCCCATACCATATCCTAGCCAGCTATAGGTCACCCTCCATGTCCCAAAAAGCTCACAATGCATACTTGTACCTACTGGACACATTTACCATCCAACCTAACACCTTACACAGGAGAGACTTTAATTACTTCTAGATAGATTGAGAATCCTACCAGGCCTCAAATCTACAGGCACAGAGAATTCCAGATTTTGAAAATAACAAAAACCCTTGAACAAGCAGTGAATATGCCCACCAGTGGTTCCAACATACTGGACTTCATGCTCACAAATATGGGAGAATGCTGCATTCTACCAAGGTCTCGTCCACTCTGGTAAGGTCCAACCATAAAAATGTCCTTCAAAATCAAAATCAACTCCATAATCTCATTAAAAGCCGTAACAGTTAGGAACTATTCCAAGACAAATTGTCTGTTATTAAGTGATAGCTTGTCAACATTCAGTGCCCCTCTAAACCCCAAGAACACGCCAGTTTAGGTTACATTTCTCTCATAAGCTTTGTATAACCATGCCAAGGGCTGCATAGAGGCTTCTGTATCTACCAGAAGTAAGGATAGGACTAACCTCAGAAACAAACCACCTTGATGGCATCCCAAACTAAACAGGATATACAAGAAAAGAAAAAAAATAGCAAAAATCAGGAAGGGTAATTCCCATAAATATAAAAACTTTCTCATCAAAGTAAATAGACAGCTAAGAGGGCTAATTAGGTCAAGCAAAGCCAACTTAATTAACATATCCTCTCAGGTGAAAGATAATCATAAGGTCTTCTACTGCTATGTCAGAAACCTCAAGGAGAGTGCAGAGCTGGTGGTTAATGGTGTCACATTCACTGAGCCAGGTGATGTAGCGAACCTGTTAGTGGACACATTCAGTTTCAGCTTTACCCTCCTCTTACCCCCAACCATCCCTCCAATAATACCCACAAACATAATTCCTCCAACTATAACTAGGGAGCATGTACTGGCTACACTCACTAAAGCCAAGAACATGGCCGCAGTGGGCCCCACTAACATCCCAGGATGCCTCCTGGATAGTCTAATATGATTTATCAGGATCCATATTGTCATTTTTAACTGTAGTCTTAAAACAGGCTTTGTGCCACATGAATGGAGGATTGCAATGGTCATTCCACTTCATAAGGGAGGACCTTCAACACATCCTGCAAAATACAGGCTCATTAGTCTCACTACTTATATGCAAAGCTATAGAAAGAATTATCATGGAAATTATCCACAAGGACATAGAAAACCTCTAGACACTGGATCCATCTGAGTTTAACTTGGTCAGAGGAAGGTCATGCTTAGTGTATCTGGTGGAATTTGTTGAAAAGGTCCCTAAGGCAATGCATGAGGGGAAATGGTGCATACTGCCTACCTAGATCTGGATAAGAAATATGATACAATACCTGACTCAAACATTGTCAACAAACTTACAGAACTAGGTATAAACCCCTTTATAATGAGCTGGATAGCTAGCTGGCTCACTGATAGGACCCAGGAGGTTAGAATTGATGAGGACACCTCCACCAAGATGACGGTCACCAGTGGTGTTCCCCAGGGCTCTGTGCTAGGCCACTCTTCTTTAGCATCTACTTCTACTTCTCAGATGTCAAAGCCAATATCAAAGGTCTCTTGTCTAACCAAGTTTGCAGATGATTGCAAACTGAGAACAGTCATTGAATACCCCCAGATACAGAACACCCTTCAGGAAGGTGTAAAGCAAACAAAGCTTAGTGTCAAAGCCATGGATTAAAACTTAAAACAAAGAAATGCATTACAGTACGTTTTTAGCAGTCTAACCAACCCAGGAAATTACATCACCAACAAAACACCATTAAAAATGAAGTCACTAGTCAGGGATCTGGGAACTCATTTAGATAGTTAGTAACCTAGCCTTTGACCAACATGTGTCCAAGGTATTAAGAAAATCCTTCAGTGTTGCTCAACCTATAAGCAAGGGCATGGCATCTAGGTCCAGAGAAGTTACCATACTATTGTACTCAGCCCTCATCAGATCCATCATAGAGTATAATGTCCCCTTCTGTATGTACCTGGCCAGACACATGCAGCAACTGGAATGTTCACAAAGGTTCCTTACAAAAAGAATACAGGAAGTAAACACAATGCACTATGCTGATCACCTTAAACCCTGTCTCTTTAATCAGTATCATACATATTTCTGAGAGGTGATCTTTGTCATACAAGGCATCCCTGGACCATGTTTTGATGAATCTTTTGCACATCCACAAAACAAATAACATCAGAACTATTAGAGTGAAATACCTAATATGTTGCTTGCAAAGTAATTAGGACATGACAGAGAGATCTATATGTTTCTCAAAGAATGCCTGTTCTCTGGGACATGCTCCCCATCCATGTGAAGCAGAGTTCCTCCCCATCTCTATCAATGATAGGGACTAATAGGTGGGTAATCAGAGATTCACCCCCTAATATGGCTTTATGTCTCTGATGGACACAGGCAATAAATCACCCCCTATAAATCAAATATAAATCAAATTTGTGGGTCACATTTGAGTTGCACAGCTAGACTTTTAAGGGCCCTAGTGATCATTAGCCTAGTATATACCTATGAACCTATACATTACTGGAAGCCATCTCTTGTACCAAAACTGGAACCTGATTCTTCTCAGTCCAGGTTTTCTCTTCACCTTTTCCAGTGGATTTTTTTTCAGGCTCTCTAAGTTTCTTGTTTTGTAGTATTCAAGCAGTGTACTTGGTAGCCAGTAATTGAATTTTACTAAACCAGGCAGAAATACTCGCTCTTATCTATCAGTTTTATTTTTTGTTGCACTGGGACAGCTGAAATTAAGCTGTTGATCAGTGCGCACCCATTTTCGAAAGCTGAGCTGAGATACAGTTCTGAGCGATTAATGTATGCATTCATTTATTTGATCTCAAGCAGTCATACAAGTGGCTATAACTGTGTGTGAGTGTGGTAGCATGCATGTGTCATGTGTGTGTGTGTGTGTGTGTGTGTGTGTGTGTGTGTGTGTGTGTGTGTGTGTGTGTGTGCATTTGCACAGGCACAACTTTCATCTACACGGGTTTTTCCTCATATTTTGATCTGCTCCTTGTAAAAGCTGTACTTTTTCTGACAAACTGTTGTGGTTTGAAGTCACTAAACAATGACAGACATATTTTATTTCAGACTTCTTATCCTTCAGAAAATGCTTACTAATGCAAAATTTCTTATTGTAGCAATTTTTTAAGTATATGAGAGCACTATTTAAAATATGTGCTTGATTTTCTTAAACCAAAAGGTTCAGAGGGCATGGTGGAGCAACAGGTTTCACTGTATGGTTCTGCATACAGCAATCTGAAACAGATTACTAGGCTATTATTTATATATTTATTCTTCTTTTGATCACAACCAGAGATCAGAAGTGCTTACGGTCATGCAAGTGGCTATAATGGATGGCCACACCTGAGTATAAGTTTGTCTGTGGGTGTGTGTAATTATACATTCCATAGCTTCTATAATGTTATAATGATCAGGAAAGACACAAGGCTGTGGAAAAATGCAGTGCTGTTTTGTGCAAAAATTTAAGAGTTTTATAAGGCAGTGTTTTGGTCAGGTGGCAGCATGATTTTGTAATGTTGATCTAACATTATCATATCAAACTGAAATAAGAAAATTGCTTATTTTTTCCCTGGGGAAGCAAAAAAATTGCATTTAAAATCATCCTGATGGACAAGAAAATGTTGGGCTATATGTTGCTTGCTCAGAAATGTTTAGAGCTCTGGTTCCTTTCCAGGTTCACTTTTCATCTCTGTTATTTAATTGCTGCATAAATATGTGTTTAGTTATTAAACAATCATGTCTTTAACAAATTGAAATATGTAAACATTATAGTAATTCAGCTAACAAATCTATAATTATGACTGGCACTTCGACCTAGCCAAGAAAAGAATCATGTCAGTCTTTTCAAAGTGCAGTATGGATATATATTTCTGGTGATGCTATGTAGTTATGCATCTGTTGGTACCTCAAAGGTCCCACTTTTATAGGTGCTATGTGCCAAGATGGCAGATTTACCGATTTATGTCTCCATCCTCCAAGGTGTGATTTTACACTTATGCAAATCTTGACTGCTTTGATTCTGGACCCTCTGGTATGATTTTGAAACCTGAGAGGTTGAGAGGTATGATGCAGATATGCTTGAAAGCTAGTACACTGCCAGTGCATTTTTATAGCTTCAATTATCTTTCCTTTTCTTTTCAACTGCATTAATTTGCGGCAATGAATTTGTACCATTTGCAGTCTATGCTTCTGTAAATGGCATCTCAGGGATAACTGTTGTCACATCATGCAGCAACTGATTCTGCTTGACAGTTCTTTACTGAACTATAGCAGAAAAAAAAGAGTTTGACAGGTTGACTCACATCATTCATATGATCTTCCAAGCCCACAGGCTGCAACCAGTAAATTGAAAGCCATAACAAAGCAAAAGCACTAACAGAAAAATCTAGCCTCAAATGCAAATTTATAAATACAGAGAAATAATCCAAGCTCAGCAACCACATAATTTGTTAACAATCCAATAAACTATTTACTACTAAACTAGTGGTTAGCCACTGTCTGGCAGTTACAGCATAGGATTAAGGCTATGGCCTGTTGACTAGTTACTTCTTATGGTCCTGATTTTGCTTCCCTCAGCCTTCATTTATCTGCTGTGTGACCTTGAGCAAGTCACTTAAATAGACAGTGATATGGGGCAAATGGGAATTTGCACTAGGCTCCTTAATGTCTTCCTAGACAACATGCCTAGTGTAAACATATAAATCTTCAACACTTCATCAGGTCACAAGATGCAAAGAAAATGCTAGTCTTCAACTGGCAGACATATGATGTGTGTCAACCAATCATTTTACTTGTATAGAAATTATTCAGCCAAAAGTTAAAGATGCATGAAGAATTATTATAACAGTAATGTAGCAGCATTACTTTATAAAATGTCTGATTTATGGAAATTATTACAACAGCAGTTTATTAGCATTAATGTATTAAATTGTATATAAACAGGTAGGACACAGTGGGTTGTGGTGGTGATGGGCAATGTCAGGAACAAGGACATTTTTATTGGGGCACTTCATGGGTTGGTTCTACATTCAGTACTCCTCAGTTTGCTTATTTTAGTCATATCTCAGACACATGGAATACGAATATCCTCTTTGCTGATGCCACAAAAATTATGTGCCACAGTTTAAGATAGGGAGGAATGCAAGTAAAGATTTGGAAAGGATGAATGAGTTGTACTTTAGATACAGTGCAGACAAATGGAAAGCACTACACTTGGGGTATAACAAACCCAGTGTGAAGTGATTGCTGGGAGGAGTAGAAGTAATGAGAGCAGAGCAAGAGAATGATCTGCGAGTAATAGTCACACCTGGGCTGTACCACAGGGAGAGGATTGTGGGGGTAGTAGCAGGACCAACCAGAGGGCCAGGGTGTATTCTCAGGTGGACAAAGTCCACAAGTAAAGATGGAATACTTTCTCCTTTCAGTGCCCTGGTCAAGCCACACAATATGCACTGTGTGCAATTGCAATTCAGGAGGTCACAGGAGAGGCAACAGGAGTCTAGAGAAAAGCCAGCAGAATAATGTATGGAAAGGAGGAGGAGATTGGTTATGGTCCAAGACTTAATATGTTAGAGCATTTCTCATTAGAAATCAGAAGAGACGGGGGGGGGGGGGGACAACAATACATGGTCTCAGAGGGTCATGTCAAGAAGATATGAAGGGATCAACCTGAACTCTAAGGACAGAGTAGGAGGTGTAGACAGCAGATTGTAGGGAACTAACTGCTCCTTGCATCTTCCTTAACATGTTGCAATGGAGAACATTGTGAATCCCTGGAATGGAGCACTTAAATAGATGTTGGAGAAGGAATCAGTGGAGCCATACAAGAGGGAGGGCATGAGACTGATGTAGAAAGGTTGAGGGAGGAAATTTGCGATGCAAAGGAGGTAAAATGTTCAATGCTCTTAAAAAGAACACTACATAGGTTTACTGTCTTACTGTTAATTGACAAAAAGACATCTTAATGAGTAGAAGCCAATTTATATGAAAGGCACAATGAGAAAATTCCCAAAACAATGAAGATCACACAGTGCATTAAATGTTTTTCAAATTATGAAGCAGATTAATGCCTGACAGAAAACAAATAGTATACATGCTGACACGATGAACAGTCCTTTAGCTATTTATTATTTGTAACAAGCATCTTAGGTTCCAGATTGTACAATTGATATTTAAACAGAAAACATTAAAAGTGCAATGCGTTAGAATGAAAAATAGCAATTTAAATGGTAGTGCTTCAAGAGCACATGATATTGAGCATACTTGTTATATTCATTATGTAGAAATTTGTGGTAAAAAGGCTTCTTAAACATGCAGGCATGCACGTCTTTGCAATTAGGTACTTTTTGATGGATACAGATGGAATTAACAGGCGGCAACAACAGAGAGAGAGTGGGTGCTGAAGAATGATGAATTATGACCTAATGAATTGCATAGGAAGGGAATTGAAAAAGATAAGGAGAAAGCGAATAGGGTGAGAATACTTAAGGTGTGGGAAGAGGGGTTGTTGATATTGAAAAGAAGAGGAGAGAGAGAGAGAAAGAGAGAGCAAATTGGAGAAGAGGTGTGCAAGTGAGGGTATTTGGTGTACAATGGTTGTTTAGGGGTACAGAGTAAAGTCCTAGTTAAAGTACTGAGCTTTAGCAATAAGTATTACAGGGCCCAACTCTGAGAAGATGTCGCCAGCATCAACAATCTCCTTTTTCCCATTGGTACAAGGGATATGGATATCACTTCAGAGAGAGAGGTGTGCAAATTAATGAGGTGCAGCTATTGTGCAGTTATATTAGCAAAAGCAGAAGACTGTGTCACAAAAATGGATAAGAAGGGAGGAAACGTTAAAGAAGATGGAGTAAGAAAAAGATAACAGGAGAGCATGTTCTAAGGGTAGGTGTGATTGTCTCAGAAAGTCAAAAACGAAAAGGTAAGTAAGGGCATTCAATTTAGAAATTTGAAATCTGTGAAGTGTTACCGTAAACAGGATCACCAGATCAACTGTAGCAGCATTAAGGTGATGCTTACAATCCCTAACTTAAAATATTCATAAAAACTGCCAGTCAAATATGGCAGACTGATAATTCACATTATATACCCTGATCACATTTACTGGTATAAATGTCATCAAATGCAATGCGATCTAGTTGCAATAAAATAATAACAATGACTTAACTGAATAAAGTGGTCTACTTGTAAATAAGAAAATAATGACTAGCCAAATCAAAACAAAAGAGTTAACCTGCTAACAGAAACTTAACAGACCATCTGAAAGCTCTGATTAGTAAAAAGATACACGCAAGACTTGAGAAGAAACAGTTAGTGACTCATTACTAATAAACCTAAATTATTAAATGAGACAAAAATAGTATTAACATATGTAAATTAACTGCAAACACTTTGCATGATTAGTCAATGATGTAATTTGATATTTTTAGTAATAGGTCAGATATTATTGCAACCAAAAACACAATCATAGGCAGCATAATATGACAGAGCAATCATAATAGTAAAGTAAATACTATATAAATTATCAGGAGGTTAACTAAATCATGCAGACTTGACAAAAAAAGTTATATTGTGATTAATCCTTACCTGAGTGAGAAATGTATCATGCAACAACACCAGAATTACACTCTTTAATAGTTATTTTTAGTTTGTCAAGTGTTTAGGGTCCAGTGATAATCATGCAGTTAAAGGTCATTAATGTGCAAAAACATGCATGCTGATTGGACACAATAATCAGCAAGTATGCCCACTTTAAATCCACTGTTACTCAGGGGTAGTAAATCTACACAGCTGTAGCTATTAAAAATGCGTATAGCCATCAAACGGGTAGAAAACAAATCTCTACTTTTTCCAAACTAAACATTAAAAACTCTCTCTCTCTCTCTCTCTCTCTATATCTATATATATATATATATATATATATATATACATATGAACACATGCACACACACACACACACACACACACACACACACACACACACACACACACACACACACGTATGTTATTTCATCTAAAACTCAACTTATCTAAACAGAACTTATCTAAACTCATCAAAAAAGCTAAACTAAAAAATCCCCAGAACAAATGCATTTTGCATGGTGAGAATGGGGTGACAAGCTCCGCTGCACCAACCCCCCCAATTTATATATAACAACACAGTCATACTACAGTGGAAGAAAGGGGAAAAACTCTGGAAGTGGACCACTTATGCCACAATCTAGCACAATGTAATAAAACAAACTGCAGTATATTTTAATTACACATCTTAAAGGAAACTCATACCATTGAACAAAAACATTTTCCAACGGAGAAAAATATTTGGTCTGTTTTTTAGCTTTGGTGGGTTAGATAAAGTAAGTTTAGATAAGTTGTATTTCGTAAAACTGCATTTTAGATTAAATGACATATACAACACATTAATATTTTACATCATAAGATTTCAATATGCCAATCACATTATAACCCATTTATATTAAACTGCAGTGCCACAGCTAGGTTATCAGTTTGAAGGCCAGACTATAATCTACAATACTGTAAGGCAAATAGTTTTTGTTAATGGAAAAGTTGTGAAAATATCTGTTAAAGTTGCAGGATTACTTTGCAGACAGAATTTGTGATCAGTCTTTCTGCCCTAATAGGTAGCTCTGGGTTAAAAGTTAATCAAACACATTTTAATTAACTTTCCCCTTTTCAAGTAATGCACTCAGAGACACAAATATCAAAAATGTAATGCATTTTACTTCTTCTGAAACAGATATTAAGATTCCCACATTGGTTCAGTAACCTATGTCATTTGGCAATGACCTTTGGAATCATATATGCACACACCCAGATAAACTCTGTTGGGGAGGGGCTAGTATAACAAATCCAGGAATCACTATCATGTGTTAAGCGTCAGATGGGATCACTCTGTGTATTCAAAATATTTTTATTTTTGTAAAAACAAAACCTGTACTCTGATGGCTAACTGATGCAGTGAATTACCAGAAAGAAGCACTGTTATCAGTGGCATGAGGCTTGCATATCAGGCATCAGTTTTGTCAGAATAGGACTAACAGGGGGAGGAGATAGATAACACCAAAGAGGAGTGCTTGGAACCTTTAGAACCTTCTTGAAAGAGAAGCTTGCTAAACACATGCATCTTTGACTTCATACTTGCAAAAAGAAAGAAAGAAAGGCTAAAAAGTTCAATAACCAGTTAAAAAATGTTTATGGAAACAATCATTTTTGGCTCAGAAGCTCACATTGCTTTAATCACCCACACACATAACCTCTTAATGCTGCTGATAATCTGCATATATTTATACTAGGACAAAGGTTATTTTCTGAACACCACCACAAAAGACGGCAAGATCTTAATGCTATGAGACTTACTTAATTGCCAGAATTGTGCATGTGTAACATCTCTAGAATAGGACCATGTGTATGGAGAGGATTAGAAAAGACTGTGTTCAGCAGAATCCTACTTCTGAATAAATCTGCTGAAAATGTCTTTGTCTTAAGTTCATAGATTCTTACTAGGTGAATGACACCAAGGCTCTTACATGACTAGCGACAATCCCCAAACTATTTGGGTCCCAAGTACCATGGGTGTCTATACTGGAGGGGAGGCAGGTTAGTAGGGAGGTAACTAAGATTTGTAGGGGTGGTGTTAGGATAATATTTTCTTATTGAAGGCCCATCGGGATATGGAGGCCAGACCAGGGGTAAATTTATGGTTTACAATCCAGTTGTCAAGTTTTCATTTGAATAGGGTCATGGATAAACTCTGTTTTACATGGAAGGGAAGCCTGTGTCATATTGCGGGGATCCTTTGACACATATCTGCCTCTCCAGCATTTGTCATTTTAAGCATCATCTTTGAACATGCGGGGCTTACAACTCTGTTTGAAGACACCCTCAAATAACATATTCAGTGATGCCTCATTAACTCATTAAGCCTTAGCAGTGTCTGTTCTTCATAAAATGATCATAGTACGCCAACTGGGGATGTCAAATACAGGCAAAGTTCATGCCAGAAAAATGGAGAAAAGAAGCCTCTTCAATGCCATTTGGTTCAGGAGGACTTTTAGCAACAATTTTACCAAAACAACAACTTCTGTGGATGACATTCACAGATGCAAGTGAATAAGTTTAAGGCGACCATGTATTCAGGGAATGTAAGCTGAATTAACTGTGCCACATATCGGAAGGATTATAGTTTGAAAATACTTCTGTCAAAAGTAAAGATCTGATGAAAATAGAAACTAAAAAAATAACTGCACATAGCAAGGCCACAGCTCATTAAAACAGAATAAAAGTTCATACGAGCAGTTCAGAGCAGAAGCCCAAAGAAAGATCTGAAATACACAAATATAATGCTGGCAAGGCCAAGTGAATTAATTTCTGTTTTGATAGTATTGATAAATGATAGGGGTAGTTTCTTCCAAATTAGCTGGTACATTTAAGATTCAACGCCTTTTTGTCTCACTTAGCTTACAGTGGATTCATGTCAGAGCAGGGAAGATACAATCATTATGGCCACGCACAATAGGAAAAAAGTCAACAATACACAAAGCTGTTTAACAAGGACATAAAAAACAATCATTTTTGCAGGTGACAGACCCACCCCTACCCCATCACTCTAAACATACCACCTTTACTGTAATTCATCCTTGAGAGGAGGATTATACTTTTGATAGAGTATGTCCATGTTTGTAGTGCCATCCAGTCATGACCCACTCATGGTGACCATGTAGACAGCTAACAAAGTATCCGTACATGGAAAGGTGCAGGAGAACGTCAACGGGCCTTTCTCCAAGTCAACTATCATTATCTTCCATGGTCCATTCTCAAACCTAGGTCATTAACTTCTCAGACAGGCACCATGTCTCCACATTAATGGGACACAGCAGTTTTTGACATGTGTTTGTCAATGGAACTGTATTCGGTGTTACTGCTGATAACAAAACTATATGCACTCTGAAATATCATGCTATCTCTATACTCACATAAAAAACAATATCACTCATTTAATTTGAAGAGACAGCTGAAACATGCTTTCATAATAAATCATTGTGAATACGTTTGTTTCAAATCTGTCCCTCAGTATCCTGAAAAAACATAATTCTCAGCCCGTACTTATTAAAAAGTACTATCTATTTCTAAATAGGCCATAATCAACACAAGTAGGGCTGAATGTTGTAGTAGATGAAGTCTTCTATACTGAGGATTATAAATGTGCACATACATACATACATACATTCATTTATACATACATACTTATATTCATTCATGCATGCATACATACATTTATTCATACATACATGCATTCAGTCATACATACATGCATACATACATTCATTCATTCACACATACATTGATTCATTTTTCAAATAGACATGTACTAAAGTTCAACAAACTCTTCATACAGATTCAAAGCAAATCTCAAAGCATATTCATGTGAACTATCTCCTTTCTACTGCTAAGGAAACATGCTGAAAGTAGAGAGTGTAAGGAACAACATCATAGCTTCACACACACTTTACACTTTTATCTATTTGATAAAGACCATTAATGCCAACAGTTGTGAATTTCTGTTGAAGGTGCTTGCCAGATGCTGCAACATCAGAGACATACTAGGACATTTTTAACATCAACTGACTGTGTTCTCTGTAGTGAATAAGACCAACCTATTTACTTCCTAAAAGTGGGGACAAACAGTGATTATCCTTTGCTCATTTGCCTTTTATCTTATTAACATCAGTCTTCAATGACTGCATATGGACCAGATTTGACACTTAAAAAATGAATATATACATTGTTCAGTCATTACATCTCCTTTCAACGAGCAGGGTTTCCAAGGTGTCTATTACTAATTTTCAAAATGATAGTGGATATGCAGTCTATTAACAATTTTGGTACAAATTTAATGCAATCCAGAATTCCGTACTTAAAATGTTCTCTTTAATCACTTCTCAAGCAGGCTGTGTAAATATAATGATGCACTCTATTAATTTCTTGTTGGAAAGGCAGTTCACTGACTGTAAAGTAACCCAGATCCAAGTGAGTAGTTCCATGGTCTTACATACCCTCCATTATGGATTTGAAGCTTGAGGGATATGGCTGAAAATACAATCTTAGGAACAGAAAAGTCACAAATGAAGTCCTGAAATAAATCCTCCTCATCAAGTGAAAAGACCGCCAAACCAATATCTATATTCTTATAAAAACCCATGTCACCATTACTAATGCAGTGCTCATCCGGGTGTAGCTGCACTGAAATGGGTGCTTTGCATGGATTCATAACCTCATACTACTAAAACAAGTTGCACGCACCATATCCATTCATAAGCAGATATCATGTAGTTGTTACAGAACATTCTAAACAAACTGAAAGCATACCTCAGGATACAAACATAAAGCTCATGGAACTGGGTAGGATTGGGAGAAGCTGGTTATCAACTAGTCTCAGTGGCAAGACATCCTCTATTATGTGAAGCTTACGCTTAACAGAAGTGCTATGCAGCAGAAGCTGAAAAAAGAGAACATGTGCATAATAAAGGGAAAGCTGACTCACATCAAAATATGCAGGGTCTGTGAAAGTCATTGAACCATGGTATGAGCCATCCTCAAATGAAAGGATCATTAACATGGACCATGCAAAAAAGGCCTAGTGATACCTGTCAAAAATAACTAATAAATAAATAAATAAGGCAGCCTTATATCACTTGTACAAGCTGATATAACACTATTAGTACAATGAGCAGTTTTTCAGCTTTCAAGTATTGTATTATCTTCTCATATGTCCTACATGAGAAGATAATACAATACTTGAAAGCTGAAAAGCTGCTCATTGTACTAATACATACTGCAATATAACCAATGTGATCTAATCAATTATAACCAATATAACCAATGTGATATAACCTATTATAACCAATATAACCAATGTGATCTAACCAATTATAACCAATATAACCAATGTGATATAACCAATTATAACCAATATAACCAATGTGATATAACCAATTACAACCAATATAACCAATGTGATCTAACCAATTCTAACCAATATAACCAATGTGATATAACCAATTATAACCAATATAACCAATGTGATATAACCAATTACAACCAATGTAACCAATTACAACCAATATAACCAATGTGATATAACCAATTACAACCAATATAACCATTGCGATATAACCAATTATAACCAATATAACCAATGTGATATAACCAATTATAACCAATATAACCAATGTGATATAACCAATTACAACCAATATAACCAATTACAACCAGTATAACCAATGTGATCTAACCAATTCTAACCAATATAACCAATGTGATATAACCAATTATAACCAATATAACCAATGTGATATAACCAATTACGACCAATGTAACCAATTACAACCAATATAACCAATGTGATATAACCAATTACAACCAATATAACCATTGTGATAAAACCAATTATAACCAATATAACCAATATAACCAATGTGATATAACCAATTACAACCAATATAACCAATGTGATATAACCAATTACAACTAATATAACCAATGTGATATAACCAATTATAACCAATATAACCAATGTGATATAACCAATTATAACCAATATAGCAAATGTGATATAACCAATTACAACTAATATAACCAATGTGATATAACCAATTACAACCAATATAACCATTGTGATATGACCAATTATACCCAATATAACCAATGTGATATAACCAATTACAACTAATATAACCAATGTGATATAACCAATTACAACCGATATAACCATTGTGATATAACCAATTATAACCAATATAACCAAATGTGATATAAACAATTACAACCAATATAACCAGTGTGATATAACCAATTATAACCAATATAACTAATGTGATATAACCAATCTGATTTAAGTATATTTTCTGCACTTATTT
The DNA here is from genome assembly GCF_019279795.1 of Protopterus annectens. Lineage (NCBI taxonomy): Eukaryota > Metazoa > Chordata > Ceratodontiformes > Protopteridae > Protopterus > Protopterus annectens. Next base: position 140,750,648 of record NC_056728.1, read on the forward strand.
AAGATTTGAGTGAGTAATTATTGTGTGTCTTGGATTCAGTAAATATTGTGTGTGTCTGAATCTCTGCAGTAGTTCCCCACCCACCCTCCCTGTTTCTTGTTGTGGTGTTAATCTTGGTGGCTTTCGAATTGCCTGCCCCTGCTGTAAATCTCTTTTTGCACACTCCTCCTGGACCCATCTCATTCGCTCACTAAACTGAGTACAGTGAGATCATATTTTGATTTTGGATACTCTTACCAGTCCCATCTCCTCTGCAGTGTACAGAGAGAGCACTTGGGAAGGGCATTCCTCTATAGTATCTTAATCTGCTCTGTTTCCTCCATCTCAAAAAAAAAAAAATTTTTTTTGCACTTTATCTGCCTTATTGTATTTGTGTTTCTTCCTACTTTATTACCTTATTTTGCTTTTGCCTCTTTTAAAAGTACTGAATTAAATTTATTCTGCTGCCTTTATTACTGCTTGTTAGTAGCCTGATTAAATTGTAACTAAATTTAAATTGGAACCTGTGCACTGAGAGAGAGCCTTACAAGACTATCTGCAAATATATAGAGCTGAGTATATTTTTCTGTATTATTCTGTATTATAGAGCTAAATTGTTGCTTAGATATCTGTTGTCTTACTGTTCTGCCAATATACAGAGATCAGTATATATTTTTTTGGTTTTATAATTTGCACTGTGATTCCTCACATCTCTGTTGAAACTGTCTTCCCACCCCTCCCTGTTCTTGGTTGTAGTTTAAATTTGGTGGCTTTTGCAGTGCCCGCCCCATTGTAGATTTGATCTAGGACACTCCCCACAGTCCCATCTCTTTACCGCATTCTACCTAATAAACCCTTTCTGCACTTGCTTTTAGTCCTTTTTAATTTAATTACATTTTTTCAAACTGAGTGTGGACTAATATTGCTACATACTCAAGTGTGCCAGCTTGCACTGCATGTGAATTGTTTTTACTACTGTTTTTGCTACTTTTCTGAAAAGAAAAAAAAAAATTGTAAGCCTGTTTCCTACCTTTCCTGTAATTAGTGTTCCAGATACAGATTTGCTGTATCCAGGACTGTTTGTAAGCTTCTGAGCCCCCCAAGCCTTTCTGTGTTAGAGGGAAACCTTCTAGCTTATCAGTGGGAGTGGTAAGCATTGGGTAACCTGTCTACCACATAGGGAGTGGTTCTGGCCCAGAATTTGTAGTTATTGGCCATTTGGGCGGTCTTCCATCTCTCTCACCTTTCTGATTTGAAGGCCTGCATTTGCACTTGTTTCTGTCCTGTAACTCCTGGGCCCATCTCATTTGCTCACTCAAAAAAAAAAAAAAAATGTTATCTGCTTTTACTGTATTTGTGTTTCTTCCTACTTTATTTTGCTTTTGCGTCATCTTAATAGTACTCGATTGTATTTATTACTGCTTGGTGTAACTCATTCTAAGCCTTTTAGTTTAAGCACTTGGGCTTCAAACCAGTTTTACATTAAGAAGGTTTGTGGTCTGCACTGTAGTGGCAGAACAGGTAGCTGACATCCTTCTAAGTTGGGAACTGCGGATTGAGGTCTCAGTGTCTGTTATTCTAAAAGTGCTTCTTACTGAAAGTGGTACACCTTGTTTGCTGTAGCATAGACTAGTTCCAGGCCTGCTGAATCTAGCTTTGTTTGTATAACTTGAGCACTAATCCAGGCATTCTTTTTAAAGTATTCAATTTTATTTATTACTGCTTGGTAGTAACTTGATTAAAGTGTATCTATCATTCTAAGTCTTTTGGATTAAGCACTTGGGCTTCAGACCAGTTGTTTTACATTAGGAAGGTTTGTGGCCTGCACTGTGGTGGCAGGACAGGTAGCTTCCATCCTTCTAAGTTGGGAACTGCTGATTGAGGGCTCAGTGTCTGTTATTCTAAAAGTATATTAGTTCTGGTTTAAGCACTTGTGCTTCAGGCCAGTTATTTTACATTAAGAAGGTTCATGGTCTGCACTCTTCTGGGAGGAGAGGCTGGACTCTGCCCTTCCGAGCTGGGAATTTCTGGTTAAAGGCTTATAGTGCCTGCATATTTGAACTGTTTCTTACTGAAATTGGTACACCTTGTTTGCTGTAGCATAGACGAGATCCAGGCCTGCTGAATCTAGCTTTGTTTGTATGCTTGTTGTTTGTTTGCTTGTTATTTCCCTGAAATGCTAATTCCACCTAAAACGCGGCTTTTCAGCGCTTCTGTGGATCCCTAGTGATATCTGCATTGCTTACTGTACTTATTTCCTTGTTTCACTTGAAAGAAAGTTACTGTTTGTCATTTTTGCATTTAAGTTACCTGTAACACATTGCATTTAAGTTACCTGGCACTTGCTCACTAAAGCAATTATATAAGTCAGCACTAAAAAATTAAATGCACTACACCCTCACAAACTCCCCTTGAGTACCTTGTTCCCCACTGGCCCTTTTTTCAATTATAAGAAATTCCCAATACTATTCTAGCATGTCCAAAGGTCAGTTGTCAATCTCCTCTCCGGTTCAGCTGGTGAATCTGGGAATCTTGAGGCAATGTTACAGCTGCCTCATGTACACAGACAACCCTCTCCTCCTCCCAACAAATTCCAACACATGTGAGAGATGCAACCATATAGCCAAACTGGAGGCTAAGCTCTCTCAACTCAGTACTGGCATAACCAGTCAGGATGAGAAGGAAACCACACTCACTACAATTCCAGTCTCACATAGATCTACCACGACAGCAAACCAAACACATAAACACACAAAAACATACTCGGAGGCTCTAAATAAAAATCTGCCTAAGCTGCAGAGACCTCCAAAGCAGACACCCAAGCAACCACTACCCCAAAACAAAACACGTGCAACACATAGTTCACAAAGCCAGTGTGCCAAACAACACACCTGATACACTTGTAATAGGTGACTCTATCATCAGGCACACTGATGTCCCGCTCACCAGGCTGAACAAGGAGAAGGTCACGGTGAGCTGCCTGTCGGGCGCTAGGATCCGCCACATAACACAAGAACTCAGGTAACTCCAAGGCAAGTATAAATATGACTTGGTCATTGTCCATGCTGGTGTGAATGACCTGAGATGTACTTCCCTGGACTACAAAAAACTACGGGCACTCATAAAATCATCTAAGGCCAGCTTCGAGAGAAAAATTGCACAGGACACTAAGGATAATCACAAGGCTTTCTTTAGTTATGTTAGGAACCTGGGTGGGAATTCCCAGATATGCTCAGAATTAGTCCAAAATGACAAAAAATACATCGAACCCACAGACATTGCCAACATCCTAGCTGACAGGTTCAGCGCAAACTTCTCCCCCCCTCCCCACCAAAAGGACAAATATCTATCCCAGCAGAGTGCTGCCCCCCTGACATCTCAGATGCTCAGGTAAGAGCCGCCCTCTCCAAAGCAAAAAACACAGCATCAGTGGGACCAGACGGTGTCCCAGGCTGCGTCCTACATGAACTCCAAGAAGAGCTAAACCCAAACATAAAACTACTGTTCAGTCTCAGCCTTACTACAGGATATGTACCCAAAGAGTGACGTACAGCAACAGTGGTCCCTCTCCACAAAGGTGGTGCCTCAATGGATCCTGGAAACTATCGCTCCATAAGCCTGACTTGCTTGGTCTGCAAAGCTATGGAAAGGATCATCATGAACCTCATAAATAAAGATATTGAGGACCTACAGACACTGGATCCTACCCAGTTCGGCTTTGTTAAGGGCAGATCCTGCCTCTTAAACCTGGTCAATTTCTTTGAAACAGTCACCAAGGCCATTGACGAGGGGAAGGTGGTCCATACAGTCTACCCGGACCTTGCAAAAGCCTTCAATACAATACCCCACTCGGGCATTATAGATAAGCTCACCAGCTTAAATATAAACCCCTATGTCACTAGATGGGTTGCAAACTGGCTCAAGGACAGAACCCACATGGTTAGAATTGCTGGAGCCATGTCAGACTCCAAACCAGTTACAAGTGGCGTCCCACAAGGCTCAGTCCTGGGACCTCTCTTGTTTGGTATATATTTCTCAGAGGTACAGGCCAACACGGAAGGACTGTGACTGACCAAGTTCGCAGATGACTGCAAACTGGGTGCCATAATCGACTCTCCAGCTGACACAAGCATCCTCCAAAAGGGCCTCATAGAAACAGACAACTGGTGCCAGAGCCATGGCCTCAAGCTAAACGCCAAAAAGTGTATAGTCATCCCCTTTGGCAAAAACAAAGTGACCACAAATTACCACATAGGTGGTAATAAATTAAGTACAGAAGAAGTAATTAGGGACCTGGGGACCCAAGTTGATAGCAATCTCTCATTTTACAACCACGTGGCCAAAGTGGTTAGAAAAATATTTTATATAGCCCACCTAATCATGAAGGGATTCACATCTAGATCAGGGGAGGTCATCGTGCCTCTTTACTCATCCCTCATCAGGCCCATAATTGAGTACAATGCCCCTTTTGGGATGTACCTTACCAGACACCTGCAGCAACTGGAAAAAGTGCCTCACCAAGGGGATCAAAGGGCTCATACAGATGCCATATGCTGCCCGGTTAAAGAAACTCCAGCTCTACTCAGTGGCATACCGCCTGTTCAGAGGCGATCTGTGCCTGACGTATAAAGCCATGTCCAACCCGGAATTAATGGACATGCTGCACCTCAGAAAATCCAAATCCCATCGAGCTACGCGCTCGAGAGACTTGAACCTCAGCACTGAAATAAATAGGACATGCTGGTGGGACAGATTCATAACCCAGAAGCTCCCTTCACTCTGGAATAAAATCCCAGTCCAGGTTAGGCAGAGTCCCTCATTGACTCTCTTCAAGAGGAATCTTGATGAGTGGATGGGAGATTGTAGGTTTACCCTGGGTATCACTTCTGTGTCACTGTTAGACAGAGGCACAGTATACTAACCTCAAAAAAAGGCATAGCAAAATTAATTTAAAATGGGTGGCGAAAGCCAAACACACTCTGGCTAGGCTTATAAATACCCTAGGGCAGATAGCCTAGTATGAACGTATGAACCTATGAACCTATGAATTACAACCAATATAACCAATGTGATATAGCCAATTACAACCAATATAACCAATGTGATATAACCAATTACAACCAATAAAACCAATGTGATATAACCAATTATAACCAATATAACCAGTGCGATATTCAGTTGTACAATGAAAGCCAAATGGTATGTAGAAGTGAAGAATGTGAATAACTGATTATGAGACATAAAAGCAGTATGTCTCTTATAATGCAATTTACAGTCTTGTTGTTTAATTGTAAAATCTATGTCTTCTTAAGTGTATCTGGCCTCATCATGTTTCTTACAAAAGTAGCTTGGCTTGTAATTTAAACCAGGACTCTACAACTTTAAGTACATAATGTCACAAAGTGTTGCTAGTTTTTACTCAAAAATCAGAGTCACCACTGGTCCAGAAAACAAACTGTGTCACAACTGTAACAGAGTGGGATACTAAATTGCATCTTATAAACTAAAGGCATTGTTGTAAGACCATAGCATCATAAAATATACAAGGCAACTGGGTCAGAGTCCACGTACATCTTGCTAATAACCACCCTTAGTCTCTACCGCAATTTTCAAGGAGGGTGAAGCCCTCAAGTCCCACTGTATATTTAAGGGTACCCACGCAGTCACTGAAGCTATGTTTGAAAGACAATGAATCATATTATTTGATCTACAGAGAAAGTTTCTTCCAAGGCAGGGAGAGATGCTGATTGGTGAAGCTTAATTTGTTTGTGTTTATTTCCTGGTCCAAGTTTAGAGCTCTGCTTCTAGTGCTGGCTGTGGTGTTTGAAGTCCCAAAAAAGGAAAAGGAAAACAAGGAGAGCAGGATAGTGGGATCAGTAATAGCACAGGAAGCGAGGCACGAATCTCTCCTTAGGAGTTTATATGATGCGGGATCAGTAGTAGCACAGGAAGTGAGGCATGAATCTCTCCTTAGGAATTTATGTGATACGGGATCAGTAATAGCACAGGAAGCGAGGCACGAATCTCTCCTTAGGAGTTTATATGATGCGGGATCAGTAGTAGCACAGGAAGTGAGGCATGAATCTCTCCTTAGGAATTTATGTGATACGGGATCAGTAATAGCACAGGAAGCGAGGCACGAATCTCTCCTTAGGAGTTTATGTGATGTGGGATCAGTAATAACACAGGAAGTGAGGCATGAATCTCGCCTTAGGAGTTTATGTGATGCAGGATCAATAATAGCACAGGAAGTGAGGCATGAATCTCTCCTTAGGAGTTTATGTGATGCGGGATCAGTAATAGCGCAGGAAGTGAGGCACGAATCTCTCCTTAGGAATTTATGTAATGTGGGATTAGTAATAGCACAGGAAGCGAGGCACGAATCTGTACTTAGGAGTTTATGTGATGCGGGATCAGTAATAGCACAGGAAGTGAGGCACGAATCTCTCCTTAGAAGTTTATGTGATGCAGGATCAGTAATAGCACAGGAAGCGAGGCACGAATCTCTCCTTAGGACATTATGTGATGCAGGGCCCAGGGACAAGGCTTCCAGTCTCTCATAGTCACTGAGAGTTTTGAAACCAGACATATTTTTCATTTGTAACCTCTGTGGCTTTTTGAGTTTTAAATGTGTCTAGCGAGATACATGTCAAAGTGTATGTTATAGTCAATAATGAACCAAAGCAGGAAAGTGGCCATTCACACAAGAAAAAACTAGAAACCACAAAAGGTGTGAGTACCCACATCTTTTGTACATTCAATAATGGGTCTGACCAGGGCAGAATATAAGGAAATGGTAACTTCTTTTGATTTGGAAGAGATGCCTTTGGCAATTACTTGTGAAATATAGAAGAATTCCCTGACTACAGTAGCCACATGGTCATCAAAGGAGAGGGAACCATCTACCCATGTGCCAAGGCCTCTAATCACTGTTATGTTTGATAACAGAGTATTATTAAACTGATGTAGCAGTAGCATTGTCACCTCCCAGCAATGTTTTCCAGTTCGATTCTTGGCTGGGGTGCCTTCTGTGTGGAATCTGCATGTCCTCCCTGTGTTCATGAGGGTTTCCTCTCACATTACAAAGACATGTTACTCCCCGGGCCTCTGCTGAAATTTGGCTTCATTCCAAGTCAGACTTTCCTGGTTAACAAATGTTAAATAAAAAAAGTATTTTCACGGCTGTAGTCTGCATTAATTTCCTGTATCCTGAAGGGGATAATACTACATTTTTTTGGCATTTAGTGACAACCAGGAATTACTTTCAAGAAATGTATTCTGTTTTCCTCCTACCTCCAAAGACATACATTAGGTTGACTGGTGACTTTAAATTCTCCCTGGGTGTGAGTGTGGTGCTTGTGTGTTGCAGAAAAAAAGGCCTGGAAATATTCTTTTGTTCTTCCCTTGCCTAGTAAACTTCATGGATGGCAGATGCTGTTCATGCAATTTCTCTAGAAGTCAGAACAAACCTGTGAGTCTGGCTGGATCACTAATGTAAATAAGATCTCACTATATGCGTTCCGTATTACAAGCTCTTGCCATTTTTTACTTCTAGAAGATTAACAGCATTTTTAAAACATCATAATTCTCTCACATCAAAGGCAGCTCAAAGGAGTTGTACATTTTCATGAACAACTGCTCCCTTACACCATTTCATGTTGTTGTTGTTTTTATCTTTCGGCTTTTCCCCGGTTAGGCATTGCCACAGCAGAACTCCGGTCCGCTAATGATTGGCAGTAGATTTTGACAAACGCTGAGGTGCCAGCTCGATGTTCAACCTTCAACGAAGGCATGCCCATTTACCCTTACACCATTTCATAATTTTGTAAAAAATCAGTCTGCCAAGATTGCATCACTAAGAAATTCCACTTCCTCTGCCGTCAAGTATCTGAAAAATAGCTACTGAATTGGTCATGATAAGGTGCAAAAAAGCATCCTGATGTCTTTTTTCCTTGGTTTCTGCATACCTTCTCATTAAGAACACTTCAGTTAATTCAGTCACACCCAGAGCTGTTGGACATGCTCCACTTAAAGAAATCCCAATCCCTCTGAGCTACACTCTCTAGGGACCTAAACCTTGTCACCACAATAAACAAAACATGCTGGAGGGATAGATTCCTGTCCCAGAGACTTCCCATACTCTGGAACAGACTACCTATCTATGTCAAACAGAGCTCCTCATTAGCACTCTTCAAGAATAATCTTGATGATTGGATGGGAAATAGGAAATTCACCCCGGGGATCACCTCTGTGGCTCTGCTCGACAGTGGCACAGGAAAATAATTTTCTTGGGTGGCAAAAGCTAGGGTGCCTTTTTGGCTGGGCTTTTATAGGCCCCAGGGCTGGTAGCCTAGCACCTACCTATGAACCTATGAATTAGTCAAAAATCATTGTGTTTCCTCATTACTTCCTCCATTATTTAATCAACTGCAAGCAGAAATGAGCACTGTGTGAGGGAAGCCGATGTGCATAAATTTCTTTTGGTCACCATATGCTGATCATGATGACATCATGAACATAATTATTTTATACAGTTGAGTACTGACTAACAAGGACATAGAGCTACTGTTAAATGAGGTATAACTTACAGAGACTGTCTTTATGCTATTTCCTTTTGCAATGTTTCTATTCCTTGCACTGTACTACAACATTTTGGTGTGATGTATTTGTGCCCTCAGCAGTACCATTTTGCTAAGCTGCATTTTTATTCTTAGTTGGTAAGCATCCCCAGGTAACTTCTGAAAAAAACAATCTTTGTGGAAATTAAATGAACAACATCAGCAAACCCTAAAACAAAGAAAGAAAGAAACAAACAAATAAGGAGACAACAAATAAATAAATATGAAACACAGAATGCAAATATAGAAGACGAGTGCAGTATTACAAAATTTGAGTTGTTTGCCCTTTGTGCCTTGAGGGACACCGGCTCAAAACATTTCTTGTCGATGCTAAAGAAAAAGATATAATTCTGGATTTATTTCCATAACTGTTTTAATTGCTCTATTTATTACTCTTTTTTTCTTCCTCTCTACCAACTACCGAGTTGGTTAAAGATGTTTGAGGGCTTTTTTCTGAAGTCGTATCTGTAAATCTTTATTTTTTACAGGTCCCCACCTCTTCTACTTTTTAACTATTTCTTTGCTGAGTTTTTAAGCTTTGTCAATTTTTCCACTATTACATCAAAATATGTTTGCTAGTACCCATATTCATTTTATGCATGAATGCATGTAGTTATGTTTATAAATTCACATTACTTGTAATGCAAACTTTGTTATTGTTATTTGTTATTGTGGAGCTTTTCTCCTCAGGTCTCCACTGAAAATGGGCCATCAACCCAATGGACTATCCCAGTTAACAAAAGACAAATAAATAAAAATAACCATCTAAGTTCCTTTTAAATGTAATCAACTTAGTAAAGGTGCACATTTTAAGAATGACAGTGAGTGAACTCTAAAACTACATAGCTTTTATTGAGAATATTAGGCTAAATATTCTAAATAATTCTTTTTTTTCAGAACAGAACATTCAAATATTATGAAACATTCCAAATGATTATGGTGATAGATGGTGCCAATAATATGCTTTATATCTATGTTATCTGTCAGAAAACTCCATTCCTGTGTTGGCTAGATGAAGGCAGCTAACTATAAAGGAAGGAAGCATGGGAGGTCAGAACATCTGTCTCCAGTAATTAAATATGTATGATAGGTCAATATGACATGTTGACTCATTTAAGTATTGCATAAATGATTCAGTGAGAACATACTGTGATTGTATACAGGACATCCCAGTTTGGGACTTGCCATTAAACTCACACTGCTTGTTTGTACATAGTGAATGTATGTAGAAAATGATTCTCTTTTCACAGAAGCATGGCAACTTTTGTGGGATTTCACACAGCAATTTTAAGTTCTGTTTTAGTTGAGCCTGATTTCTTCTTCAATAGGGCAGGAGAAATAGGTTGTAGAAGTTTTATCCTGCAGAAACCTGAGATTAAATCCTCAGAGAACTGGAATATAACTTAAATATTTACTCAGAGCAACACCACCTATGACTGTGACATAATCTGACTGTGCATTTAAAATACTTTTGAGTAGGATAGTTGTGAAAGGAAAGCCAAGGACAACTATTCTAGAAAGTGAGGTTTGCATTTGTTTACATCAGTTGTCATGAGGTTAAAGATATTTGCAATATGCATAGATACAAAGCAAGCAAAGTCAAATGCTGGCTTTTTTCCCAATAGCGCTCTGACAACAACAAAGGTAATGCAAACAGCACCTGCATGTTACCAGGTAACAAGTAAAATGCATCAAAGGACTGAAACAGTACAAAAGTGGTTGCATGAAGAAAACAGCTTAGCTAATTTGCTAGCCAGATTGGAAGAAGTATAAAAGAACTAACTAGTGACGGTCATATTCAAATAATATTCTTGTGTCAAGGCAGAAAAAAATTATCAAAGTCTGCATTATTACTTGTAAATTCAGATCTGTTTACATTTAATGCAGCCACTGTAACCAGGCAGAAACAAGTCTATTATCTTTGCACCTGTATACAAAGTAAGAGCATTGTTTTCAAGCAGGTCACCTGTACAGCACTTATTGTGACTGCAAGAACCCTATTATCATTTTTGGTAGGAAATCATCAGTAGTGTAATAATCAGACATTAGTGACCTGGTCGCAGCAACCCAAACCTTGCATATTAATTTACTGCAGTGAATATATAAGAAGTTTAATAAAATGTCACAGGTAACACAAAAGCTGCTATACTATCGTCTGCCAAAACTCACAAACTCGGTATACTTTCCTGTCTGGTCTATAGTTGAAGTTGTGATTGCTATCTGACCAAAAATGTGGCACTTAGAGGATAATAACTGAGAATCAGGGATGTTGTATGTTCCCAAGGTATCAGGATTGCAGTTTATGCCCTTAATAAGAGGCAGCAATGTGGTTTGCTCATTGTGAAATGTGACCATTACTTCGGGGTTTGGTATGAGAACATAACTTGCCAAGGTAGGACTTGCATTCTATGATATTCATTCATGGTTATAGTAAGAAACAGTACTCAGCGGTATTGATCACACAGATTAAATGGAATTAGTTTGGAGAAGAAAATGAAAAACTTTTTTGCAAGTATTAATTTCCAGATACTTAATACACAAGTCAGTGAAGACTTGTATAAAACCAAGTATAATGATTTTTCTATGGTTTGTTTGAAACAATGAAGACATCAAAATCACATTTTTCAGCACCTTCACACACAGGCACACACACACACGCACACACGCACACACACACACACACACACACGCGCGCGCGCGCGCACACACACACACACTCACACACACGTACACATGCACGCACACACACACACACACACACACACACACACACACACACACACACACACACACACACACACACACACACAGTCCTTATGTAAATATATAAAAACTCCATGGTTGCACATGTAGGAAGAAAGAGAAAACATCATGGAATAATAACCTGTTTCTTCTCACTGTCTGCAGGATGCCAGTGAATAAAACAAAAGACTGAACCACGTATGTGCAGAAGCAATTACATTTCAAGCAGGCTCCAAGGATTACCAAAAAATCAATGAAAATGTTAGCAAATAAACATATTAACTTACCCAGCTGCAAGAAACAACTGCAAAACAGTCCTACTCCCCAGTATATTGCAATATTATGTGTCCAGTATAATTTGACTCAACAGGGCCGGCTGCCATGGTGCAGCGGTTGGCATTGCCACCTCACAGCAGAGCTTCTCTAGTTCAATTCTCAGCTGGGGATGTCTTCTGTGCAGAGTCTGCATATCTGCCTGAAGTCGCGTGGGTTTCCTCCAGGTGCTCCAGTTTCCTCCCAAAGACATGCTGTAGGTGGATTGAACACTATAAATTGCTTTATGTGTGAGCATGTGCCTTCTGTACAAGGTTAGGCACCAGGCTGGCAACTTGACACCATAAAACTACACTGTCAACTGTTCTGCGGACAGTTGTTCTGCTGTGCCAACCCCTAACCAGGACAAGTCGGAAGAAGATTATTTAATTCGACAACTTAAGGTGTAACAAAGTGGCATGCTCCTATTTTTCCTTTGTATTTTAACTCCAATGTTTCTTGAAACCTAAACTCAGTTCCCAACTCATGTATCATTGTGATGCTGTCATGTTTGAACAAACCTGGGTCACCAGAGTTTTTTTTTTTTTTTTTAAATCCATGCATTAACAATTTTAGTTAACAATATTTAAACAAAACATTCCACACACAATAAACTCATTTTATCCAAGTTCATAAAATCCAGTTAAGAGAAGGGAATTAAATAAGCTAAAAAAGCCACAACAAACTAAACAAAGAGAACATCTGTCTGAATTATTATACTTTGTCTCAAGGGAAATAATGTTGTCTACGTCCATTTACGGTATATAATTTTAATTTGTGGGATTGGCTGCCTCTGAACATCAGTTAAAAAGCCTAAATACCATAGCCAGGAATTCGATCTCATACGATATTTAGGGCTTAGCCAGGAATTCGATCTCATATGATATTTAGGGTTTTGTGCTCTTAGTAGGCGACGGTCTTCTTCATGCATCCTATCATGAGATGCATCCTATCTGCTAGGACTGAGGGGTTTCTTGAGTTCTACCTTCTATATTGTTAATGATTTGCTGCTGCTTGGTAAGGTCTAAGTTGTTGCCACCTCTAAGAATGGGAAGCAGTTTGCTCCTTAGCCTGACCGTTATTTGACAGTCTGAATTTAAAGATGGTAAAAGCAACTCCAGCTGAAAGAATACTGCTCTACTAGTAACAGCTGAAGTATTAACTTCTACTGGTATACATCACTTACAGGGGTAAAGGCAAATAGTGTTGCAAAAATTAAAAGACATGCACATGTAATGTATTACCCTAGAAAAATAATTTATCTCTATGGAATCTAAATGCATGTATCAATATGAGAAACCTTATCTCAGCAGTTTTCGGCAACTAACTTCAAACACATCAGTTCTTTTAGAGCCATTGCACTCTTGCAGCTTTCTTTTTGACATGCTGATCAAATGACTCTCTTTCTGCCATTATTGGTTTATAATATTAAATAATTAAATATGAAAATTGTGATGTTCATAGCTGAATACTGGACTATCAGTCTAAGGGTATTATAAACTTAGCAAATAACCAGTGATCAGAATTAACCCCTGTACCTTATATTGGTTAGGTTAAGACCTTAACCATTATGCAAAGCATTACACAGCTATATGGGTATTTATATTAAGATCAGCTGTATATGGGCACATTGTTTTCAAAATCTAAGAAATGAATGTCTTTAACTCCTGCTTCCTGTTTATGGTCTTCCTCCTCCTTGCCTGTATAGAGTAATTATTTGAATTCTTCTAGAAGTATCTGGAATAGAGCTTAAAATGGAGTAGGATACTAAAGCTGTTGTATCAAGTAATTCTATAACAGTGTATGAGAAATTATTTCTATATATATATATATATATATCCCACTGGACAAATTCAAAAAGGATACTAAAGGCATGACAAAGCAAAATTGCTATATACATGGCATACAAAGACAAAATATAAAAGCTAAATTTGTATGTATGTGACGGAAACAGATCACCATTATTTGTCAGAGTTTAAAGTGCAACAGCTAAAAACACACCAGTGCACAGAAAATAAATGAAGCAACACAGCCCAATGTAAATCTGCTGTAATAAAATGTCTTTCACTCTCTAACATCCGTGCTAGGTTTGTACCCTTTTGCTCTTCCTGACTTCAGTGTAACTGGATAGAGGTTGAAGTGGGAAGCAATTATAGTCATAAGTTGTTTCCCCCTTTTCCTTAGACAGTTATAAGCGTGGATAAGAGGTGTGAGCAGTGGGAGACATAGTCCTGGTTAATACCTGCTGTGTTCTAATGCGAGAGTGAGCTGTGTCCAACACAACTCTCATGAGGTGAGCAGTCTGAAATGCTGCTAGGATCCTACGATGTATATAGTTTATTTTGACTGTGTTTTCTGCAGTGAGTTGGGAAGTTATTTTGCATTGTATTTCTTTCTTTGAGTGAGTGGTATGAAAATGCTGCTAGTTTTGTATTTTGAAGTGCTAAGTTGTGTTTATTCACTACAATGCATTCTTCAATCTGCATTTTGCTTTTGAATTCGTTGTTTAAGCGGTCTGGCTGTAAAGGTTGCTCACAAATCTGTTTCTGTGAGGTTATTGAGCTTTAGTCACGAAGCAGGGTTTCTTGAACAAAACTAATGTTGGCAAACATAACTACATTTACGGAAAACGAAACAATCTAATGCTATTTGAGGCAAAGCAGACCATGCCCTCCTTATACCTCTACTTAAGATAATCAAATTTAGTGCTACTGCTCCACAAGAGAAAGAAGGAGCCTGCAACACAGCACTCACACCAGCAGAGAGAATGCAAAAACAGGTCATACCACAGCAGTTGCTAAAACACACCACTAGAAATATAGTAGAACAACAACATATTCCTGATTTCCAGATAACCTTATATACAAGCAGACACACGCACACACACACACACACACACACACACACACAGGCACAAACAGACACACACACACACACACACACACACACACACACACACACACACACACACACACACACACACACACACACACACGAGCACAGACACACACACACACACACACACACACACACACACACACGCACACGTGAGCACAGGCACAAACAGACACACACACATACACACACGAGCACAAGCACAAAAGACAGACACACACACACACACACACACACACATGCACAGATGCACACACACACACATGCACACACGCAGACACGTGCACACACACGCACACACACACACACACAAGCACAGGCACATACACACACACACACACGAGCACAAGCACAAAAAGACACACACACACACGCATGCACAGATGCACACACACACACACACACACACACACACACACACACACACATGCACAGATGCACACACACACACACACACACACACACACACGAGTACAGGCACAAACAGACACAGGCACACACACACACACACACACACACACACACACACACACACACACACACACACATACACAGATGCACACACACACACACACACACACACACACACACACACACACACACACACACACACACGAGCACGAGCTCAAACAGACACACACACACATACACAGATGCACACACACACACACACGCACACACACACACACACACACACACACACACACACACACACACACACACACACACACACACACACACACACACACACACACACACACACACACATACACATAAAGATTAAATACACTGTACTTTCATAAAAAGTGTGTGGGTAAACACAATGAGCAGGAATGTTCATTAATGGCTATGTTGCTCTGTCAGTGACTAAACCTACTGCAGAAAAGGGTGACCTGTCAGAATTTCTAGACTTTACAATGTGAGCACCCAAACTTTAAAAAATTAAGTGTAATAGTACATGAGTGGACAGGTGATCCGCTGTGGCAACCCCTAACTGGGAAAAGCCGAAAGAACAAGAAGAAGAAGAAGTACAGCTGTAACACCAAAGCACAAAAGTTAGCATTACACATTGTTTTTTATTATTTATTTTTTATTTATCCTTTGTTGTCTGGGTTAGTCCCAGTAGGCTAGTAGCCTCTTTTCAAGGATACCCAAGCAGGCATTTACACATATTAAAATAGTTTTTGGAAAACTGATGTGGGGAGTTATATGTCCTGTACCCCTGCTACTTTTATAATATTAAATCTGAGATTGCCACACATTTAAATACATTAAAAACACTGTACTGTATGAAAGCTATCATTATTAATGGTGAAAACTAAGCATATCTCATGACAATCAAATGGAAACTGTAGGAAATGTAGGCAAGAATTGGATTAAAATTATACGTGGAGCATTTCTTCCTGGGTCCCCACTGAAAATGGGCTCTGTCCCAGTCAGACTTTCCTTGTAAACTAATGTTAAATGAAATGAATGAATGAATGCAAAAATAAATAAATAAAATCCAAACTTCCATGAAGCCAGAACAGTACCTTATATCATAATATATGTACTAAAAGGTGAATTATAATGGCCACAGATTAATTGCAGAAAGACAATAATGCCCGACATGTAATTACAGAAAACTGGAAATGCTCATAAATGCAGATAATACCCTGTTGTCTCCTCTGTCATCACACTTGTGTTACAAATTGTGTATTATTCTACATGTATTAAATGTCCTGTCATTGGAGCTTTGCTCCCCAAGCCTCTATGAAAATGGGTTCTATGCACAGTTGGACTTTCTCTGTAAACAAATGTCAAACCAACACACTGGAAGGAAATGCAAAGGACACAGCAGAGTAGCAATAAAAAACATTTTAACTCAACTATTTAGTGCTTTTAGTACGGACTTCATCAGAATACAGATTACATAACGCACTTGGTTTTTATATACTGCAAACCCCTCCAAAGAGAACCACAGATAATTTTAAGCCCTTGCAGGGAACTGCTAATGACAGAATATCTAGGGAGTCAAATACAGCAAGAAAGAAACAGGAGCCTCTATACAAAAAAGCATGTATTTTATCTTTCAACACACAGTTTTATGATATTCAGCCAATTTTATTAAAAAACTGGAGTGTATTTGGACTTGACCAAGATACCTTGTCCATTGTTGCCCCTATTCTGGTGTACATAAAAGATACATGTTTTAAGATGTTACTCAAGCATGGTAAGTTCACTTATAATAATGGAAAAATGAGTTAAATATGGACTTTGTTCACAATGTAAATATATTTTGGAAGGTTCTGAAGTTACCCTGGCTAATTATGGGGCAATAACCATTAACCATAAATATTACTGTGGGAGCAAGGGTGTGATATATTTAGCCCTATGCCAGACTTGTAATGCATTTTACATAGGAAAAACTGTTAACAGCTTTAGAACCAGAATTTACCAACATTTATATGAGATCAAAAGGCAAGATGAATGTAATGCTTTGTATAAGCATCTCAAGGACAATCACAGCCACTCATTCAAATTTACTGTAATAGATCATATAGATTTAGGACAGAGGGTGGAACCAAAGGAAGATTTGTTTTTAGACTTTCAAGAACTTAAATGACAGCTAAAAACAAATCTAACTACAAGTCCCAGTCTCAATGAAACAGTATCTATCAGCAGCTTATTAAAATTAAAAGTTGTTTTTTTCTGTAATCTCTGTGTTCACATTACTTTGTCATATGCATATAACGTTTGTATATTACACAGCAACAGAAGTGTTTATTCATGTGTTTTTAAACCATTTCATTGTTATTGTATTAAACTATATATATTAAGTGTTAGGTTGCCATTAGTAAGTCTATTTATTTATTTATTTATTTATTTACTTATTTATAGCTAAATTTTACAACTGAGTTTTACTAACATATTTCTCATTAGAAGTCTAGTATATTTGTTACTTCACTCAAGTTTTTTAAGCTGTAATTCACAAACGTTTTTCAGCACAAGCTGCATTTTTAATGTATGTGTTTTAAATTATTTTTGTTAATTGATCAATTAAAAAATGTGAGGGGTTTGCAGTGTATTTAAACCAAGTGTATTATGTAATTTGTATTCGATGAAGTCCGTACTAGCGAAGACGAAAGCGCTAAATGGTTTAGTAAAAGCACTATTTTATCGCTACTCTACTGTGTCCAGTGCATTTCCTTCCAGTGTGTTGGTTTGTGGTTTGTCTTGTCTTGGATTTTGACATTTCCAGTAAACAAATGTCAAATAAGTAAATAAACAAATGTAGAGAACAGTGAACAGCCCATCTCAATATCAGAATTCAGGAGAAATAAATCAGGGGAGGTTCATATATTGCTAGCAATCAAGGGCACAGTAATGCCTGAAAAGAACAGATGATTTCTTCACACTCCCTGATTGTGTGCCTGTGAGTCTGTCAGTGAACTGGTCATTTTCAAACACCAGGATAAACCAAGCAAATATGCAAATAAAAATGCAAGAATCTTCTAAAGAATGTGTAATTAAAATCCAGAAATTGTCTTTTAGCATCATGCCAGGACTGACTTTCACAGCAGAATACCTGGCTGCTGTCTGATTACAAGCAATGAACCAGGTATTCTAAGGCTAAGGAAAATCTGCCTGGCAGTGTCATCTTGGTGATGGGGGAGAATATAGAAATTAACTCGATTATTCATGAAGATTCATAGATGAGCTGATAAAATGTAGGCTTGATGCAGATAAATGTAGTAAATTCTTCAAAGATAAATTATTATGTTGCGGACGTGTCATTGGTAGGAATGGACACAATGGATTACAGGAGACTGTAAAGACCATGCTGTCAGGGCACAGGCCTTAGAATGGTGTCACCGTTGAAGCTCATGACCTATGTCTGGTAGTTTTTATTCAGAATTCAGCACTCTTACAGCTATTAAGTGCAGATGTATTATGCAAATGGATAGAAGACTGCAAACATAGCTATATGAAGTCAAAGGAAGTGACCATGCTGTATAAAGTACTAGCACTTGCAGAACAAGTGTTGCCCTGTCCACGAGCTCCAGGACAGTAGAGAAACATCCAATATATTTTCCCTACATGTGCTGTGACTCAGAGTATATTTACTACACATATACTATTGTCTTATGACTACATTTAATGTAATAATGCCACAACTTAAAACTATTTGTGATTTGTATTGTTTTTCCTCGTGAGTTCTAAATGACAATTGTATACACTGTGTATATTTTTATGGGCAGGAACTTTTCAACCCCAGTTCTCCTCTGTAAATGCATTCTACACAGCAGAGAATAAAATATACAACAATGCGCATTAACAAACAAGCAATTAAAATTACAGCTAGCTAGGCATGGGGGGTGAGGAACTTGACTGGTATCTTCACAGAAAGAAACATACAGCTTAGCAGATATCAATGATTAGCAATTGTACCCGTAAGAAGATCCTGAAGATCTAGCACATATGGATACAATGGTCACATTCTACACATCAGTAATAATTGTGCATTTATTACAGATGGGGGGGTCAGTATGTCTAATGACAACAAACACGTTACATTTCTAGCCTTTGTGTAGGATTTGGTTGTGAAGAAATGATGTGCTGACAGTGACCTCTGCACTGTGACTTTAATACACTTAGGGTCTGCTGCCAGGAAGTGAAAGAATCTTACCAAGTAAACTCCTCAAAAAATACATACCAAATACCTTTATGAACTATATGAGCAGCACATCAAAACAGCCATCATCTGCCTATGGTGTGACTTTCAACAAGTCCTTTACCAGATATTGTTTCTGGGTTGCTCCTGAAAAGGGACTGTATGTCCAGTGGGCCTACCTAGCTAACAAACGGACATTATTATTATAATTGTTATTATTATTATTATTATTATTATTATTATTATTATTATTATTATTATTTTCACTAGTAAGCCACCTATGTTCCCCAGTATACAGTATATCTGATAATTACAAAAATCACCTCAAGGTCGCTGTTACTCATTACTCATTGAAAAAAGCATGTTTTTTTTCACAAAATGACTAATATGATATTACTACATATAATTCAAACCAAAGCAGAAAAAAACTTATCCTCAACATATTTACTTCCATCCCTTCTATATGCATTTCCATCCTCACAAACCTAAGCTCAACACACACACATCCAAACTAGCCTGCTGTTATAACAAGATAGCTGAAATTGCAACCAGCACTGCACATGGAACCCGCCACTGCCTAGCCTTACAACAACAGCTCAACTGGCTAGAGCTAAACAACTACCTAACATACTGTCAGTTACTGCATACAAGCTTATATATGATCCCGAAAAAAGGCCTTGCATTAAAAATTATACTGCTTTATACTGTAATTCAAGACACTTCTGTTCCAGTGAAAAATACCTACTAAACATTATCAATGCAAATAATTAATCAGGGGATTCATTCTACTCAACTTACGTCTCCAAACTTTGGAAGTGCATCCCTATTGTTGTAAAAATAATTAACTCAAACTAAGCTCAAACAGTTCCTTAGCCAGACTTAGGCATGCTCATCTCCAGGATGAAACTTCAACGTACCCTCCTACACTATCAAATTTGACTCCTTTTCTGCTATTTCTCTCTTTAACCTACTCATCTGTCCTTCTACAGATGGCTCTACTCCTTAGGTATTTACAACATGTACAACACAACTACTATAGCTGGATCTATTACTCATGGTCTAAAAGCACCTATCCTCTAACATGCTTTTTAAATCTTTCATTCATCTCTCATCTATCCATTTGTCTTCTTCTTAGTACTGTTATACTGTTTTACATCCCTCCTCCTACAAAAAAAGAAAAACTTTATACCAGTCCATTTGTACAGATGTCAAAACAATATATTTGTTTACACACAAGGTTTCTCCGCTATTGGAACTGCACCATTTTTAATCACAACAGTCTAGTGCTCTACCAAAACTGTTTTGTCTCCATCCTTTCTACACTGTAAAAAGCCACATCTTCGAAAACATGTTTTGTAAATAGTTTTATTGTATTGTATTGTTTATAACTGATGTAACAATGCTGATATATTAAAACTTAATGAACTTGTAACAATGTTTAAGCATCTAAAGTTAAACTGTAAAATAAATTTCTGTACAACAGATTTCTCCAGAAATGCACAGTTGTTTTGAGCTGTTTTCATTCACTTGTTTATTATACTTAGATACACATTGCTGAAAAACAAATTACTGTGATGCATTCAATCTTTGTCCAGAATGTTATTTAGCCACAGTTGTGAACATGCTCATATTCTTTGTTTATGTATTACTCTAGTTTCAGAGTTGTAGAGACAAAAATGTTTGGGTTTTTTATATAGTGTAAAAGGCATTTAACAGCAAAAAAAAAAAAGAGTGCCTTTAAAACTGTTCCACTTGTGATATGAGGCAAACATTTCAAAGGGGCAGTATTACTGACCTGTAATCATCGTAAATGATCTATTTAATCCTACATTCATTCACCTCTTAAATAATTTACAAAGCTTTCGTCGTCCCCCGGATAAACTGTCAATTATCCATCTGCAGGAAAGGCTATTTCAAGGGTTTATGTGTAAAAATGCATTTCTGTGACTGGGATTGAATTTTTCTCTGTGCTGTAAAATTTAATTAAATGGATCCAAGAAAGGCTTTATATCAGCAGAACTGGAAGGAGAAAGTCACCTTGGAGTAAAATGAGTGAATCCATAAAAAGTGCGACTTTAGACTAACATATTTTTCCTTTAGTGTGGTGTGTACTTACCACTGCCCTTTACTTTGTTATCTCTTCCTTTTCTTTGCTTTTCAACTATGAAACTCTCATGAAATATTTGATATTGAAAGTCCGTCCCATATCACTCTCATCCTGTAGACATTAAACATTTTTACAAGGGCTTTTTAAAAGTAGGTAAATTTGGCCAAAATATTGGCAGCTACTTAGTATGAAATTTTCTTACCTAACAATAAAAATCTATCAACTTTACTAAAATTGTATGATGCTAACGCTCAAAATAAAGCATTTTCCCATATCAGTCTTCAGCCATAGTCAGGTTGTCAAGCTTTATTTAACACACACACACGCACACACACATGTGAAATGTCTTTTGCCTTCTAACTCACACTGTGATTAGACCAGTGATCTGTATTTTGCCCTTTTGTCTCATAACATCTAGATAGACTGGATCCCATTCAAAAACTAAAGCATGATACAATAAATAATCAAACATGAAAACTAACACAAGGAGTCCACTAAGTACTGAAAGGAAAAATGACAAAACATTCTAATTCCCAAAGCAATACTGAAAATAGAGTGACTGTTCCAAATGTAGTCACTGCATTTTGTCCATTAATCCTGCCCAAACACAAATAACCACACCCTTTAAGCCAGCATGACTAGATTTTATTATCAATGCAAATGAAACATTAATACATTTTCAAACTCATAAAAGATTCAAAGCAGTCAGTCTGTAATGCAAGTCAGCCAAATAACCAAATACATTATTGACCCCTCACCACAATAAACCAAAATTTACTAGTAGTGCTAAAATACCACTCACTATCAGCAACCAGACACCCACAAGGAGCACATAAGCACTGTTCCCTCCCACATTTTTATCAGGATAGAAGGAAGGGGGGGGGGCTTTCTTTCTATCTTAGAAAGGAAGATCCCATCTTTAGCCCTTCAGACTGCCTACTCAGCAGCCTGTTCCCACTTTCCTTTCTTCCCAACCCCCCACTTTTGGTACTGTATAATCCTAAAATGGACCATAGGGCTGCCTTAACTCCTTCAATAACAGAGACAAATGCAGATTGCACAAGACCAGCCAAATCTCATTCAGATGTACCTGTTCTTCCTGAAGCAAACTGAGATCCTAACAAAAAAATCCTTTCTGTATCAAACTGAGACCCTAACTAAAAATTCTTTCTGTACCAAACTGAGACCCTAAATACAAATCCTTCCAGTACCAAACTGAGACCATGACCAAAAATTCTTTCTGTACCAAACTGAGACCCTAACTAAAAATCCTTCCAGTACCAAACTGAGACCCTAACTAAAAATCCTGTCTTTACCAAACTGAGACCCTAACTAAAAATCTAAATATTACAGTACATGCAATCCAAAGATAGTGCTACTCTGATCACCATGTGAAACGAAACCTCAGTTTGCATGCAACCTCAACTGTAAAATCTTAAAGTAATCTCAGAAAGATTCACTGACCAAATCCAACTATCCCCTGGAAACTTGTGTTTCACTGATACAAGCACCCTTATAAATCAAAACAAGAACCTGTCATTGAGAAAAATGCCCCATACTGGATTTAGACTTAAGACAGATCCCAAGCCTCACTGTCATGCACATACCAGTTCATAATGCAACAGGGTATCCCAAAATACCACCTTTTCTCTTTCTTGAAAAAGAACAGCGGTCACTCACCAAACATCTGACAATAAACTCAGTCTAGCTCTCCTTTCTACACACATATCTAATATAAGACTGAAAGGGCACTAGATGGTCATTTACCTCCTTCTTAATGACTTCATAAGACTTGCCCTCCAACACCAAGTCAGATGGCAGTACCTTGGCTGGCAAAACCAACCTAAGTTAAGTAACAAACGGACCTTTTTAATACAAAGTATTGAGTTACTCCCCACGAAATAGTACACAATATCCTGCTCTTGTTCTTTTGCAAACTACTTAGTCAAAACTACCAACTTATTCTATTCAGGCACCTCAACAACTCACTGAAAAAATGCATCTTCATTCATTACAACCAACAGCATGAATCACAAAGCATACCTGTTATAGCTGCTTAACCTCTCATCAAATCCCTGCAATGACCACTGAAGTATCTGTCTCCATAAAGGAAGCCTATAATCTACAGCCAATCCCTGCATTCTGTCATAAACTTTTGTCATTCTCTTAATACTCCAAAACTTAGTCACATCCCGAAAACCTATCAAGAGCACTCAAAATACATAGTAGCACCATTACTGTCTTAACCTATTCCCCAACTCCTACCTGTCAAATAAATAGCATGACCTTTTTGAAATTGGCAACCCCCCCCCAAAAAAAGACACAAATGTTTCTGTCACTGCATTATATTCTTTCCCAGCCAACACTGCCCATAACTGCTGCTCCAACAAACCCAGAATTACAGGACAAATGTCCACCTCTCTAGCCAATGCCAATCTTACAAAACTGAACTATCAGGTATGCTATATGAAACCCTAGCATGTTTTGTTGAAAGGAATAAATTCTTCTTAAGGCAATGCAAAACAAATTCCAGCAGCAGCTCTGAACGAAATCTGATTTAGCCTATCTAATGCAAGAACCTGCACAAAACCAAATCATCAGAATTAAACCACCTCGCTGACCATCAACTCCAAGAAGGTCATGTCCTTCCTTACTCAGCAGGGGATCCACTGGGTCACCTGACCGCAAACCACTCATCCCTATAACCAATGGCTTCTATATATAGTTGCCAGTCCTCTGAAGACACCCAGTCTTCCTGTCAGCACAATGTGCTATTAAAAAGGTGCAGAAACTCTGCCTAAAAACCCAGGACCTCCTTGACTAACCTAAACAGCACTCATGTGATGCTGTTTGGCTTGCACAGTTTCTCCCCTCGTAAGCAAAACAAACCTAACCTGGAATTCACTTCCAGAATCAAGCAAGTCAGAAGCTTAATTTGCCCATCTTGCTTGTCTTCAGCTAGCAGTAACCCCCAAAGTAAACAACACCCCAGAAAAGGTGAGCCTGTTCTTCTATAATCTGCTGCCCTTCTGCCCATCTGACAATAATGGAAAGAAGCCAGGAGGGGTAACTCCTGCTAATGTTACTTCTGAAAAAGAACTGTCATTACCCAGACAATCCCAGTAACTAGTTATCAATGGTTCTACTGTAAACCAAGCCGATCTCATCTTACCTTGTGCTATTACTGCAGCTATCCATTCCCTACCCCCCCCCTCTGCCCATGCTCCCTCAGCTGATATAAGATCAAATATCTCTACAAGCTCCCTCTTATTCTTACTGTGTAGATGTTTTTAATGGCATTGAGTAATTACCTGTTTAGTATAGATACATAAATAATGAAAGATGCGTTTAAACTGATCTAATTTGAAAAATGTCTTCATTGTGCAAAAATACTGTATGTACTTTATAATGAACAAATATTAGCTGAAACTTACTGTTGTTAAAAATAAATAGAACCAAGGACCATGGTTTAGTGCAAGTTTGGGTACCAGTTTAAATGAAACAAGGTTTATACTAAGTGAAGTCAGAAAGTTCTGAAATGCTGCTTCAAAACATCATTAAGTTATAGGATAAAGTAAAACACTGCATATAGAAAAGTTTGAACTCTATGTTTTGGAACTTTAATTAATTTACTTTAGATTTTCCTTATAGCCATAAACAGTAACAGGAAGTATTTATGTTACATTATCATTGATAAGTACCTACTGCTAAATTAAAATAAATGCTCTTTCTCTACTAACAAGTCGGAGGACATTTTCTCCTTTAAAACATGTTTGGAAGGCATGTAGAATGTTATGCCATATGGCTACTAATGTGACAAGTTTTATAACCCTTTGTAAGTGGTAAGCATTATTGCTACATCTGTACCGATATGATTTAACTGAGAACTCAGTCATATGATGTCACAGAAAGTGAAAATGAAAGAGCAGTCAGAAATGCAGTAAAATAGGGCATGATAAATCAGGATCTACAGAACATCCAGTGAACAGATGTGCAAGGTAAATAAACATAAAAAGGGCCATTGGAAACTGCAAAAGGAAGTCTTCTTTCATAAGCCATATACGTGTCTGTAAATGTGCAGTTTTCCAGACTGAATTCATTATGTGGCAGGATTCGATACTTCATGACATTGTGCTGTTATTATCCACACACAGCTGTGCCTCTCTACTGTCACTGTTATTCTCAAGTGACATTCATGTCCAGATATGCCACCAGCCTGTGTGTGAATGTGATGAATATAGCACCTCTCTAACTCAGAAATAATTGTCTTACAACAGCATAATACATCTGTATGGGTTGCAGCTCCCAGGATGTTTCAAACCTTTGAAAGATTAGGGCCCTGCAGTTCATATCCCATTTAATACTAAACAGTGCATTTAAATATGGTAATTGACAGCTTTTATTGCTCACTAATGTTCATGGTTCACTCTTTCTGGAACCAAAAACATCTGATATTTGCAGATTTGCAGGCTAAACTCCAAAATCACTTCTGCTCTCCAAGAAGGCTTTCTTTGCCACAGTTGTCAACTCCTGTCCTTGAGTAAATCCGTTGATGGTTTTGGAAAAAGAAAAAATATTTGAATGCTTCTTATAAGCAGAGTTAATAAGCTCTGATTAACTTTGGACCTCAAATGTATTTGCAAACCTGTCAAGTCAAGCTGACAGGCATGTCAATGAAGGCTTGCAACCTGTGTTTGGCTTTACTGGAAAGACTGATAACGGAGAATATATATATATATATATATATATATATATATATATATATATATATATATATAAATATGTATAATGTATTCAGTCAGTATTTCAACAAGAAATTTGCATCATGTCTAGACAATACTTATGCAACAATGGTATACTTAGCAAAAGATGATTTAGAATAATGTAACAGGGAAAATATCTTCCAGGCTCTGTGTATTTATTTGTTTCTTGATTTAAAACATGTACAACAAACAAAAGTGCTTACTTTCTGCTCTGACCTTATTAGAAGACAAAATATAAATGTCATGTGGAAGTAGTAGTTCATAGGTTCATTCTAGGGTAGCTGCCCTTGTTGGCCATTTTAAACATAGCCAATCTCCCTTCTAACGGTGAAAACTGAAACCTGTACCATGTCTTTGTGAGGTTAATGCCCTAACCATTACACTAGCCCCCAATCTCTTAGGTAATTACTAGGCTAATGACCCCAGGAGGCCTTTTTAAGCCTAGCCATCAATTTCAAAGGTGAGAATTTAATCCTATACCTTATGTCTGTAAAGTAAACACCTTAACCATTATACCAACTTTCACCCTTAGGTAGTAAGGTGCAATGGTATAAATGCAGTACAGTGACTACTCAAAACAAAATGGAGCATTGCTCCGTAGTAAACAAGTAACAGAATAAAGCAGTGCATAGATTATTTGGTGACTGTGCAATTATAAAATCTTTAAAAAAAATCAAGGCGACACCAGTGGCAAGGATACAACCAGAAAGACAGACACTATAAAGACAACTGGGTGGAAAAGTGGGTATCTGCACACACACACACACACGCACGCACGCACGCACGCACGCACGCACACACACACACAAACACACACACACACGCGCGCATGCACACACACGCGCACACACACACACACACGCACACACACACACATTAAATGGCAGTAGTCAGAAATAAGGGCAACAAACAGCTGTAACTATTGCATATTACCCGGACTATATTAGCGGTACGTTTAGACTGCACTCAATGACCTGAGGAAGAATGCCAACAATGGAGAAGTGGAAATGAAGAAGTAATTCTCTATTCATTTTCCAAATATTTTTAGATACTATTTCACTGTCTGGGGCAGTTGTACCTAATAGAGGATATTTGTCAACATCCATATGAAAGGATGTGTTTGTTTGTTTATATATGTATGTATGCATGCATGTATGTATGTTTTGTTGACCAAGTTAGTCCCACTAAGCCAATGGCATATTTTCAAGGGAAACCCAAGGTGATATTCATGTAGACTATGGGAAATTAAGTCAGTGGATGTTTTGGGTGTGTGATATAGGTGCTAGAGCTTTATTTCTGGTCATTAATGTTGTTTTTACACTGAACCAGGCTGGCAGGGACCTTATTCATTTTTTTCTAAGGCTAATGTATGTGCAAATGAAAGTCTTAGCACAGTGTTGTTGGAAGATGAGGAACTTGCTTTGGGTGAATGTGGCTTGGAGACTGATTTGCATGTCACAATCTCCAATTCTCTGTGGCCTGATATGATAGACTTTTTTGACCATGAATGACATCTAGAGGCTGGTGGTGCTAAGAGGTAAACTCCTGGTTGTGTATTATTACAGGAGTGATCTGTTAGTGTGAGGATTCAATGTGTACCGCTGCCTGCTAGCAAAATTCCTCAGGACTCACTGCTAGGATTGAGAAATTAACTGAAAAATCTGTTTCTACATTTGTTGCAAGTACTGGCAAAATGTTAGTTCCTGTACTTCAGGAATATAAAAAATGTGGATTGTTTGCATTTTTGGGATAGTGCATCTGTAATAGACTAGTACTTTGGAACTTCCTTATTTTCTCACTGTGCTTTTAGACACAGCAAATTAGAGGATTCATTCGTGTCCATAATGCACACATGGTGTTTCTGCTGGGAGAATTTTGGATTATGGCTTGTATTCCAAAAACTGAACTCTTTTCAATCCCTGGAAGGAGTTTTCTTCTCAGATTTTGACTGCTAATGTAAGAAAAATGGAAAAAGTATTCTTGAAGGTTGAAACTGACAAAGGCAGAGGATCATCTTCCCTTTGAACCTTTGTGTGTTACATTCCATTATATCCGTAAAGTTTTATTGGCTTTGGGTTGGGAATATTCTTTAAATGTTATTTGAATTTTATTAATAATTGTTTGTGTCATTTAGACAGTTTGCTAATTGTTAAAGGCTGGAAGGGTGTGACATGTTATAAGGATCATCTACAAAGTTTTACATTTTTCATGCTAAACACCATTTTGTTAGAGATTGTTCAGGAAGATGTTGTATGTGTGCCAGTGACAAAGTCATTTATCATTCCCTGCATACTCCTTTGTTGAAGTAAAATAGGAAGAATGTGCAACTTGCTTTGGATTTGGTGAATTGTTGAAGTTTATTGCTGATTGAATATGTTCTGGTCAATGAGTTTTGTGGCTTTAGCTACAGGAATAGATTTCTTGATTGTTCTTGGTGGGTTTATGTATAGATGGCTTCTTTTGAAGTTGATTAATGTTTTAGTTAGAATGATAAAGGCCAGCAAAAATCCAAACTAAAGTTATTGTAAATGAACTCTAGCACTTTGGCATAAACTAACTTCAAGGAGTAAAAACATCAAAATTACATCAAACTATATATACCATTAATACAAACACCTAAACATATCAATTAATTAATTATGTAAATGAAATTAAAAATTTCCAATTATAATCAACATTCAAACCAGTAGGGGCCAGGGTTCCATACTTAAGGATAAAAACAGTTTCTTTATACAACAACCTGTTAATATCCAAACTTTTATCATATAAAACAACTTGTTCCAAAATAGTGCCTTCAAAGGCTTCAGGATTACTACCATGACAAGATTTAAAATGTATAGCAAGTGGCCTTTCAACTTTAATATTCCTAATGTCCCTTATATGCCCTTGCAGTCTGATCTTAAAAGGTATTTTACTTTCTCCTATATAAAATCAACCACAAGGGCATTTTAGAGCATAAATAATACCCTCAGCATGTCAGTAATATTTACCACTTGGTCTAAATGGCAAACCATTAATTTTATCAAAAGTTCTTGTAACGTATTTGCAACTAGAACAACCTTTGCACTTAAATGTACCCTTCAGCATTATTTCCACATGTAAATTAATCTCTGATCTAATAAATTTACTATGCACAATAATATCTTTTGTACTTCATCCTCATCTAAAGGAAACTATAGGAACTGTAAATAAACTATCCACAAATTCTTTAAATTTAATAATATTAATGACTTGCATACTAAAAGCATCATAAGTAATTACTGCATATACTTTCCTATGAATATCTCTCATCATTATATTTATTAAACTTATGTGTTGAC
The DNA here is from genome assembly GCF_019279795.1 of Protopterus annectens. Classification (NCBI taxonomy): domain Eukaryota; kingdom Metazoa; phylum Chordata; order Ceratodontiformes; family Protopteridae; genus Protopterus; species Protopterus annectens. The sequence continues at coordinate 140,780,038 of NC_056728.1, forward strand.
ATCTTACCACCCATCATTTGAGTCAGACAATTTAATCTGCTCAATGATCTCCTAACAACTTCCTTACTATAACCCCTTCTTAAAAACATATTCATTATTTTACCTATTTCTACCTCTAATTCATCTTTATCATTGCATAATCTATAAATTCTGAACAGTTCTCCATAAGGTAGTGATTCAGTAAGATGAGAGGGGTGACAACTATGTCCATCCAGGAAATGATTCCCATCTTCAAACTTTATATAAACTTTAACTTTTATCCCACTGTCTAATAAAGCTTGCATCTGGACATCTAAAACACTATTGTTTCACCATATTGTAGTTCATCAAACTTCAAATTAAATCTATTATTGCAGTTGTATAGTTGACTAATGTTTTAGTGTCTACCTGGAACATATATTTCTTTCCATGATCAATATAAGAGATAATTTTGAAATTGTGCCAGGTCCATGTGGGGATGTATTTTTTTTTTTTTGTTATGACAGCTTGTCTTTTTGGTAGGTTGTGTTTAACGATTAACTTAGAAGTAAATTTTGCATGATTGTGAGGCTATTTTGATTGGTTGATTTGATATATGAGTGGAATATTCTGGATGGATATTTTGCTAAGCTGAAGGTGGGCATTTAGTATGAGGCAGCTCAAGGCTAAGCAGTTTCTGAGACTAGACATTTTTCTTCATAAGGAATATTAGTTTCAATAGTATAATTGTGCTGGTAGAAAGGAACAGGTTTTTCTATAACTGTGCTAGTGGAAAAACAAGAGCACCAATATTTGTAAAGGGAAACAGTGGATAATAGGGTTTGCAAATTGTTTGCCATGGAATAGTATTTGTTGGGTTATTTTTTCCTCTGGAATGTTATGAGATTTATTGATCATGGATTAATTATTTATTTTATTTATTTATCCTTTGTTGAACAGGTTAGTCCCACGAGCCTAGTAGCTTCTTATCAGGGGACACTTGAGGTAGTATTTATACTAAAACATCCAAAAATAGGAAAGCCAGCTAAATGGACTATACTGTAAAAATGAAACAAAAAAACAATCAACCAAAAAGATTGATCGTCTCACAAAGTAATAAGTTTGTTCAATAAACTACAACACTGCATAGCTTTCAAGTATAAGACTCTTTCTCAATGCAACAGTTTAAAACATCAGTTCATAAGTTCATAGGTAGGTACTAGGCTATCTGCCTGAAGGCATTTATAAGCCTAGCCAGAATGTGTTGGCTTTCGCCGCCCCCTTAGATTAGTTCACTTTGCCTCTGTCCAGCAGAGCCACTGAAATGATCCCCGAGGTAAACTTTCTGTTTCCCATCCACTCATCAAGGCTTCATTTGAAGAGTGTTAGCGAAGAGTTCTGCCTAATGTAGATTGGGATCTTGTTCCAAAGCATGGGAAGTCTCTGGGACAGGAATCTATCCCTCCAGCTCATCCTATTTATTGTTGTGGTGAGGTTTAGATCCCTAGAGTGTGTGGCTCGAGGGGATAAGGTTTTCTTTAGGTAGAGCATGTCCATCAATTCTGGGTTGGACATGGCCTTGTATGTTACGCAGAGATCACCTCTGAGTAGGTGGTATGCAACTGAGTACAGCTGTAGTTTCTTCAGTCGAGCTGCATAGGGCATCTGTTTCAGGCCAGTGATCCTCTTGGTGAGGTACTTCTATGATCTTTCCAGCTGTTGCAGGTGTCTTGTAAGGTACATCCCAAATGGGGCGTTGTACTCTATGATGGGTCTGATGAGTGATTAGTAGAGGGGCACAATGACCTCTTTTGATCTGGATATGAACCCTTTTGTGATTAGGTGGGCCACGTAGAAGGATTTTCTAACCACTTTGGCAATGTGATTATCAAAGGTGAGATTACTTTCTACTTGGGTCCCCAGATCCCTTATTATGTTTTCCATATTTAGGGGACTACCACCTATGTAGTAGTTTGTAGGTACTTTGTTTTTTCCAAAGGGGATGACTATGCACTTTTTGGCATTTAATTTGTGGTCATGATTTTGACACCAGGTATTCGTCTTAGTGAGACCCTTTTGGAGGATGTCTGTGTCAGCTGGAGAGTCAATTATAGCCCCTAGTTTGCAGTCGTCTGCAAACTTGGTCAGCCATAGTCCTCCTGTGCTTACCTGTACCTCTGAGAAGTATATGCCGAACAGGAGGGGTCCTAGGACTGAGCCCTGGGGAATGCCATTTGTAACCGGTTTAGATTCAGATCTAGCTCCCGCAACTCTCACCATCTTGTGATGTAGGGGTTTATGTTCAGGCTGGTGAGCTTGTCTATAACCAGAATGGGGAATGGTGTTGAAGACCTTAGCGAGGTCTAGGTAGGCTGTGTGTACCACCTTTCCCTCATCTATAGCCTTGGTAACTGTCTCAAAGAAGTCCACTAGGTTTAGGAGGCATAATCTGCCCTTAAGAAAGCCGAACTGGGTAGGATCCAGTGTTTGGAGGTTCCCAATGTCTCTGTTAATGATTTCTATGATGATGTGCTCCATAGCCTTGCAGACCAAGCTAGTCAGGCTTATAGGGAGATAGTTCCCGGGGTCTGTTATGGCTCCACCTTTGTGGAGTGGAATAACCATTGCTGTGCACCACTCTATGGGTACGTAGCCTGTGGAGAGGCTGAGTTTGAACAGTGTGTTTAGTTGAGGGGTTAGTTTGTCTTTGTGCTCATGTAGGACACAGCCTGGGACACTGTCCAGTCCCATTGATGCTGTGATTTTGGCTTTGGAGAGGGCTGTTTTAACCTGTCTGTGATTTCAGGGACTCTACATTCTTCTGGTATAGTTATGGGCCCTTTTGGGGGTGAGAGGTGGGTGACGTTTGTGCTGAACCTGTCTGCCAGGATGTTGGCGATATTGGTTGGTTCAGTGTATTTTGTGCCATTCTGCATTAACTCTGAGCAGATCTGAACATTGCCACTTAGATTCTTAACATAGCTAAAGAATGCCTTGTGGTTATCTTTGGAATCCTTGGCAATTTTTCTTTCAAAGCTCGCCTTGGATGATTTTATGAGGGATCATAGTTTCTTGCTGATACTGATCAGGGATGTCTTCCCTTCTTGGGATTTTACTCTTTTCTGTACTAGTTTCCTCCTTCTATTGTATAGCTTGTTTATGGCAGGAGTCCACCAGACTGGTTTCCTTTTCTTGGAGGAGTTAGTCCTGGTTTTGCTTGGGATGGCATGATCCATGCATTCTTGTAGGTGCCCGTAGAATGCATTAGTAAAGGATTTTGCAGCTTGGACAGTGTTATCCTTCAGCATGGGGGCATTGAAACTTTCCACCTCGGTCTTAAGTAACGTGAAGTTTGCTTTTGAAAAGTTTTTCATGGTGGTTTTCTTGTCCAGGGGTGGGGGCAGAATGTGGATATCCAAAGTGATTTGTTTATGGTCATATCTAACCAGCGAGGGGTTGACCTCTGGTGTGGAACACTAGTCGCCCATGCTGGTGATGACTTGGTCCAATATGTTGTCACCTCTGGTGGGAGTGTTGACCAGTTAAACCAGGGCATTTGAGTTAATAAATTCTAGGAAATGTTGGGCAAGGGAGTTAGTACTTGAGTAGTTCTCCCAGTTAATGTTTGGGTAATTGAAATCACGGACTATTAGGTTGTTGGGTAGGACTTTTATGTTTTCCAGTGTTTCCAGAAACGCAGAATGGGGGTCCTTGGACATGGTGAGTGATCTGTAGCAAGCAACAATTTGAATTGCAGTTTTGCCCATTGTTAGTTGCACGTGGATGATCTCTGAAGCACCGTGCTGTGCCACTAACCTGGAGGTGTGGGTACCCTTGATGAATATAGATACGCCCCTGCCTTTTGTATTTCGGTTTGGGTTCTGTGGCCGAAATATATGGTATGAGTTGTAGCCTGGTAGTGCTGGGATGCTCTCTGGAGCCTTAAACCAGGTTTCTGTTACTGCACATATATCGATTTTCTACATACTGAGGAGTGTCTCGAGTGCATGCATTTTGAGGTTTAGACTTCTGGCATTGAGTAGCATTGCCCTCAGTTTTTTTGTTACTTGTGCTATTTATGGCAGTGGGTTTGTCTTTTGAGGCTTGCCTAAAAAAGGCACTATGGAGGTAGCAAGAGACTTGGCCAGTATTCGAAAGCCTAAGTGTGACAGGTTCAAGCCGTCTCTAGTGAAGCAGCGTGGCTTGTCGAGCATGTCATCTAGGGTGGACAGACACTGGATCCCCTTTGAATGACACCAGAAACTTAGCCAATTGTTGAAATCAAGAATTTTTTCTTTATACCGTGGTATCATTCTTGGTGAGGGCAGGATGGTACTCAGGGTCAGAGTCATACCGGCCTTGTACTTGTTCTGGAGGGACCTGAGTGCTTGTGTTATGTGGTGGATCCTGGCACCCGACAGGCAGCTAACAGTAACCCTCTCCTTATTCAGCCTAGTGAGTGGGACGTCAGTGTGCCTGACTATAGAGTCACCTATTACTAGTATGTTGGGTATGTTATTTTGCCTTAAGGGCTGTGATTGCATGGCACACTGGTTTTGTGAAGTATGTGTTTCATGGTTTGTGTTGAGGGGTGGAGGCTGTTTGGATGTTTACTTTGGAGGTCTCTGTTGGTTTTTCAGATTTTTATTTAGAGCCCCCCCAGTATGTTTTCATGTATTTATGTGTGTCTTTTGCCGGTACTGCTTTAATGGGTCTATGTGAGACTGGGGGTGTGATACACGTATTTCCCTTCACCTCTTGACTGTCTGATCCAGACTTGGGTTGAGAGAGTTTAGCCTCCAGTTTGACTGTATAATTGCATCTCTCGCATGTATTAGTGTTTGGTGGTAGGAGGAGGGGGTTGTCTGTGTACATGAGGCAGTTGTAACATTGCCTCAAAATGCCCAGATTTGCCAACTGGACTGGAGAGTACACCTGAAACTGCCCTTTGGAATGCCTGGATAGGTACAGTGAACTGTTTTACTGGATAGCTGGTAAGGTCAAATAGAGAGCCTTGTCCTTTTGTACAGTACAGGAGGGTCTAGTGCTAGGGTTTGTAAGTGCTTGCTATAAGTTTTGAGCAAGTGCCGGGCTGAGAAATGAATGGCTTGAGTGCTTAAGCTGAAAGTTTGTCTAGTTCCAAGGGAAAAATTAAAGCAGAGACTTTGTGGAGACGAGAATAGTTTTACCCTAGCTAACCAGTGCTGCCCAGCACCCAAAACCGGGCAAATATGGTATTTATAGCAGAGAAATGAAAGAGATAGAAATTAGCCCAAAATGGCCAATAAACTACTAATTTCTGGGCGGAAACCACTCCTCCAGGGACAGATAGGTTGCTCAGAGCTCCCCTCTCTCACAGGTGAACAGAGAACTTCCTTCTATCCAAGTAAGGTATGGGCAAACACAGAGATTTGTAGCACAGCCCTGAATTCAGCACTAACCTGAAAAACAACTGAACTATACTAGCTTAGAAAGGCGGGAAACAAGTGTATATATATATATATATATATATATATATATATATTTTTTTTTTTTTTTTTTTTTTTTTAGAAAATAAAGCAGATACACTCAAAAAAACACTTTAAATGCACAGAAAGGGATACTTATTGTTATATATCACAGATCAGAGTTGTAGTCAATGCCCCTAGTAATAAAGTAGGAAGAAACACAAATACAATAAAAGCAGATGAATAAAGTGCAATATATATATATATATATATATATATATATATATATATATATATATATATATATATAAAACAACAGAAAACGAACAAACTGATTTAAGCAAGTTAACCTCAATTAACTAGAAAAAAAGCTCAAAATTGAGCCCTGTTCCAGCAGTCTTCAATCAGACAAGTTCTAACTGCACACCCCTGTTTACTAGGGTGCAGGGGAACCTTCTCCAAAAAAGATGGCCTGGATCAGTGCTCAAGTTATACAAACAAAGCTAGATTCAGCAGGCCTGAATCTGGTCTATGCTACAGCAACAAGCTGCACCAATTTCAGAAAGAAACAGTTTAAATAAGCAGGCACAATAAGCCTGTGACCAGAAATTCCCAGCTCAGAAGGGCAGAATCCAGCCTCTCCTCCCGCAAGAGTGCAGACCACAAACCTTCTTAATGTAGAATAACTGGCCTGAAGCCTAAGTGCTTAAGCCAGAACTAATACATTTTTAGAATAGCAGACACTGGGCCTTCAATCAGCAATTCCCAGCTTAGAAGAACGTACGCTACCTGTATACAATTTAAAATCACAGCAAGCCTACCAATTGAAATTAATTAATTCAGTAAAACGTTAACCCTTTAATCACCAATAAAACCACATGACATTAAAAGCAATATAAGAACAATATAAAAATTTTCATACAGCATTAAATAATAGAATGTTTTAACTTAAGTCTAGGCTTAATACTGTTTATCGTATTTAAACCAGGTGGGACATCTGCCCTAAAATAATTTATCCATCTATATTCCACTACTTCTGTAACAGTATCAATAGCACCCCTCTATGATTCAAGTCTGTCTTTTGTAGCACTCTAAACTTAACAAAATGTTCATTTCCATAACATTGAATGTGCTTATATAAAGGGTTTGTGTCTAATGTTCTATGTTTCTCTGACATATTTGATGCTATCCTATATTTTATTATTAGTTTTACCTATATAAAAGGCTGAAGAATTCCCACAATTAGCAAGTTAAATCACATTTTCAGTGTGACAAGTAGCAAATGTTTGGAAAACAAAATTATTTTTAGAAATTGGGTGTATAAATTCTACATCAGTGTTTATATACTTACAAAAGCTCCAGTTGTAGCAGGGAATAGGCTGTTTCTCACTCATTATGTTTTGTTTTCATCTATTACGCTTAAAATCATTGTAATACAGCAATTGCTTAAGGCTTTTGTCCTTTCTATATACAAAACGTGGTCTTTCTGTAATAATCTTACAAAGTTCATTATCTGAGTGTAATATAGTCCAAATTTTCTCTATAGTATTCTTTATATGTTGTGAACGCCTATTATATTTTATAATATAACTAAGAGACCAGTTCCTATTAGCCATTACATCTTTATTATTAGTAATAGATTGGTTGTTATACAAATATGGACAAGCCATTCCATCACATTCAGAGATCACATATTTGATATTCGCCTTAATTAAAGTGATATCATATCCTCTAGAGTGAAAGTTATTTGCTATATGTTCTAATTCATTTCTGAACTCTTCTTCTCTAGTATTTAATCTGCTAGCATGTAGAATTTGACTTTTCACAACCCCTTTATAAACACGTTGTGGGTGCATGCTATTAGCATGAATATATCTAGTCTTCTGAACATTTTTTTTATATATTGATGTATGCAGCTCCTCATTAACAATACATAATGTAATATCCAAAAAATTAATATTTCCTTTTAAAAACTTTAAATTGAACTCAAGAAATGATTTGGGTTCATATAATTCTTGCACAAAGGTTTCTAAGGATCTACTATCACCCTCCCAAAGAAAGAATATGTCATCCACGAACCTTTTGTAAAATTTTAACTGAATTCTCTTAAAAGTAACATATGATATAGTTAAATTATAAATATAAAGTTCTTCCCACCTTGTTAACACCAAATTAGCATAACTGTTTGCCACTGGGGTTCTCATAGCCACTCCCAGTAACTGGTGATAGTAAACCTTTCCAAAGGAAAATACATTGTTTTCCAGTACTATCTCTAACATAGAGCAAATAGATGAGATTTTACTTGGCAAATAACCACTATGATGAACTAACAGCTCTCTTACATATTGAATACCAATATCATTAGGAATAATAGTAAACAGAGATTTAATCTCCATTGTCGCTAGTAAAATACCATTTATCTGGCTGGCACTCAGATGGCTTTTCAGAGCAACAAGAAAATCATTGGTATCTCTTATAAAACTGTTACCAAATAGTTGCTGCTCAAGATATTTTGATACAGCTGTAGTTAACCATTTTCCTCCTGATAATATAGGTCTCATGGGTGGGGAGGATAAGTGCTTATGTATTTTGGGAAGGCCATATATTATAGGGCAGATTGAGAAAGACTCTTATACTCGAAAGCTTTGCACTGTTGCAATTTATCAAGCAAACGTATTACTTTGTAAGACGGTCGGTCTTTTTGGTTTATTGTTTTTCTTTTTAGCATTTATACTACTTGGGGAAATTTGGCCAGGACATCAGGGATCTTCTCCTACTCTTTGAACTATCAACTGAGTGTGCACATTCCATTCCAAGTGCAGTGGTAGCTGGGAAGACAGTGTAAAAAATAGTGGGGTAACCCAAGACTTGTTTTTTTTCTGTGGAAAAGAATGTCATTTGACAGATAAATGCTCTAAAAAGAATTGTTTTATATGTGGAGAAATGGTTCATGATGGAAAAATGCGAGTTAAAATGTTATAGATGTAATTAAGTGGGTCATTCATGGATAGATTGTGAAAAAGAAAAAAAAGAATTGATGTGAATGAGAATGAAGATCAAAGAAATAATCAAGAAGAAAGTTTATTAGAGGAATTAAAGATAGAAGAAAGTTTAAGAAAAGAGTAAAAAGTAGAAACAAGTAAAGAAGGTGAGGCTGAAGAAGGAGATCATGTTGGAAAAAGGAGAAGTGAGGAGGGTTGAGACAGAAAAAAGAAGTTGGAAATATTTTGGAGGATTCAGAGAACAGTTGTTGTTTTTTGCTATGACAGGGGTGGATGATTCCAAGAAGGGTAAATATGTTGTTACAACCCTCCATTTCAGAGGGTTGCAGGATTTTATACTGCAAGAAATGATCACACAGAGTGAGCTGGAAAATGCCATGGACAAATCTTGATGGGATATTATGGACAAAATTCAGAAAGAGGAGACAGGGTCACTTTCAAAAAAAGTGCTGTAGAACAGAGTAAAAATGAATGCAGAAACCATCACAGAAGGGATTAAAGAGAAAAGAGAGAAAAGAAAATGAACAGAGAACAAAAACATTAAGCATAAGAATTCAAAGTAAAGAGGATAAAGAACTGAACTGGCATGCCATTTGAGAAAATGCAATGATTCCTTTGGTTATAATAGCCCAAGAGAAATGAGCATTTATTCTAATAAAAAAGGAAACTCTTTGTGACATTATATATGAGACTGGATATAGCATGGAGAGTTTCTTGTATGAATATGAAAAAAATAAAATGATGTTCCCTGGAATTTGTATGTAATAAAAGCATTTAGCAGGGATACAATAACGTACGTGAAGTTTTGCATAGATGTGAAAAAGAGACTTTGAAAAGACATTTAGAAGGGATATGTAATAATGTAATGGGCATTTCAAAAGTGTATCTTAACAGGGGTCTATGGAATGGTGGATGGGAATGTGATGGTATATTAAAAATGAAAAGATTGTACATATTCTAAGCATGATAAATGTTGAGGAGAATAAAGGAGAATAAGGATGTGGTAAAATATTGAGGGCAACCAAAGACTTATTTGCTTTATGTGTAAAAAAAGGTCATTTCATAAATAAATGTGATAAAAATAAATGCTTTGTAGGTGGGGAAGTGGGTCATGATGCAAAAAAAAATACAAGTTAAAATGTTATAGATGTAATCAAGTGGGTCATTTATGGATGGATTGTGAAAAGAAAAGGAATGGATGTGAATGGGAACAAAGAACAAAAAAGTAACCAAGAGGAGAGTATATCACAGGAATTAGAGATAAAAAGAAGTATAAGAAAAAAGGAAAGATCAGAAAAAATAATGATAGAGGGTGAAGAATGTTTTGAAGTGATGAAGTTATAAATTGGAAAATAAGAAAAACTAAAAAAAAAAATCTATTGGGAAAAAGGAAAACGATAGGAAAAGAAAATGTAAGGGTCGATGCTAGATATGTGATGCAAAAGGATGTGGTGATTCCAGCACTTTTCACACAGCAGATGATATAATCACATTTGCTAAGAATAAAATATGGATGAGGGAGGTGCTGTTTTGTTTGAATGGATGTTTAAAAGAAATGGGAATTATACTGAATAAAGATGAATGCCATTGTTTGATTGATGTGGTAAAATCAGTGGGTGTGTACTTTTCAATGAATGAAGTATCAGTGCTAGGAATAACATTTTGAAATAATGATGTAGTTATGATGCAATGGAATAAAATTATAAAGGAAATGAAAGACATGTTTTCTATGGAGACCATATAGACTGTCATTTAAAAAAAAAAATGTATCTGGTGAATTCAGTATTAAAGGGAACCTAGCATATTTGCAAATGTGTTTATTATTCTAGAAAACATATGAAAAAGATATAATGCGATTTTTTTTCATTCATATGGGTTTTTTAAATAAACCTAATTAAAAGAAATGTATTCAATATTAATGAAGATGAAGGGGGATTGAGGTTATTCAATCCACTTGTTTGTTCGGGTCTATATTAGGTGATCGAAACTTTAGGTAATGGAATACCTAAAGATTGACACCTAAACAGCGAAAGCTGTAAATATTGAACAGCCAGTTCCGCAAATTCTTTCGTAGGAAAATAATTTGCTTGGCCGTTATTGGGAATCTGCCCTTTTCTCCACTGTAGAGTGATCTCAGAGTTGGTATATTTAGGTAGGGGATGTGGGGGGGGGGGGTGAAGCCCCCCATTCGATTAGGGTTTGAAATTTTTTTTTTCTCCAGCCAAGTAAATTCTTTCCCTATGAAAGAATTCACAGAAGTGGCCATTTGATGTATACAACTTTCGCTGTTTAGGTGTGAAGCTTTAGGTCTTTGATTACATAAAGCTTTGACTTTATAATATAGACGCGTTTATTCTGCTTCTTTAAACTTACACAGACTATTAAAGTTGATAAAGGAAGATAATGAGAGTTTAGCACTGAAAATGTTTAAATATAAGTGCTAAAAATTTTGCAAAATGATGAGAAAAAAGAGAAAAAGTGCATGCAAATGAAGAAATAAAAAGATATTAAGAAAAAATACTAACATGGAAAATAAAAACTGAAGGCATAGAAAAAGACAGAATAGTGTGGTATAAAAATGTGATGAAGCAATATTTATTATGTAAATCCATGGGGAAATGTATCAAAATTAATTATAAAAGTAAGGAAAAAAGAAGTGTAGCAGCATAGTACAGTGTCAAGATTTTTAATGGAGACTGGTAATAGATGTTATCAGTAAAGGGGGATATGCCATGTGAAAAGAAAGGCAAAAGTGTATGATTCATTTGTGAGGAAGAAGAAACAACATAACATGTTTTTTTTAATGTAAATAGTAGTAAAAGTACAGAAAATGTTATGTGAAGAAAATTTGGGGGGTCATATTAAAGGTACAGGTAAGATAAATATGACTATGATTATGTATGAAACAAACAAAATATTCCCCTGCACGTCAGGAACTGCACGGCTCAAAGTGAATAACTCCAAAAACAAGAAATGAGCCAGCAGCAGGTAGATTGTGTCAAAAAAGAGAGTAGTTTATTAAAAACTACCCCAACAGCATATAGGCATCCAAAACAAACCGGTTTCGGCAATGGTTGAAAACCTAGCCTTCTTCAGTGTACAGCAAGGAGCCAAAACAGAAATGCTGTATTTAAACAGATAGAGACATGCTGATTGGTTACAAAAAATTTTTAACATGTGATGATTATCAAACAGCATAAAAATGGCAAAAAATTATTAGTATGATTGAAAATACATTCAAAAAGATGTATAAATCATTTTAAGGACTGAAGTGCATTCATATTATGATTGACTATTTATATATATGTAATATATAGAAAAGACATATACCTGATATGGTATTCCAAGTATTAAAACACCAATTATACATGATCCAATATTGAACACCAATAGGTATGCATATATACAAAATGCATAACAAATCAGAGTACATAATACAATATTAGCATTAGCTATTTCAATATTTATAATTATATATATGTATTCTGAGTATTGGAACACCATTTGTTCAACAATCATGTATAATGTGTGATATATTTAATTTATAAATAGTCATTTAACCCAGGGCTGAATAATGCTCATAGTTTCGTAATCCATTTCTTTTCTTTAAGGTTGAGTTTATTGTGCCAACCACTCTTTATACTTCTGTCACCAATGATTTTGTCAATAATGGTAAAATGAAATTTAGCAGTACGATGCATGAGAGTGTGTTTGTATAATGCATTGGTATTCTTATGGCATCTGATATCACTGAGATGCTCAGAGATACGTAATTTAACTGGTCTTGATGTCTGCCCTACGTAAAATGAATGGCAGGTGCAACATGCCAAATAGACGGCCCAATCAGTGTTACAGTTAGCAAAGAATCTAATGTCAAAAACAGTGTTGGTATTCCTACTGGTGAACTCCTTAGTTTTCAACATATTCTTACAGTTGACACAGTGGCCACATGGGAATGAACCAATAAGCCTATCCCCCAAAATAGTAGTTTGATATATTTGTGGTAAAGTGGACTCATGATGGTGTTTGTAATGATTAAAATGACCAGCCAAATTCTTTCCCTTACGAAAAGAGAAAAGGCATTTATTCGGAATAATGTTTTGAATTCTGACGTCAGCCTCCAAAATGTTCCAATTATCCCTGATAATCTTAATAAAGTTGTTGGTATTTCTGCCAAATGTTGTAGTAAATCTAAGTTTATTTGTCTTGGTATGTTTCTTTTTGTATGTTAGTAAATTAGGTCTATGTAGACCTAATGCATAGTTCTGAGCCATGGTCACATACCCTGAACAATAGCCCCGCTCAATGAATCTGTTATGCAAATCCTGAGCATGATTGACAAAAGTATTATTCTCAGAACAGTTGCGCCTAATCCTAATAAATTGCGATTTAGGAATGTTCTTTGCAATATGTTTTGGATGAAAGCTGGATGCGTGGAGAATCGTATTATATTGGGGGAATTTTCTATGAGTTTCGGTTGTCAAGGTGTTATCCTTATTTCTAGTTACCAAGACATCCAAAAATGTAATGGATTCCCGATCATAGGTGATAGTAAATTGTATTCCCCATATATTATCATTCAGGTATTCCATAAATTCCTGAAGATATGAAATATCCGATCTCCACACCATCCAGCAATCATCCAAATATCTGCGCCAGATATCAATTTCTGGCAAAAACAAATTATGGGTGTCGTCATAAATCATAATTTGTTCTATATAGGCCATAAACAGATCAGCATAAATGGGGGCAAAAGATGCCCCCATAGCTGTACCTCTGATCTGTAGGTAACATTCCTGGTTGTAGAAAAAAACATTTTTGTCAAAACATGCTCAGTTAGATTCAACAGGAGAGTATTAAACCCAGGTTGATATAATTTAGATTCATTGAGCCAAAATTCAATAGCATCAAGTCCACCCCAATGTGGAATATTAGTATAGAGTGAACTTACGTCCAAGGTACAAAGTAGCCAATCTGAATCCAACTGCATATCATTTACAATACTCAAAAATTGTGTAGTGTCCTGTATTCGTGATCTTACATGTAGTAACAGCGGCTTTAAATGCAAAGTTAGAAATTCAGAAAGAGGTTCAGTTATCGACCCCATACCTGATACAATCGGCCTTCCAGGTGGATGTGAAAGGTCCTTATGTATTTTTGGTAGAAAGTAAATATATTGTCTAGTAGGATCAGTGATAGTTAAATGATAAAGTGTTTTCTTATCAATAATACCATTATCAACAGCAGAATTCAAAAAGTCATCAATATCCCTTTTGAAAACCATGGTGGGGTCCAGTGGCATTTTGGTATAATATTTAACATCATTAAGTTTATTATTATTCAGCCCTGGGTTAAATGACTATTTATAAATTAAATATATCACACATTATACATGATTGTTGAACAAATGGTGTTCCAATACTCAGAATACATATATATAATTATAAATATTGAAATAGCTAATGCTAATAATGCTAATATTGTATTATGTACTCTGATTTGTTATGCATTTTGTATATATGCATACCTATTGGTGTTCAATATTGGATCATGTATAATTGGTGTTTTAATACTTGGAATACCATATCAGGTATATGTCTTTTCTATATATTACATATATATAAATAGTCAATCATAATATGAATGCACTTCAGTCCTTAAAATGATTTATACATCTTTTTGAATGTATTTTCAATCATACTAATAATTTTTTGCCATTTTTATGCTGTTTGATAATCATCACATGTTAAAAATTTTTTGTAACCAATCAGCATGTCTCTATCTGTTTAAATACAGCATTTCTGTTTTGGCTCCTTGCTGTACACTGAAGAAGGCTAGGTTTTCAACCATTGCCGAAACCGGTTTGTTTTGGATGCCTATATGCTGTTGGGGTAGTTTTTAATAAACTACTCTCTTTTTTGACACAATCTACCTGCTGCTGGCTCATTTCTTGTTTTTATGATTATGTATGCACATTATAAAAGCAAAAGCAAAGAATATGTGGAAAGTATAGATAAAAATGTAGTTAATGTGGTATGGGTCATTTGGAAAGGACAACTGAATAAAATCATGCTTAATGGGTAATGAAGTTTAGCAGGTATAGTGTATAAAATCAGATCATGTTTGTGGAAGAAGGACTGTGGCTTAAATAAGAAACATAATTATTAAGATCTTAAATGAAAATGATAAGTAGGAAAAAGAAATATAAATATACATTCATATAAATATGTAAAATTTTGTAACTATGTAAACAATGGTTTGTATAAATAAAGGATGCCAACTCTTTTCGAGAAGTGCTGTGGGATGTTTTATATTCACCTGAGTTACCACCAACTCATGGGCCCTAGGTTTAAGGTCTCATCCAAAGGATGGCACACTTACAAGTACAATCCCCACCCCCACACACAGTGCTTCAGTGCCAGTAATCACTCTGGTGTGGGAAGAGAACACGCAGCTTTCTGCACCAAAGGTGAGTGTACTACCTGTTGCACCACTGACATTGCTCATACCCTTCTAGAACTATGTTCCCCTTTGGAGTCTGTGGATTGTCTGCTTTTAGTAACATGTTTATGCCAGGTTTGGATGGTCTTTGCCTCTCTGGCTTGTCATCAAGTCTTAGTACTTTTGAAGAAGAGGAATGGTGATGATCGACTTCCACAAAATTGCAGGTAGATTTCTTTACTTAGTGCAAAATATAACATATTGGAACAGATTGTGTTGTATAAGTTTAAAAAATTCTTTGGCGGTAGCTTTCAAGAGAAAATCAGTAGATCAGGAATGCTTAATGGTATGTATTATATTTTATAGTGGTCTGTGAGATGATAGATCTTATTATGGCCACAGGAGAGAGTTATTCATTGAATACTAACTGGGAAAAGTTTTTTCACCTCATTTTTGATATGGTACTCTGGGATGCTTTCTTGGTTATGAATGCTGATTCAAGATATGCTAATTTTATTGTGGAAATGTGTTTTTCATTTATTGCCCCCATCGTGAATGCTTGAATGGAGACGGTTAGTCCTTTCTGGTTAGATGTAAAGTAGGGATGATTTTAAACATGTTTTATTTGCTTGTTGTATTAATGTATTGCTTGTTAA
>NC_056728.1:140800541-140803041 GCF_019279795.1 Protopterus annectens
GCAGAGGCCCCAAGACCAAACCCTGGGGTGTGTTGTGTTACGGGTCTTCTGCTTGAGTGGTTTCCCCTATTTTGACTAGGTGGGTACTATCAGTGAGCCAGTTTGCTACCCATCTGGTAACATAAGGATTTATGCCTAGTTGAGAGAGTTTATCTATTATGCCTGAGTGGGAAATAGGGTTGAAGGCTTTGGTTAGGTCAAGGTAGGTGGTGTGCATCATCTTCCCCTCATTCGCGGCTTTGGTGACTGTCTCAAAGAAGTCAACCAAATTTAACAGACATGACCTCCTCTTGATGAAGCAAAACTGTGTGGGATCTAGTGTTTGAAGGTTGCCACTGTCCTGGTTAATGAGGCCCATGATAATCTGTTCCATGGCCTTGCAGATCAGGCTAGTTAGGCTGATAGGTCTATAATTTCCCAGACAGTTGGATGCTCCACTTTTGTACAAAGGGATGACAGTGGCTGTCCTCCACTCAGCTGGATGAAGCCAGTACTCAGGCTTTGGTTAAATAGGGCAACTAATGGTGCTGCAAGTTCCTGCCTGAGTTCATGTAGGATGCAGCCTGGGATGTTATTATGTGCCATGGAGGCTGTATTTTCTGCCTCTGAGAGGGCAGTGATGACCTGTTCCCTAGATATAAGAGGAAGGGCGAAGGTACTGGGGATGTCCAGATTTACTGATGGAGGGGGGCAGAGGGGTGAAGTTTTTGCTGAATCTGTCAGTCAGCAAGTTGGCTATATATATGACATGTGTGTATGTGGTGTTCTTGACCACCAGTTCTGAGCAGATTTGGGTGCTTCCTTTGAGATTGTGAGGAACCCCTTATAATTCTCTCTAGTAGATGTGGCAAATTTGGACACGAAGTTTGATTTGGAGGATTTCACTAGTGCTCTTATTTGCTTGTTCAGGCTAAGGAGAGATTGCTTCCAGCTGGGATCCTGCTCCTTCTTGGTCCTGGACAGCATTTTTTTCTTTTGTTATAGAGTTTTTTAATTGCAGATTTCCACCAGTCAGGTTTACTCTTCCTTACAGAGGATGATTTTGTCCTGTAGGGTATTCCTGATTCCATGCATCTATATAAATGCTCATATAGTACTTTGGTGTAGATTTGGACATTGGTGCCTGTTCCTACAGAGGGGAAGGGGGCTCTGAAGCTGTTTATACCATTCCTCAGGAGGTTGTAATCAGCTTTGGAGAAGGTTTTTGTTTGACCCTAGCTACAGGGGGGTCAGGGGAGTTGATGACTTTGAAAGTGACAGCTTTATGGTCAGATCTTACCAGGGAGGATAATACTGTAGGGATGCTGCAATGGTTACTCATGTTTTAATACCAAGTCCAAGATATAATCACCTCTTGTGGGGGTATCAACTAGCTGTTCCAAGGTGTCTGTCTTGATAAAATCGAGGAATCTCTGAGCATTTGTGTTCTGGTATGAGTACTTCTTTCGGTCTATGTTTGGGTAGTTAAAGTCACCCAGGATCATGGTAAAGGGATGAATCTTGATAGATTTGAAGAGGTCCAGATAGGCAGAGTGGGCATCTTGAGTCAACCTTCGGGTATTGTCAATGGTTATCTCGACCTGGAGTGTTTCCTGTGTGTCATACTGTTTGACCAGCCTTTAGGTGTGTATGTCTTTAATATATATTGAAACTCGACCTCCTTTGGTTTTGCTGCCTACAGTTTGGGGTCTGAATGTATGATAGAATGAGTAACCAGGTAAGGATGGGGTGCTTTCTACATCTTTCAACCAGGTTTCTGTGACTGCACAAATGTCAGCATCTTCCAGGGTTAAGAATGCTTGCAGTGAGTGCAGTTTCATGTTTGGACTCCTAGTGTTTAGCAGCATGACCTTTAATTTGTGTTTTGTTGAAATTTTTATGTAGGTAGTTTTGACCTCATCACTTTTCCTAAAAAAAGCACTAAGTGGTAGGCAAGAGCCTTTGCCATAAGCCTGAAGCCCAAGTGGGACAGATGCAGGCCATCTCTGGCAAAGCATCGTGGTCTGTCGATCATATCTTCCCAGGCTGTCAGGTACTGGATCCCCCTGGAATGATACCAAAAACTAAGCCAATTTTCTGTTTGTACTGAGGCATCATTCTGGGTGATGGTAGAATGCTGCCTAAGGCTATGGACATACCTGCCTGGGACACATATTCAGTGATTTCAATCATGTCTCTGTTCATATATTCCAGGTAGGTACATCTCAAGTCATTCACGCCAACATGGGCTATGACAGAGTCATAACAGTACCTGTTGTTGAGAGACTTGAGTATGTGATATGGTGGATTCTGGCACCTGACAAACAACTAACCATGACTTTCTCCTTATCCAGCCTGGAGAGAGGCACTTCTGTGTGTCTCGCAATGGAGTCTCCTATGACTAATATGTTGGGTTTATGGTTAAGCCTTAGTGGCTGTGAGACACAGGTGTGTGAAGTATGCATGGTATGTGGTGTAGAGGGTTGTGGAGTTTGCATGTGTTTCTGCCTCAGAGGTCTCC
>NC_056728.1:140805541-141043041 GCF_019279795.1 Protopterus annectens
ATGATCGATCAGCTGAGATATTCTCACATCAATTGCTGGAAATTGGGAATGAAAAGGTGCCGGTTGATCTGACCTCAGGATGAATTTCATTGCCTCATGACTTCTGCGATTTAGTGACGTCAAAAGAAGAATTGGTTGAAAAAGTATTTCCCAATATTCAAACCAATTATAAGAATCATGATTGGCTGACTGAAAGAGCTATTCTTGCGGCCAAGAACAAAGACGTCTACGAACTTAACAATATTATTCAGTCTAACATGCAAAGCGAGGCAGTCACATACAAGTCCGTCGACACTGTTGTGGAAGCAGATGAAGTGGTTAATTATCCAACAGAATTTTTGAATTCACTCGATCTGCCAGGGATGCCACCACACGTACTGCAATTGAAAATTGGCGTGTCAATTATCATGTTGCGAAATATCAACCAGCCAAAGCTTTGTAATGGCACGCGGCTTGCAGTAAAACAATTAATGAGCAACGTCATAGAAACAACAATCTTGACAGGACCTTTCAAAGGTGAAGATGTCCTCATTCCTCACATTCCTATGATTCCAACGGATATGCCATTTCAATTTAAGAGATTGCAATTCCCAATTCGATTGGCATTTGCAATCACCATCAACAAAGCTCAGGGCCAATCTTTAGAATTGTGCGGTTTAGAACTACACACAGACTGCTTCTTACATGGACAATTATATGTTGCATGTTCTAGAGTCGGCAAACCAGACAATCTCTATATCTGCACAGACAATGGAATAACAAAAAATATTGTATACCCACAGGCATTGTGAAATTAAACATATTAGAAATGTGCACTTTCTCTTTTCTTTCTTTTCCATTTAACCAGACTGAGCCACAGCAACAAGTGGCGGGTACAGCTAGTATATATATATATATATATATATATATATATATATATATATATATATATATATATAGTAAAGTGGAAAGGGAGAGAGGAGGAACAGAAGATAATGCAAAGTTAAGAAACTAAGGGCATTGGCCTTCCTAAATGATCTCTCTGTATTAGTTCGAATGAGCTAAAGAGACAGGAATGGGTGGAGTGTCCCAGATCAGATTTATAGTAGGAGTGGGCAACTGCAAAACTACCAAGTTTAAGAATACAACAACAACTGGGTGGGCGGGTGAGGAAAAAACAAACTTCAGACATAGGACAAGCAAATATATAAATGCAGACACAGATAAGAAATAATTTCGTCAAGCAAATAAAAACAGGGCAGTACTGTTAAGAATCACTGAAACATTTAGATCAAGTGCAAAAAATATACTTACATCAGCTCTGTGTTTCCGGATTGTTTAAGAAGCAGTCTCAGTTAGGCAGAATGGAACTTCTAGCAAGATAAGGACAAAGTCACACACAGGTAATACTTTTATACCAGCAAGATAAAAGATCCTTCCAAACCCAAGCCCTGATGCACTCAGATAACACAAAAGCTGTTTGACCAGTAGTTCCACCCTGGAATGAGTTTACTTCAAACTCCCTGCTGTCCCAGGGAGTGTAAAGGACCCCCCTATGTGAAACCAGTTGGCTTATGTTAAAGTGCAGTGACAAATGCCTTAGAACAGAAATAAAAATTTCAGCAAAGAGTAGAATACAAACTTCAGACAGAGGTCAAGCAAATATATAAATGCAATCACAGAGAAGTAATAATTCAGTCAAGCAAATAAAGACAGCACAGTACTGTTAAGAATCACTGAAAGAAATCATGTACAAACCTAAGCAGTGCAGCACTCCATGTGAGGTCTAAACTGTAGGAAGCAGTTTGATATAGTTTACAAGTAATAAAATAGAAAGTATCAGGTGCAGGCAGGGTATAAACTGTAGCAGTTATTTGCAACATTTGCAGGAAGCAGTTTGCTACAGTTTAAAAGAAGAATTTTTTTTAACTAAAACATGAGCACTGTAGTGCTCCATGCTGGCAATGTATAGACTGTAGCAACTATTTGCTGCATTTGTAGCAAGTAGTTTGCCACAGTTTAAAAGAAGAAATTATTTGTTTTAATAAAATGTGGGAAAGGAGGTTCAGAGTAGTCATAGAAATAGGACCCAAATGGCTGGGGCAGGAGAGTTTTTTTGTGTGTGTGTGTGTGTGTGTGTGTGTGTGTGTGTGTGTGTGTGTGTGTGTGTGTGTGTGTGTGTGCGTGTGTGTGTGTGTGTGGTACATCTGACCTCCTGGTTGGTGCACCATTAGAAGGAACAGCCTTTTTTTTCATTTTCTTCAATGGAAGAGCTGGAGGCATGGGTCTAATGGGCTAATGACACTGAAGTGCCTCTTTTTCTCTAAACTTAAAATTGCTGAGTGGATGGGATGCTGATTTATGGTGCCAGCACAGGGCGATGGTTAAGCCAGCTATACGTCTGTTTAAACTTTCTCTTTGATCTGAAATGTTTTAAGTTATTACAGTCACAAAACCATGGTACAGAACACTAAAAGAAATATTTCTATTGTAAAGTTTAGGTGAAAATGTTAACAAACTGTGTTAGTTAAGAGGCTGCTTCCACAATAAATTCTGACTTATCCTTTTGATGGTAATAGTTTACTCAGACTTCAGTGCAATCATTTCCTGATGCATTAGAAATAGAAAAACAAATCTTTTAATTCTCCTAATGAAGGGGATGATAGAAGGTATGTTTTAAATGCCATTTGCTTTGATGAAATACACTTTATTACCAGTCTTGGCTAAATTAGTCTATCGCAGCAGAGGCAGACATTAAGCATGTGTTTGTATAATAGATTCTGTATAAAGTTTGGAAACCAGAGAAATCTATAAATACGTGATTAATACTGAATTTGGAAGGTCTTCAGAGAAAATATAGTAAACTTACAAATCTTTGATGTGGAATTTGCCTGATTAAATCTAGTAACACTGGCCTGCTGTCTTTCAAATCTTATGTTACTTTATATTATTCTTCATGAATAATGGATGTTTTGCACATGTCTTGTAAGAAAATTCTAGAATATAAGAGAGAAGCAAGCCAAGTCAAAAGAGGAAGGCCTGCTA
The DNA here is from genome assembly GCF_019279795.1 of Protopterus annectens. NCBI lineage: Eukaryota > Metazoa > Chordata > Ceratodontiformes > Protopteridae > Protopterus > Protopterus annectens. The sequence goes on from NC_056728.1 coordinate 140,808,566, forward strand.
TGACAGCTCAAGGCTGTTAACCACTATCACTAACAGACTTTCGTAGCGGTAATCTGTGAAGAGCGGAGGTCATTCATGCTGATTACAGAAATTAGCAGGCATTTTGATAAACATGCATATTTATGGCAAAAGTATAAAGTACCGGAAGATAAGCGTTAGGACTAAGACCAATTACGTGCATAAGGTGCTGTACACTTTCAAGTATTACTGGGATTCATAGGATAAATGTAAAAGGGCTCATTTGCATACAAAACATGCAAAGGACCCTAAACTTAGATGAGTAAGTTTAAAAACAGTAATGATTTGAAGTGTTGGGACCTGCTAGAGTGAGTCCCGAAATACAGAGACTGAATGGCACAAAGAATGGACTTTCATATATTAAGTCCAAGATGCCATTGCTCAGAATATTCCCTTTTATCTGCAATATGACAATTTCGGGGTTGGTATATATATATATATATATATATATATATATATATATATATATATATATATATATATATATATAGATGTATATACAAGTTTAGCGGGCTTGCCCCCCCCCCCATGGGGGGGGTGCTCATCTCCTGTGTTTTTGATCTTTTTTTTGGCTTGTCAGAACATGACATTTCAAGTGTCGACATTTCAATAGGGATCCTTAACAGTACCATATTACCTTGGGATTACATGAATTTGGCAATAAATTACTTACAAAACTGTGAACTTTTTATAGTAAGAAAAAATAACAGAAATATTTAAAATTATTATAAAACAGTTCAAAATGAGGTACAATTATTATGTTCTCTTCAAGAAATGCTGGTTTTATTCAAACGATGAGCATAGTAAACGGCTTTGGTGAGTACCATAACCAGTCATTTTTAAATAGGAAGCAGCAGTGCAAATGATTAGTAATCAGTAAGGAGTCATTTGCATTGGTATCTTTTAGGGATTGTGCATACATGGCAGAAATCTTCTTCTTCTACTTCCGGCTCTTCGCGTTAGAGATTGCCACAGCGGATCATCTGTTTCCATTTCTTCCTGTCCTCTGCATCTTGCTCTGTCACACCAACCAACTGTATGTCCTCTCTCACCACATCCATAAACCTTATCTTAGGCCCTCCTCTTTTCCTTATACCTGGCAGCACAATCCTTAGCATCCTTCTCCCAATATACCCAGCACCCCTCATCAGCATGTGAAAACCAACACAATCTCATTTCTTTACTTTGTCTCCAAACCATCCAACCTGTGCTGACCCTCTGATATGCTCATTCCTAATCATATCCATCCTCGTCACACCCAGTACAAATCTTAACATCTTTAACTCTGCCACCTCCAGCTCAGCCACCTGTCTTTTCATCAGAGCTACCTTCTCCAATCCATATAACATAGCATACATGGTATAAATGCAGTTATTTAAATCTAAAGTACTGAAGTGGAAAGGATATTTTTTTGACTCAATGTGTGTCTTTACCGGGAGATTGCTCAGTGTCACTAACAAATGAGAACTGACAGTATTATGATATCAATCATGATGTCAGGGCTAATGAAAGGAAAGATGTGTTAATAAACCGCTTCCTTTATTATTGGAATGTATTCATGATCTTGCAAACATGATTTCCATGCAACCTTATTTGGCTGAACTCTGCATGTGTATATAATGCTTGGGTTTGTGTCATATGACTGTTTTTTCCTGAGGATGGCAGGCATGCTTTCATTGTGGTTTTGTGTTGTGTTGCTTGACTGTTAATTATATCAAAAGTAATTGTGTATGACTGAGGCATTCTATGTGCAGCAATGATAAGGAAAAAAGGGATCAAGGCAAAGAAAAGACGATTTAAATCATTTTTACCATGTCAGCAATGGGAACAACTAAGCTAACAGCAAGTTTGTGGATTAAAAGTATTTTAGGGGCGGCTGCACTTTTAACAATGACTCTTGCAGACGATGCAAATATTTGACTATGAATCAGAAGTAAGTGAAAGAATGTGTGATTAACATATTCTGGGTTTCATCATTTCTCATTTATATGTCATTATACGCTCATTTGCTTATGCTTATTCACGACTCTCCAGCATTAACATAAGCAGCCTTTATGAATCTTGGCTTAGCTGTGCTCATTCACAGACAGCGAGGATGGCCGTAATGCACTCTTGGCATGACTATGAATACTCCCATATATCTGAAAGTCCAAAAAGGATTGCTTTCACCACAGATTAGGTATTGGCTGTTCCTCTGATTTTTAAAATCGGGAACTAAAACGGGTCTATATTATATATTCAAAGCTTCAAAATTTCGAACCTCATATGTTCAACAACATATGAGCGAAACTTGAAACCTCAAATATATAATAAAAAAGTAAAAAAAAAAACAAAAAACTTACCTTAATGTTCTGAGCAGGGTGGCAAGCCACCCTGCACCCCCCACACCCCCCTTACTTAAAATTTACAAACTCTGAGACCGCACTTCAGTGCAGAAAAAGGAAATTTTCCCATTCTTCGTGTACAGAGCCGTTGCCTTTCACCTTCAAACTTTTCAAAGTTCAGTCATATGGTGTCGACCATATGACATTCGAACTTTGAAATGTTCAGCAATTTAATAGGGACCCACTAAAAGAACATTTCATTAGACATGGATTTTAATAAATGCCCATCATTTAAATCCATTTGTATTGTGCATTTTATTGTCACTGTAGAACTTCATCATAATGTTGTTGCGTTAGTTTAGATAATTTAATTCTGGTTCATGTTCCAAGGACTATGGTCATTTATACTTAAAAGCAAAAAACATATAACAGAGCTATACAGAAGTGTTATAACTTAAATAGTGCGAAAGTACAAAATGGCTAACTAAAAGGGAAAAGAACTTATGAAGGTACATAGCTGTTACCCCCAAAGCATACACACTGGTGTCATCCTGAATATTTAAGAAGTACAGTGATGGAAAAATTCATATAGAAGGGGAAGCCATGTGTTCAGCCATGATTAAAAAAAAAAAAGAAAGAAAGAAAGTTCCACTATTCCTATGAACGTCCTACCTTGATTTGAGTTATTTCAATTTTCAGTTTAGAACCACTTGGTTCTGGGACAGCAGAAGCAGGTATGGACTTTCATGTTCTGTTAGAATCACAGCACACCAGGCTAATTTCTATTTAATTATATTTTTGCTAGCCTTTTAACAAACAGAAATTACATGTACACCATTTAACCTTTGTGACCCAAAGTGGAATACACTAGGCCTTTACACATTAACCACAGCACTTTTATTAAAAGTTACCTCTTGAGGATTGATTTCATCTAGATAGGATTAAGATACTGTATTGCAGTACTTCCTGAAGTAGGTCAAAAGATGACTGCTCTGGGGGTTAAGGGCAAATATTCTAAAATCCCTTAAGTTTACAAATCATTAATTTAATCTGACAGCGCAGCATTATAAAAACTGCAGCATGAATACAATAGTTATTAAAATCTAAGGCAAACTGATTTTCAGCTGAATGTTTTCACTCTTTATGAAGCTGTCTTTCCAGCAATGATGGAAATGTCAACATATTTTCTCATTTCTTAAACATAGTACCAGCATATCAAATCTCCACTGGATTTTGTAAGAAGTATCCATGCAATGTTTGCCATTTTCAACATGCTCGCTAGCTTTATAGCCATGGCTATTGAAACTGTTGTAAATGTTATAACTATCAGTGTAAAAATCCAAACCAAATACTGTTATTTCTTTTTATACACAAAGATAGTATTTTACATGGTGACTACAAAATGATATTAGCTGGAATACCAGAAAATATCAGTACTTATTTATAAGAGGTGTGATCATAAAGAAGACTGCATTAAAAAACAAAAGGGAGCTGCTTCATGAAAACCGTCCCCTTTTTGTGAGCACGACAGTTAAGATGGTGACTGCAACCTTGCACCTTGGTCAGTTTTATGCTTTAATTCTTTAATTCAAAATTAAGAAATTTCTTAATGTGATTTTGTACAGGGAATAGCAGTCATCTTTTTAGATGCCAATCAAATTCCTTTTCAGCTAACCATCGAACAGACCATTCAAGCATTCACAACAAATTTATGGAACAAAAGTATCCCAGACCCAGATTTACCTGACATTTATTTATCCAATGTATGTGTCTAACCCCAGGAATAGTATTTATTTCCACTATTATGTAGCATTGGTGATATAGTGGTGAGCATAGCTGCCTTCCAAGCAGTTGACTCACGTTCCACTCCTGGCCAATGCAAGAAGTCTTTACATTTAGACACTCGCCTTGATGGTGCTGTGGAGAGACAAAAATTTGAAGGGATGGGTTTGGCATAATGATTAAGGTCTTCACCTCATAGGCACAAGTTGCAGCATTTGAGTCTGACCTTGGATTACTGGCTAGGCTTCACATGGCTCTTCAGGGCAGTTAGCCTAAGATTCACCCACGAACCTAAGAACCTATATGATAGAAAGCTAATTTCCACATAAGTGGACAAGGTTAATATTTGGAGGAAGAATATCCAGTGCACTGGAGAGCACAGATTTAAATAGACTCTGGGCAGCAACAGGATGTAGGAAATGTACATTAACTCCTGTCATATTAATCAGGGTGAAAAAGGAATGAATATTATATTAAGAAATAATAGCGATGACATGAGCGTATATGGGGGTACGGTACTGAGTATTTATTACTTATGGAACAGCTAATCTATATGTGCAAATAAACATAATTATGAGTGGGATGGTATGAAACTGAGACATTGAAATCATTAAATAAATATATACAAAATGGAATTGCATCTGAGAAATCATTGTGAACTCACAAGCTCACTACAATAGTTATTTACATCGGGATCAACATATGAGACAGCCATGTGCCATGCTAATGTTAAAATGGTACAGTGCTTAAGACGCATTTTATAGAGTTGTGGTATGTGCACATCAGTAGATCTGTAGAAGGCAATTATTGTATAATTATGCTGTCTAAATAATTATATAATTCTATCAAAAAAGTGCACTGTTACATCATTCTAAGGTAAGTGTCACAGAAAGACTTTTTGGTCAAGGATGGAAATTAAATATGTGTCTGACAAAGGACTGCTGTGTGTGAGTATGTGTGTGTGTGTGTGTGTGTGTGTGTGTGTGTGTGTGTGTGTGTGTGTGTGTGTGTGTGTGTGTGTGTGTGTGTGTGTGTGTGTGTGTGTGTCTGTGTGTGTGCGTGTGTATGGGGCTGTGTGTGTATATATATATATATATATATATATATATATATATATATATATATATATATATAATGTGTGTGTGTGTGTGTGTGTGTGTATACAGTTGCAAGCCACACTGTATGTATGTTAGTAGTTTAGCACAGTAATCAGCTATAACATGATCTCTTTAGTAACTTCCTCACAACCTGAAAATTAAATATGCATCATTCTACCACATGAGAAAAGAGCATTTTAAATGTTCACCATCTTCAGTGTGCTTGAAGTACAGCACAAAATTTTCAAGTTTTCGTTTATTAAGTTAAAGTAGCATGCTGAGTTTTTTCTTTATTATCAATTACACAGATGAGAAACCTCAGAATGTCCACTTCTATACGTTATACTTTGAAGTTACCATCGGCTACTTGACTTTGCGTTGTGCATATGGAATTAACTCTATCAGAAGATAAGATGGAGGTGAGAGATGCAGACTGGTACAACTATTTGCTCAAATCTGTGGCCAGAAAATCAGAAACAGTTTGGTTAAAATCATGTCTATTGCAAAAGCCACTGTAAGCATGCCTTTTCTTAAGACTGATTTTTTTTTCAATGTGGCAAACCTCTGTATCTGCCATCAGGTGGGGGGGGGGGGGCTTTGCTACTGGTACCTTCAAACTTAATTTAATCAACTTTACAAGTTTTTTTTACTTCTTGGCATGGACAAAGTCCTATCACAGTGACCTCATAAAGAATAATTGGTCTATAACATTTTTTTTTCTTTTTGAGCACTTGTCCTTACATTACTGTCAGTATACTCCATCTACATACACAGCCATCTCACACACACCATGCCACAGATTAAAAAAATGTATCCTTAGCTGGTGGCCACATGTTAGTATACACTGATCAGCAGTAGTAATTACCTTTGTGTGTGGCATTAGTGTATGAAGTGTCTGGTAACTAGCACAAAGAATTAAGGATATAAGTTGTTAACATACACATTCCTGTGGTTCAGGTGTTGGCTATGCTATTTTTGTATTGTGCAACTCCACTAAAGTCACTTAACCAGACAGTGGTTCTGGGCTAAAGCTGAGATAATCCACATGGATTATTGTTTCACTGTAGTTAACAAATAAAAAAAAATAATAAGTCAAGCATTAAGATGGATTTGGTGCTACTCAGTTTTGTGTAGGTATGTGATAGCACTAGGATATGAAGTGAAGAATGGGGGAAATATATACTACCACTGGTAGCTTGACTATGCATTGTGTGTATCAATTTGTTCTGAATGCCCAAAATGGTCATGCCTACATTCAGCTGGAAAGGAATTTGATTGGCATCTAAAAAGATGACTGCCCTTGCCTGTATAACATCACCTTAAGAAATGTTTTGATTTTGAATTAAATAAATAACGTCAAACAGATGGAGAATGCATTCAGTTTTCATCAGCACCTGGTCTTCTATAGTGTCCCTTAACTGCCATATCGAGCAAATTCAGTGGAGTTCATTTTAATTACCAAAGGCAGGAAGACACAAGCTTCACAAACAAATAATATTTTTTTCCACACATCTTTGGTAGATAACAAAAACATTGACAGAAAGTTTTTGTAAATAATGTTATCATATCCCTACATAACAACAGAACAAAGTTAGTCAGAGAACAATTCATCAAATGTGAAGTTCCTAAATCACAGTTCAACAATAATTAATAGAAATCTTTTGGAAGTCATATGGATATGTATCCACAGTTCTGGTAAATGCAAAATGTGCAGTTAGCTTTTGCAAAGTGATGAATTAAAATAATAGTAAAGTCAATGAATAATGCATTGCGACAGAAACCTGTTTAAATGTGTTTTCATTCACGGTGGTGGTACAGAAATCATTTAATGATGTATCGGACTGTTATGTATCAGAGTTTGTTAATGATGAATTAAAGTGGAATGGTAGGAAGTCAAATGTTTTGTGTCATTAAGTGATGAAAGTGGTTCTGTAATAATGTTTGAAATAACATATTTTGTGGGAAGGCTGCTTGTCTGGTTTTGAGGCTACCTTTAATCTGCACTGTGGTAACTGGCTGGGTGTTTATATCCAAGTAGTAAAGCAGTGAAAGCAGAGTTCTCCATGGCATTCTGTGCATTTTATTATTTTACTTTAGTACTGGTAGGTTCCATAAAACTCGATTATAATCAGATTGGGCAAAAAAAAGAAAATAAAAGAGAAAAAATACAAATAATATTCTTGGTGTTTAGTGTTTCATCCAATGTATTTACTGTTTAAATGCCACCAAGGCCTGAGAGAATTATCCCTCTTATTTAGGTTCATAGGTAAGTACTAGGCTAGCTGCCCTTGTGGGTCATTAAAAACCTAACCAGTTTCCCCCACAGGTAAGAGTCAAAGCATGAATCTTGTGTTTCTGAGGTAAATACTTTAACCATTATGCCAACCCCCCCCATATGTTGAGTATTTCCGCAACTTCCCAATCCCCATTCTAATTGCCATTCAACCACCCCAATCCACACACACACACACACACACACACACACACACACACACAGACACACACACACAGACACACACACACACACACACACACACACACACACACACACACACACACACATACACACACACACTATTCACATAACCCCTCACTACCCCCTACTTCTACCAGTCAGACACACATTCAGACACCTACAAATGCAGCCCCTTGCATGCACTCATACATACTCCACCTAACTCTTCCTTACCAGTAAACTCCCCAGTACTTACCTCTAGTTTAATAAATGAACTGCAAGGAGTGTCTGTGTTGGTCTACATGGCCAAATGATTTTATGAATTACTCAGCATGTGGATTCCTTCAGGGAGGCACTTCCAGGGAAGGGCACATGGTTAATTAGCATATGGCCTACCCTTGAACTGCCTCATTAGCATATTGCATGGCTGCAGAGACAGCCTACCACAGAGATGCATGTCTTAGTGCAGAACCACTGTGTTAGGGCTGCCTCTGAATTCTGAAAGGTTACTACAATGTAAGCTTTATGAATGAATCTGGCCATAAATTTAAAGTTTACAAGTTTGCATTATTTTTATTCTTTCAGTCTTATTTATTCCAATTTGTTTTAGCTTAAATTTGTTTTTCATTACATATGCTATATTTTATTTATTGCCTATTCTTGACTTTGACTGCAATGATCTGTGGAAAAAGCTAAGACTTAGGATTTATTATTTAAGGTTTTTCTCCTGATTATCTTTTTGGCTTTTAAATATGTTTACTGAATTCCCACTTAAAACATAGGCAAAAATGCATACATTTATGGAAAAGAACACAAACCATGTTAACTTGTTTAGTATTAGAAACAGTATACACCACTTATATACAATTAACATCAATCCAACATTACATAAATTGAGCAATTCCTGCCTTCTTTCAGCCTTACTCCTCCTCCTCCTCCAAAACATTATTTTGCATGCATTGTTCCCACAATTTCCATTTTTTGTATGTAATTTGTACAACTTTTTTCTAAAGATCCCACTTCCATCTCACTAGATCCAAATTATTTTTTTTCAGAGAAGGACCAGAAATGGCTCCCTATTGAAATGTCTTCATTTGAAATGCCAAGCGATGACAAGCCCCCCAAAAAAGAACAAATCCACATGACAAGAATGAATCTCTCTCTTCTCCTTTAAACTTCCTTTTTGCAGAAGTGCATGCCTCCTTGCACTCCCCAGTGTGGGGGGGCAACTCACTCACACCCCTAAACTTATAATACATGCAAACTATAGGATCACCATACCTTGGAGAAAAGGAAATATTCCAGGGAATGGTCATATCAGATTTGATATATGTAAGTTCACTTTTTCACTCATTCATTCACTGCGCTTCAAGGCTCACTCTAGTGGGTCCTGATATTTCACAGGGTTACCACAGAAACTGTAGTCTGTGCATCCTGTGGCATCCATGTCCAGGAGTGCTATAGATTTAGCTCATTTGCAGCATACAGTGATGGATGAGGAAAAAGCCATACAGATGACAAATTCCATTATGTGATATTACCACACAAAATGGAGGCTGAAAATTTACTAGTAGTCTGATTTCTTGTGCATGTACCTTTAAGATGATGGTTATATACATTTCCCTTCTGCTATAATTTGAAAAAAACTTCCTTTACTTTCTTGTATATTTTTAGAGGGTGGTATATCATAGCAAGATATGTTTTTATAGTTTGCCAAAACCAGTATTTTTGATTTGTCAGATGGATATAAACTGAACTTGTTATTGCTGATGGGGAGGGGGGGGGTGAGAATGATAGGATGTCAAACAGGAGCTGCATGATCTTTTTCCAAGGATTACAGAGACTGCCGGTGTGGGAAAGGGCAAAAAACCCTTATAACAAAAGAGGCCTATGAAGAAATAAACCACAACAAAATGAAAATTCAGTGGTGCAGTGGTGGTTTCTCACATGAAATTATATTTAATTCTCTTTAAAACTGGAAACTCAGTTCCTTGGTATCACTTTCTTAACTCATTACATCCGAGTGACTCCTCCAGGTGCATCTGCAGTTAACTCCTACTGATGCCTCTAGGCATCAACTATTGCTTATTCGTATTTATAGGTTCATAGATTAGTACTAGGCTAACTGTATTTGCATCAATAATTCCAAAACTGTGCTATGGACAAGATTTTAAAAGATTTAATCTTTAAGCTTACAAAATAACTAACTCCAGTGCATTAATATTTGACCTCTGCTTAATCAGGCAAATAGATATTAACTGCTGTTTTTATGATATTAATTTATACAGATATCATCTTCACATTTTTTAAATATCTCAACAACCAAGTAACACAGACAGAACTCCTTAGCATAATATGACATATCTCAGCTAGATGAATAAAATGCAGCTGACAGTTTGAGTGTAACCTGAGTAGTTACTGAGATATTGTAAGTTGTTTACAAAATATTACATATGTAATACTTACTGTGGCTTTTAAAATTCAGTTTAAGACCTAGAACCTAAAGAATACTACCACTATAAAATAGTTTGTGCTGAAGAGTTTGTCATTTATACTTTAATAATCATTATGGTTCCAGAGATATGAGCATGCATTTGAAATTTGAGGTCACTATTTGATTCTGTGAAAAGGCTTAGGCTCAACCCATTGGAAGTTGCAGTGCAAACTTCCTGAGCTCCATTGGAGTGAATGAGTTAAGTTAAAACCTGAAAATACCAACAAAGAAGAAAAAAATCTAGCTTCAACATAAACCCAACTTGTAATAAATTTGTGTTGTGAGTTATTCATATGAAATGTGAAAAAAAGTAGCTATATTAATAGAAAAATAGGTGATTGACACAATAACTGGAAGGTGGAAAGTTTAGTTGTGACTTCTCAACATCAGAAGGGAGTAAAAGCCTGCACACAATTACAGTAATGGAGCAATTAATATGTTTACTCCTCTGAATGTTGCACTACTTATTTCTCTTCATTGTAACCACTGGACTGAGCCTGCAATAGGTCTAATTCAATCAGTACTCTAACTTCAGTAAAAACTCATTAAATAAAGAAAGAAAGCAACACATATATAAATCAATCAATAAGTGACTAAATCAAAAGTAAGCATGTGAATGTCAGTTGCTTCTAATGTTTGTGCAACAAAGAAATACTTCAAGCTTAACTCCTTACAAGGCTTACAATTCTAAAAATGCTTTCAGTCTCTCAGCTATCTTCTTTTGCCATTTAACTCTTTTTACTCCTGTGTTATCTTCTTACAAGTCCCTAAGACTATGTCTGTAATCCCTATTTTTACTCATTTCCATTTGAGTTTTTGTAAGGAAATTCAGTTTCTAACCTTTAAGAAGTGATTTCATGTAGCCAAACTGTACTGCAGCCCATGCAAAATGATAAATCCTAATGTGAACCTGCTACTTTATTAGAAATCTATAAGCACTGGTTTACTATCACAGCATGAAGCCCAAAATTCTGAATTGCGCAGTACCAGGACCATAACACTGAAGACCAAAATGCTGAAGACCTCAATGTCAAACTTTTGGATTTGCCCCTGCCCCCACAAGACCCATGTTAGCCGTTGTTCCTGTGTTTGCACTTGTAGGGCAATTCAGTATTCAGGATATTTGTGGTCTTTACATTTTAATCTTGTAATAGTCATGGAACTAAAATGTTATATATTGTGAGAGTAAATCATAAAACTATATAATATTTTACTTTATATAACCTGTATAATAGCTGTATAAGAACTTTCTAAAGTTTTGCAGTTATGTAAACCAAGCAATTTGAAGTATTTGGAGTGTATAACTCAAGTTTATTTCCATTGTTCATTGTCTGTAAACCCAAGTCAGGGCAGAAAAGGGTCTCTGGACCAGTCTACCTAAATAAAAAATAAATAATGGAAATCCTGTATGAATTTCTCTAATCAGTTTATAATACTTGCTTTTTTGCACTTTTCTCAAGGCTGAACACCTACAAAACAGAAATCATTCAGTGAGGATTTCCTTGCCTTTATCCAACAGTAAACATTTTTCTGAGTCATTTATGGTCTAAGGATAACGGATGAGACTTTTTTATCAAATTAAATGAGTCATCGTTGTGCAGCTTCCTAACACAATATTTGTAGGCCTTTGCACAAAATCAAAAACTTACAGAAGTAATTTTCAACAATGAAAAGTAAATCATTTCACTTTATACCACAATTTTATCTTTCACGTGAAAAGAGCAGTTGTGTGAGTACACTGTCCATGACAGTAAATTGCTGCAATTCATAAATGGCTGATAGTAAAATAGAACTGGAATAGTTCTCACTGTAATTTTTTTTTTTTTTTTGCATACAGAGGTAGTATACTGAGATATGCTATCTACAAATGCTCTTGTGTAAAGCTAAAAGTATCTTGAGAGTCTGAAACAAAAGCAAAAACATACAGTGCATCACTAAATGTAATAAAATTATATGCTAAAATGTTAAACAGCTATAAATGGATATCGATGGAACAATTAGAAGGTTATAACAAGCTATGTTTAAACCTGTTGTATTGCTTTAAAGTCAGAGAATGCACTTATAAAAGTCTCTAATTGTTAAAGGCTGATGGTGTGCAGTTAGCCACCAGATGTATAGCATGTCTAAGACCAGGGGGATGGCATACCTCTCAGCTGTACAGATCTTCATATCCTTATCCTTCTACAACTTTTTAAGTTTATAAGAACAATATTTTAAATCCCTATTTCTGGGGCTTTGTCCTCCCTCCATTAATTTAGGTTTGTTCAGACGTCTTGAGCTATGAGGTTGAGAGGTATGGGATGGTATGAGAAAGCTTATCATGCAGCAGTGCTTTTATTATCCAACCCTCTTGTTATTGTTAATGTGCTCATACAACTACGCCATACTCATTATAGGGATCATTGATCCAGGTATCGCTAAATATTGTCGAGAGTAATAAACAATGTTCTCCACACCTAGCTATGTATGTAAGCATGGACAATATATTCTGAAACATGTCCAGTGCAAATCCTGTTCTACTTCTGCACTGTGTATATGGATTGCAGAGCTGGGAGTCAGTAGTTGCCCAGGTAGATGCCTCCTAAATACTGTGAGTGCATATGTTGTTGTAGCAATGATCACTGGATGGGATTGGGTATGATCTACCCTTTTTATTTTATTTATCACTTGTTAACTGATGCATAGCACTGGTACAGATGGAGCATATTCAGACCTACCCGAGAAAAAAATAAGACTACAACAGTAGTAATATAAAAAACAATGGTTTAATATAAAGTCAAACATCAGTCATAAAATGATTGCAATCATAAAGAGTGTGTTAGTATTGAATGTATAAAACCTGGTTAGTACTGAGGTACGTATAACAATATTTACAATAGTTGTACTGAAAATAATTGGAGGTTGCAGTGGATGAGGAGATGTAGATGAGGGAGACAGTAGGGAGGTGAGGGTAGGAAAGGGGGGAGGAATGAGGAGGATAGAAGAGAGGAGGAGGGTAGAAACAGCGTTACTCTACCAGTTGATGAAGATTAAACTCTGGAGCTTCACTTGCCTGAGGTTCAACCAGTCAATAAGAGGAGTTCTTCCATAGGAAATCACTGTTGGTGAGTTGTGCTGGTAATGATGTTCTTTTGGGGGAATTCTTTTGGGGGAATTTCCCCCCTTTTTGGAGTGGTGTGACTGTGGAGATGGTATATAAAACTCATTGGTGCATTCACTTTTGTCCACTCATAGTGGAAGCATAAAAGGTAACGCAGTTAAGGTAACTATGTTTAATGACAGAAGGATCTTGCTTTCCTTTCATAAATGAAACCAGCTACAGATCACAGTGCCTAAGTGGTTTGGCTCCAATACTGTAGAATTTGTGTGACCTATCTGCAGCCATCTAATGCACTTTTTTTTCTCATTTGAAAGAAGACACACGACTGAGTACTAACATTGTCTTACAGCTCAGAAATCCTCTATGGTTACTAAGAACAGAATTTTCTACTAAAGGTTTTTTTAAAATTGAAAGTACTAATAAACTCAAAAGGAGGACAGGTTTGTTTTTTGATTACCAACTCTAATTGGCATGTAAGTAATAATAGTTGTCTTGGTGACTTGAAGTAAAGGATTCTCTTTAAGTGTTATTTTATAGTGGAAATAGTTGGAGAAACATGGATGCATATACAAACATGAGATAAATACACCTTGATGGATGAATAAGTAAAGTATGTATCAAATAAAGAGTTTGGGTGTTCTAGCACCTGAGAAACCACAGAAACAACAGGGTCTAAAACTTTGTTTTAGTACTGTTGAGAAGATATGGCTCATTTAGAGAAGACTAATCTATTAGTATATGGTCATCAAAATCTCTAAAAAAGATGGCTATTTGGAATTAACCTGGGATCCTTCAGGATGTGCATTTTGGGGGCTTCAGAAGTATATGACATTTCTGCTTAACTTTTCTGTCAACAATTTGTTGTGCAGAAGAAGGGTATGAGGAGCCATCAGTGGGGTAGAAACATGAACTGAGGCAGTCATGTCCAGTCTAGAACTATAAAAATTAACTTTGATATTTCTGCTTTCATTTTTTAATGCTATTTTTGGAATACTAGTTGTTGAATAAACATACTTTGATTCCTGACTCCATTTCATTGAGATAGCATTGTTCGTCATTTCTTGTGTAACCTGGTACACAAGAGATGAAGTTGGTGATTCTAGTCTTGACAAGCAAGAATCATCTTTAAATGAGTCCTTATCTTTGTCAATATCAGGAATGTGTCATTCCCCATTTGTCATCCTCAGACTGTTTACTGGGGTATTTTCTTTCTTTCATATGTAATTCACTCAGAGAATAAGAATCATTTGAATAACTTATTCCCAAATAGTCATAGCTGATTTTTAAAGAGAGGCTGTTGTGATTGTTTATTTATTTATGTATGTATTTAGTTAGCTAGTTAATCAGCTACTTGCAAACCCGGTAGGTGGACAGGTCAACTGACCCTTGTCAGATATAACCCAGGCCCAGAAAGGAGCAATGTGTACCTGCATATACATACATATGGCTCTATGTTACAAGATCGACTTTTGAAATAGTCAAATTTTATATGATTGAATTCATATGATCAACTATTTAAAAAGTTGAACGTATATCTATTCACTTAAACAGTGAATTGTCCTGAGACAGTGGTATAGTGGGGATCAGCAAATATGCCTTCTCCCCACTGTAGTGTGATGTTAGAGTTAGTATATGTAATTAGCAGGGGGTATGGGGGGGTATAGTTGGGTTGCCCTCTCTGGCTGAAATACTGTTTTTGAGTTTTTACGTTTGTTTGACTTTTTAAGTAGTCAATCATATGAGTTCGATCATATGAAATTCAACTATTTAAAAAGCCGATCATATGGCATACATGTAGATATACATAGAGTAAGGGTCAAATTCATATCACAATGGCTACAGTAACACTGTCCTATAACCCCCTATTTGACAAACTCAATAATTATTTACAAGGGAATATTTACAAATATTTACTAAGTTTTTACAATAAAATTTACATAATTTTACAATTGAAGTAATCTTCTTCTCCATTAGTAGATACACCACCTTAATATTGCAATGCATCTCACACTCAGCACATACCTGCTTTTATGGTTGATTGAAAAGCTATTAAAATAAGATGGAAAGCAAACATTTCTATTACATTAATGTGGTGCCTCATCTGAGAACAGCCCTAAACATTTAGGTCATCTCAATGAACTTATTTTTTTTAATAATCTGGATTATCTACTGTTAAAGTCTAACTTGTCTTTGGTAGAAAAAAGTAATATTTGAATGGTGGCAGACTGGCTGAGCTACAATTGGAATGCATTTACCAGAAATAACATCAGTACAAAAGTGGACGCAACAGATTGGGTACAATGATACTAGAAAACATGTACTCCAAGAACTTCAAGGAGGTACTTGCTGCTTGTTTTTGTTGAAAAATATACTGCAAGTACAATTCCATCATAAAATCCACCCTATCCTAAGCAGGAGAAATTATAGGACTTCTGTGGTCAGAATGGCTATCAAGGATCTAGTGGTCTGAATACAAAGTAAGTGGACATTCTTGTAGTTCACAAAATCTTAGTGTTTTGCAAACATTATAGAGGCTAATAGTAAAGTATCCTGATATTTGTTCTGTATCATGTAAATCATCTAAATAAAAAAACAAATACACATCCCTTCACATATCAGGCAGGCAGAAACTGGAGCTAATCATTTGGTAAACACCCCAGGAGAAATAAAAAAGCCTAACAGCAAGAAAATAAATTGATAGTAGCAATTGATGTACAGGTAGCATCTGCAAGGAAATAACTATGTTTGGTAACTTGAACTCTCATTGTTTGTAGTCTTCGTCAACTTAACAATTTTCTTCCTAATCAGTTAAGACAATTGTTAAGTAAACCTGGCACCTATTGACTATAACACCATACCAATTATACAAACAATGCATTTTGATGCTACTTTCTTACATTAAAATGATAAAATCTCTAATTTAAAAATAAAAACGTACTTTTATGTGTACAAATGATACTCTTTTTTTGGTGGTCTGCAGGATCTATTTAACAGCTTGCCTTCCTGCACCCAATTTAACCATTCACTCCTCATCTGGGGCAAGAGCCTTTACCCCTACTTATTCCCCATTGAAAGTACGAGTCAAATCTTAAAGAGTAAGCCAGTCTGCCAGTCCTGCAGACTGTCCTAGACCCAACTTATTGACAGCTTGCATATTTTGTAATTGTTCTTCTCAGGAGGTGCATGCATACTAACATGCATGAGCAACCTCCACATGAGGTGTTGTGCCAATGTGTGCTGTGGGCATGGTGTCAGCAATAAAGTGGGTTTAGCATCCCCCACCAGGACAGACAAGCTGACATTGGCTGCTTATTCCCATCCTCTCCTTGTCCAATCTCCCCATTCCCCAAGCAGTTATCTAAGGCACACTCAGGAGTTTATTGCTATATGCCCCAGTGTTGGGGTGAATTTGCAAATGGCACAATTACCCTAAACTAATAATAACTGGTTGATGATGTGAAGGTTGTCTGCCACTGCTGTACCTTTTTGACTGATGTAAACAGTGTGAATTTTAAGTTTTTTGTCTTTCATCCAGTGTATTTCCTGGAGGTTTTTTTATATATATTTAATTGTAAAAAAAACATGCAACCAGTATTGTTTGCCTGCCTAGAGCTTCTTTTCCTGTACAAGAGTTTTATACTTTTCTTGTCTGTCGGGACTTCAATAAATCTTTTTATTTATAATATGCTATTTGTGGCAAGGTGAATACAACTGAAAAATGAATATTCAAATGCATTTTATAATTTTTTTTGCTAAAAAAAGTTTCAGAAATGCAACCCTTTATTAACAGAACCACAAACCTACCTGCATGTTCATTAGAACATGCCAGGCTGCTAAGTTACATTGTATTGGGTGTCCTTATTTACATAGTAAGTAGCCTTTCTTCAGGAGACTAACACACCTGTCTAGAAGATAAATGTATTGGCTAGCCATTAGAGTATATTTTTCCCTTATTTTTCTGTCACTAGAAATATGCCACTTTCAAAACAAAATCCCTCCACTGAGAAATTTAAAATGACATGGCCATCATCAATATTGAGCTGCATTTATCTTTAAAATTGTGAAAAAGTAGAATTGGTTCAGTATGCACTTGGTTATCAATGTATCCTTTCCAAAAAGTTGTACTATAATGCCCTTCACAAAAATATGCCATGTCAACCTTCACATGTTGCAATACATTTGGTTTTTGAGAGGTGTACATACATAACATTCGTGCTTGATAAAGAATGCAATGTATGTACAGAATAGAGTGCAGTATATCTATATGGTTATTAAGATAGTCAGCTGTTAGTGAGCTGTTTCCTGTGATTGAGTCGATTGATTCCCGCAGCCTTCATTTGTCTAACTTTGTAACTCTGAGTAATGTTGGTTAAGTAGACAGTGCTTCAGGCTGAGTCTGAAAAAGGTCCATGTGGGTCAGTGGTCAACCCTGGTTAACAAACGCAAATAAATAAATAAATAAATATATTTAAGTAATCGCCTCAGGAAAAAATAAAAATCATGTACGTTTTCTCAATGAAGTGACATTTCATTATCTTTCACTGCAAAAATCCCTGTAATGAAAATGGAAAAATTACTTAGGCAAATTCAGTGATAAATGACATTTATGTCTATAAGGATGAAATGGCATTCTTAGATGCATTATATACTCATCCCTAACATTTTATTAAGAATTGTAAAAGGGTGGTTGAAATACTTCCTCCTATAGTAAGACATCAGTTACACCCTTTTCAGTCATCATTCTGTTATTATCTGTAAAATCACAATATATCTGGGGACAAGTAAGATGCTTGTATATCTTCTCCTCAGAGTGGGAAATGTAATACATGGCCAGCATATCTATCTACTTAAAAGAGTCTGTGTTATACCATAATACAAAGCCATATGTATTTCTCTATAAATGTGATATTTTCTGTCACTGAAATATTCTACCATCCTGCAAATAAAGACTCGTATGAAGTTGTCTGGATAACATGAAGATGAAGTCATCCATGAGTTGTTGTTCTGCCTAAAATCACAAAGTGCCTTGCTTAGCTAGCTATCATGACATAGTTTTCAGAGTGTTTGCTGGAAAAGAAAATTGAGAGAGTTTCAAATATGTTGTTCTATCCTTGCAAAACTCTCACCAGACCTGCATAGTTATTAGCCATTCATTTTTTGTGCCATTTAAATAATAATAAATCTGTAAATTGATATATTTATAGCTTACAGACTTAGTAAAAGTTAGAACCAAATAATTATTATAGTAGCATAACAGAAAAAATATTTTCTTTCATTTTAAATCTCATAAAAAAACTCATTATAGTAGGTGTTTTTTCTGTTATGTCTGCTCCCCAACAAGCTTCTGCTCATGGTACTAGCCTATTTGTTTCTCCAGCCTTTGTGTTTTATTTATTTATTATTTATTTATTTATTTGACATTTGTTTAGTGGGAAAGTCTGACTAGGACAGAAAGTGCCAATTTTCAGGGGAGGCCCCTGGAGAAAAGTTCTACAATCACAATATTTCAAGAATCAAGTACAGATATTTTAAATCCCAAAGAATCATGTTACTTTACAAAAACAGCAAGTAGAGATATTCTTCAAACAGTATCAGATCTTGGCCTATAGAAATGACTTGTTTAAAGTTAATGAATCAACTGTTTACTTCAGTTGAAACAAAAAAAAGATCCGAGTCACACAGTTGTTTCCTCTTCATCACTAGGCTTCCTGTAGTGACTATGCCATGAGGTTGCAGCAGCACACCTATTGAGATGTCGTACTGCTAAAAGAACGCATATGATTGAACTTTGTTTCTAGCTTCAAGGCAATCATTGGTTGATTCCTGCAACAAAGAAGCATCTTAATGTTCTACATAAAGCGTTGCAAATATTTCCAACAATGCTCAGGAATGTCTTGTAGAATAAAAGGCACTGAAATGTATTTGTGATACTACTGAACAAGTGTAATATTTTATTGGGTAGAGGAGCTGGGAAGGCTCAAAATACGTTCTTTCTGAGAGTCAGGTTGGTTTCATCAGTACTTTTATTTACAGCTGAGACTGATGATATAATGTGTCTGTCTCCTGCCTACATTTTTTTATTGTAGTTTTAAAATTTCATATGGATAAACTGCAAAGAGGATCGCTCATATCTCCTATCCCTTAGGAATTTTTAATATTGCTATGTTATAATTTTTGTACAATTATTCCTTAATGTTAATATCAGATCCTTGTTAAGGAACCCTTTTAGGGGTTCCATTCAAACGTTCAAACTCTCATGGGTTTAAGAGCCTGAATTATTGGCTGTAGAGTTTGAAAATTAACTTTTTGAACATTGTCATTGTTTAGCTGCAATAGATTGTTTTACAGTGGGGATTAGGGAAAGTTTCTTTTATCCCACAGTAATGCAATCTCAGAGTTGGTATGTAGTTAGTATGAGGTGTAAAGGGGTGAAAAGGGGGCTTACCCACTTCAAAAAAATGGTTTCTGTTTTGCTTCAAATCTTTGTGAATTGAAGTCTTATATACTTGAATCTTTGTGAGTTGAATTGTTTTACTGTATGTCTTAAAACCAGAGCGTAGACTGATCTCCAAGCCTCATGGAGCCAAAAATGAGCAGAAAACAAATAATAAAATGAAATAACTCCATTGACCAAATGCAATAAATACCAGTTAAGTGCTTTTATCCTCAAGGGACTCCATCAGAACTTCGTAAGAACTGAGTTCATCAGAGTTCTGATGAAGTCCCTTGAAGATGAAAACACTTAACTTGTATTTATTGCATAAGGTCAATGAAGTCATTTTATTGTATTATCTGTTTTCCACTCGTTTGTGGCTCCATGAGGCTTGGAGATCAGTCTTCATTCTGCTTTCAGGTTTATACACTGCACTGTCTATCCCTGTTTTATCAATTGCTTTATGTCTTAGCATTATAACATTTGATAGTTTGAGCATTTGAGACAGACTCCCTTTAAGATACAGTTTATGTATGCAAAAAGGTATGTGTAATAATAGCATCTTTTTATTTTTCTTTAAGATTTACATAAGTAAAATATTCAAGCCCTACGCCTGTTTCACAAAAATGACTAATGAGGCCAGAGGACTAGAAAAAAAATAACTATCAAAAATACTCCATCAACTGCCTTCTGAGATTTTTAGTGAATTTTTAAGGACCTCAGTTAAGTACTTTCATCCTGCACAAGGACTTCATCAGAACTGAAAGTAAAGGCAACAAGGACAAGTTAAATATGTGCCCAAGGTCCCAAGACACAAATGTACATTTAAAGCACACACGCTTATAAATAAATATGTATAAAAATTAAGAAAATTAATAATTTTATAAATCTTTTAATATAGTTAGTGAAATGTTTAAAAAGTAAAACTCAATCAGTGCTTGAAGGGAAAAGATACTATCTTTAAAAGAGTAGAAATTTGAGTATGTTTAATATTCATACCACAATGTAATCCTGGTGGAAAAATTAGGCCTCATCTGAACTTGCCATCTTAGTTCATTTTTATTATAAAAAAACATACTAAAATTAAGAAGTTTTATTTACTGGTTAGGAAAAGTGTGAAAATTATAAAGTTTTTTTTTTAGGTTAAGTGATTCTGAATATGATACGGTAATGATACAAAACATCATAGGAGACATACTTAAGTGATTTGTTTTTGCAGTTTATGTTTATTCTTATTATGTGGCACATTTTAGTGCTTTTTTCCTTCTCAGCCAGCATCAGCTTGCTGGTCGTCTGAATTTGTTAAAGAGCACTGATCTGATTGGACAGATTTCAGTCTCAGCCTGGGGAAAGCACAACAGCTATGTGACATTATATACAGAGGGAATGACAAAATGCAATAGACACAAACACACACACACACACACACACACACACACACACACACACACACACACACACACACACACACACATGCGCACGTGTGCACACACACACACACACACACACACACACACACACACACACACACACACACACACACACACACACACACACACACACACAAACATTATACAAAGTGAATATCATAAGTTGGCTTGAGAGAATAAAGGAAGTAGATTAATGGCATTAAGTACAGATTGAGTTAAAAAAAAATATATAAACATGAATTAAATATGGAGTGGAAATCAAAGTTGTCATGCTGAATCACAATTAAAAACAGCGTCAGAGCAAGGTATGTTGAAAATGGGACTGTCACTAAACAACTGGCCCCCTCATGCATTCATGTGAAGGACTGGATATTGTCTTACTATATTCTGTCAATCTTTTTTTCTGTACTTGTGTCAGTTACATGAGACCACAAATGTGGGGAATATTCATGTACTTTCACACGCATGACTCACTTCAGGCATCCCCTTAAGAAATCCTCATGATAGTTAAATATAAGCTTCAAACAAAAGAATGCCAAAGAAGCTGAATAATAAGGTGTACGAAACAGTGGTGCAACCGGTACTTTTGTGTAGTACAAAATCCTGGGCAGTAAAGGCAGAACAGTTGAGGAAGCTAAAGATGATGGAGATGAAGTGCCTGCGATGAGTAGTAGGGTACACACTGTCGGACAGACGAAGAAATGAGGACTCAGAAGCCAGAATAGCTCCAACTGGAGACAAGTTCAAAGAAAACAGATACGGTGGTTTGAGCACATGTGCAGACATGCAGAAGGCAATATGATGAAGAAGAGTTGGGACAACAGGAAGTAGGCAAGAGAAAATGAGGGCATCCAGCAAAGAAGAGGATGGATTGTGTAAGAGAAGACATATGATAGTTAGGCATGAGTATTGAAAAAGGTAGGACAGTGGCATTGAAAAAAGAAAGATGGTGACAGTGAACACAAAACCCCAACCTCATGTAGGAAATAAGAAAAATAAGGGTGGGGGGTTGAAGATGAACTAAATATAACTGTTCTTGCTTGATTTAACATCTGGACCAGTACTCAAACCCATATTACTAGCATGAGAGATACAATCCTTTCCCAGGCATTTTATTTTTTTCTGTATTCATAATTTAGGACCCTGTTTTAGCCTTTTACAATATTTATAGGTACACTTTAAGTACCTGAGGCCTGCTTATCATAATTACTATTTTTTCAAGTTTCATCCTAGAGTCTGGTGAAGTGTCTTGCTTGAAACCATACATGATCCAAGCAGAGAATGAAAGAGTACACTCCAGATTTACAGCATGTAGGACATTAGAAACATAGATTTAACTTTTTAACTTGCACAGCCAAGTAAGTTTTATATCTTGGGTTTAGATGAATGGCTTTTATAAGTCTGTTGAGCACTGTAAGTTCAAATGTTGAATGAATGGTGTTATTTCTGTGCTTCAGCATGCAAACATATAATGAGAGACTTACAAGTGTTTCCCAGAAAAGCAGAGACAAATATACCTCTAAAACTGAAAAAAATATTCAGACTAACTAAGGATCAAAACACAGGCCCAAAACCGAGCAAAGAAATGACCTGTAGATGACGAGTCATTTTCAGCTCAGTTCTTACCTATGCTGACTTCATTTATATCATTATATAATCCATTTGAGA
This sequence comes from Protopterus annectens, assembly GCF_019279795.1. Lineage (NCBI taxonomy): Eukaryota > Metazoa > Chordata > Ceratodontiformes > Protopteridae > Protopterus > Protopterus annectens. The sequence goes on from NC_056728.1 coordinate 140,831,367, forward strand.
TATACATCATATTTTAATGGGTTTATATGCCCTTTTTCCTCTGTGATAAATTATCAGACTTTAAACAAATCATTACAACAGTACAACAGTAAAATTCAGAAGTCTAAATTTCATTTATGGCAAAAAGAATAAAACAAGGGCTTGAAATGTATACTCAAAATCAAATGAAAAGTTCAGTCAAGGACAAGGTCCTTATGTTTGTCCAAGGAAAAGCACTTATCACCAGAATGCTTGCTAATCTGTTTTTAAAGCTTTGCGGGCTGCTGCCTTACTTAATGTCCTCATGAAGGGAGTTCCACACTGCAGCAACCTTTTGATTGCACGAACAAACAGTGTGAAAAATTCTGTTTTTACACAACAGGTTGCATGAATTAAACAGACACGCGTTTTGAAAAGAAGGAATAAGAAAGGGGGATAATGTAACAATGTAAAAGAAAGAAATCATCCAGACTTTCCAGGATAAGGAACACTTGTGTGACATCTGAACATTTCATTTACTATTTTTCTCATATACGCAACATTTATCTAGCATTCAGTATATGTAAGTGATGGAGAAGTAAACTGAAGGATGCACTTTCAGCGTACTACAGACAATGTTCCAAAGGATACATTTCTACTTTGCATATAATACCAGTAACCTATGTAAGTCAGCTTAATTGGTATAGTATTTCTTAATAGTAGCTACTGGGGAAAGCAGACTATACATACCTAATCCGCCTTGCATTGGTATGCTGAGTTCCAGCATTTGCGCTGTTTGTGATTCAAAAAAATTTCAGAGGCAAAGGCAATTGTTATCACAGTGGACTGAAGTTCATTGTGATATTAAGGTAATAAGGGGATCTGGTGCCTTGCAAGTACCCATTGGCAAGAACATGATAACAGTGAAACAGGTGTGATTGTGATATCAGGTCTGTTTACTCCAACGGAGACTTTCTTGGTTATTATTCTTTTTATACTAACATGCAATGAAGTGGGAAGAAGGAGTGGGGGGTCACTACGCTGCCAAATGTATTGGCAAATGTAGTACATAGCTGGTTTCTTGTAGGTTACCCTATTGGTATTAAATAGTACTCCAATAACTTTCAATTTATGAATGGTGCAGAATCATTGAGAGAGATCATTTGCATTTTCACTTCATGCTTGAAGTAGGTTCTACCTGAAAAGTCTGAAATCCCAGATGCTCAAAACTTACAAGCTCAAGCACGAATGTTGTTAGCTTGAACCATGGTGCGATCTCACAGTTGTGAGGATGCTTGCCCTGTTGCAAAAGAAGGTGTTTTGTGGTCTTTTTTCAAGCTTACAAGATTTGAGCATTTGTGCTCAATCTTGTAAGATTTGAGCATCTGAGATTTTGAGCTTTCACTATAGAACCCCTGGAGTATAATGCCTACACATCTAGGTAACACAGTGTCTTACCCCATTATGTAACTTCATTTATGAATTACAACTGCCTTTTAAACATCAATGTATGTCACACCACATCTGATTCATGGTGCACATTTCTGAATAGCACCCACTGAGGTTTTACTGTAGTACATCTAGAATGCATGGTTCTTTCAACACCCTACATGTTTTCTACATTATATTGGTACTTATAACAGAACCACATCCTTCTGTTAGTCATGGTTTACAGTCAGAGTTGTTAACGTGGTTTCAACTTAGTGTACAAGTGAACATGATCAATAGCAACGTTACTGATACTTTTTATAATTTGTTTCTTTAAAATTAGCTAAGATCAATACTTAAGGTCACTGTTTTTAGAGATGGTGGTTGGCATACAGGTTAAAGTGTTTACCTCACAGACACAGGGTTTGATTCTCACCTCTGAAAGAGAAGTTGGTGCTAGACTTAAAATGGCCCACAAGGGCAGCTAGGCTAGTACTTACCTATATCATCAAGAAAATCATTTTACTAGATAATTTGTGCCTCTGAATGTTACTATTGAAGAGTCCTCTGGTTCATTCAACATGCATCTGTTATGAAATAATACTACTGGTATATGTAAACAAAGGATATGCTTGTGAAGCAGGTACTGAGATTGCTATGTACTCATTAGAATTAACAACTTTCATGTCAAATTACAACTTAGAAACACAGTGGAAAATCTGGGGATGGATTTAAAATGAGAGCTTAGCAGCAGGTTCACATTCATAAACAGTATTACGGAAAGACCATGTGTTGCAGAGAGAGAGAAATGAATGGTGCGGTGAAAAACACATGTTATAGTTGGATAAAGTGCTACTGGTTCAGGTTCTATCATTGATTCAAAATATTCAGTACATTACAATCTGAACCCTTGTCATTTGTCGAGTAACTTGCTTTTGTTTGTGCAGTAAAACCTCTATTGCTCTGCTGAGTAATATTGTTATCAGTTTATATCAATGTGCCACATATTTTGCCTCATTTACTCCTTTCTGGTACCCCAGCTGTACTTTTGTGACTTTACTGTTGGCTATGATTTACAGATGATACATCTGTACAACAAGTTCTTCTGTACCTCTTCCCTATACTCTGTTCATGAAACTTCACTCTTTTTTGCAAGTTTATACCCAACTCACAACTACACCCTTCCTTGTGACTGTTCTTCTTACACATTACATAAATAAGTAATCTGCATTCCTATATAGGTTCATAGGTTCATAGGTTCATACTAGGCTATCTGCCCTCGGGCATTTATAAGACTAGCCAGAATGTGTTTGGCTTTCGCCACCCATTTTAAATTTATTTTGCTATGCCCTTTTTCGAGGTTAGTATACTGTGCCTCTGTCTAACAGTGACACAGAAGTGATAGCCAGGGTAAACCTACGATCTCCCATCCACTCATCAAGATTCCTCTTGAAGAGAGTCAATGAGGGACTCTGCCTAACCTGGACTGGGATTTTATTCCAGAGTGAAGGGAGCCTCTGGGTTATGAATCTGTCCCTCCAGCATGTCCTATTTATTTCAGTGCTGAGGTTCAAGTCTCTGAGCGTAGCTCGATGGGATTTGGATTTTCTGAGGTGCAGCATGTCCATTAATTCTGGGTTGGACATGGCTTTATATGTCAGGCACAGATTGCCTCTGAGCAGGCGGTATGCCACTGAGTAGAGCTGGAGTTTCTTTAACCGGGCAGCATATGGCATCTGTTTCAGTCCTTTGATCCTCTTGGTGAGGTACTTTTGGGGTCTTTCCAGTTGCTGCAGGTGTCTGGTAAGGTACATCCCAAAAGGGGCATTGTACTCAATTATGGGCCTGATGAGGGATGAGTAAAGAGGCACGATGACCTCCCCTGATCTAGATGTGAATCCCTTCATGATTAGGTGGGCTATATAAAATGTTTTCCTAACCACTTTGGCCACGTGGTTGTCAAATGAGAGATTGCTATCAACTTGGGTCCCCAGGTCCCTAATGACTTCTTCTGTACTTAATGGATTACCACCTATGTGGTAATTTGTGGGCACTTTGTTTTGCCAAAGGGATGACTATACACTTTTGGCGTTTTGATTGAGGCCATGGCTCTGGCACCAGTTGTCTGTTTCTATGAGGCCCTTTTGGAGGATGCTTGTGTCGGCTGGAGAGTTGATTATGATGCCCAGTTTGCAGTCATCTGCGAACTTGGTCAGCCACAGTCCTTCCGTGTTGGCCTGTACCTCGGTGAAATATATACCGAACGAGAGGTCCCAGGACTGAGCCTTGTGGGATGCCACTTGTAACTGGTTTGGAGTCTGACATGGCTCCAGCAATTCTAACCATGTGGGTTCTGTCCTTGAGCCAGTTTGCAACCCATCTAGTGACATAGGGGTTTATATTTAAGCTGGTGAGCTTATCTATAATGCCCAAGTGGGGTATTGTATCAAAGGCTTTTGCGAGGTCCAGGTAGGCTGTGTGGACCACCTTCCCCTCGTCAATGGCCTTGGTGACTGTTTCAAAGAAATTGACCAGGTTTAAGAGGCAGGATCTGCCCTTAACAAAGCCAAACTGGGTAGGATCCAGTGTCTGTAGGTCCCCAATATCTTTATTTATGAGGTCCATGATGATCCTTTCCATAGCTTTGCAGACCAAGCTAGTCAGGCTTATGGGGGATAGTTTCCAGGATCTGTTGAGGCACCACCTTTGTGGAGAGGGACCACTGTTGCTGTACGCCACTCTTTGGGTACATATCCTGTAGTAAGGCTAAGATTGAACAGTAGTTTTATGTTTGGGTTTAGCTCTTCTTGGAGTTCATGTAGGACGCAGCCTGGGACACCATCTGGTCCCATTGATGCTGTGTTTTTGCTTTGGAGAGGCGGCTCTTACCTGAGCATCTGAGATGTCAGGGGCAGCACTCTGTTGGGATAGATATTTGTCCTTTTGGTGGGGAGGGGGGGGAGAAGTTTGCACTGAACCTGTCAGCTAGGATGTTGGCAACGTCTGTGGGCTCGGTGTATTTTTTGTCATTTTGGACTAATTCTGAGCATATCTGGGAATTTCCACCCAGGTTCCTAACATAACTAAAGAAAGCCTTGTGATTATCCTTAGTGTCCTGTGCAATTTTTCTCTCGAAGCTGGCCTTAGATGATTTTATGAGTGCCTGTAGTTTTTTGCTAATACTGATCAGAGATGCCTTCCCTTTTTGGGATTTTGCTCTATCATGTAGTAGCTTCCTCCTTCTATTGTATAGTTTGTTTATGGCTGGGGTCCACCAGACAGGACATCTGCCTTTGGAGGATTGGGTCTTGGTTTTATTTGGGATTGCATGATCCATGCATTCCTGAAGGTGTTCATAGAATGCATTTATTTATAAAGGATTCTGCGGTCTGGGCTGTATTTTCCACAGGCCTGGGGGCTTTGAAGGATTCCGCCTCAGTTTTGAGGCATGTGAAATTTGCTTTAGAGAAGTTTTTCACTGTGGTTTCTGGGCAGGGGATGGGGTCGGGATGTGAATATCCAGTGAGATTAGTTTATGGTCTGATCTTACCAGTGAGGGATACACTTCTGGTCTGGAGCATAGTGTCCCCATGTTGGTGATGATCAGGTCCAGTATGTTTTCCCCTCTTGTGGGAGTGGTAACAAGTTGTTCCATAGCATTTGAGTTTATAAATTCTAGGAACCTTTGGGCTAGGGTGTTGGAGCTAGAATAATGCTCCCAGTCAATGTTTGGGTAGTTGAAGTCGCCCAATATAATGGTGTTTGGAGAGACCTTCATATTTTCCAGTATTCTCAGGAAGGCCGAGTGGGGTTCCTGTGTTTGGGAGGGTGGTCTGTAGCAGGCTATAAACTGGAAGGCAGTTTTACCCACTGTTAGTTGCACATGGATAGTCTCTGATGCTTCGTGCTGTGCCATCAACCTGGAGGTGTGGGTATCTTTGATGAATATTGATACTCCCCCCTCCTTTTGTGGTTTGGTCCAAGTTTTGGGGCTGAAAAGCATGGTATGAGGTATAACCTGGTAGTGCTGGGGTGCTCTCGGGAGCCTTGAACCAGGTTTCTGTTACTGCACAGATATCAATGTTCTCCATGCTAAGGAGAGTTTTGAGTGCGTGCATCTTGAGGTTTAGACTTCTGGCGTTGAGTAGCATTACTCTTAGTTTCTTGTCCCTTGTGATACCTATGGAGGTGGGTTTGTCTTTTGAGCCTTGCCTAAAAAAGGCACTATGGGGGTAGCAAGAGCCTTTGCCAATATCTGAAAGCCCAGGGGTGACAGGTGGAAGCCGTCCCTAGCGAAGCATCGTGGCATGTCGAGCATGTCATCCCAGGCTGACAGGCATTGGATCCCCTTTGAATGACACCAATACTTAAGCCAATTGTTGAAATTGATCATCTTGTCGTCATATTGTGGCATCATTCTTGGTGAGGGTAAGATGCTACTCAAGGTCAGAGTCATACCAGCTGGGCTACATGCTCAGAAAGCTCCTCTATGTCTCTTTTCATGTAGTCCAGGGAGGTACGTCTCAGGTCATTCACACCAGCATGGACAACAACTGAGTCATATTTGTACTTGCCTTGGAGTGAACTGAGTGCTTGTGTTATGTGGCGGATCCTAGTGCCCGACAGGCAGCTCACCGTGACCTTCTCCTTGTTCAGCCTGGTGAGCGGGACGTCAGTGTGCCTGATGATAGAGTCACCTATTACAAGTGTATCAGGTGTGTTGTTTAGCCTTAAGGGCTGTGACTGTTCAGCACACTGGCTTTGTGAGCTATGTGTTGCACGTGTTTTGTTTTGGGGTGGCGGTTGCTTGGGTGTCTGCTTTGGAGGTCTCTGCTGCTTAGGCAGATAATTTTTTAATGCCTCCGAGTATGTTTTTGTGTGTTTATGTGTTTGGTTTGTTGTCATGGTAGGTCTATGTGAGACTAGAATTGTAGTGAGTGTGGTTTCCTTCTCCTCCTGACTGGTTACACCAGTACTGAGTTGAGAGAGCTTAGCCTCCAGTTTGGCTATATGGTTGCATCTCTCACATGTGTTGGAATTTGTTGGGAGGAGGAGAGGGTTGTCTGTGTACATGAGGCAGTTGTAACATTGCCTCAAGATTCCCAGATTCACCAGCTGGACCGGAGAGGAGATTGACAACTGACCTTTGGACATGCTAGAATAGTACTGGGAATTCCTTTATAATTGAAAAAAAAGGCCAATGGGGAACAAGGTACTCAAGGGGAGTTTGTGAAGGTGTAGTGCTTTTAATTTTTTAGAGCTGACTTATATAATTGCTTTAGTGAGCAAGTGCCAGGTAATTTAAATGCAATGTGTTACAGGTAACTTAAATGCAAAAAATGACAAACAGTAACTTTCTTTCAAGTGAAACAAGGAAATAAGTACAGTAAGCAATGCAGATATCACTAGAGATCCACAGAAGTGCTGTTTAAAATTTCATTTAAAGGCTCACTGCTGCTTTTCAGCTGTGAGTAACATTTCTGCAGTTTGTTATAAGTAGTGGGGATATTTGTAGCATTTCCATATTCAGGCTTGTATTTGGGCCTAGTGTTTGTGGAGGCTGTGTGTCTGAGCACATAATTCAGGGACATCTTGTTTTAGCCAAAGCCATCAGGCATTACAGTGAGAGAGAATTGTTTGAGGTCATTGGCTGACTGAGGTCTCCTGGACTACAGCTTAGACTAAGCACCTCATTGGTTCTTTTGAGATTTCTTTCTAGAAAGCTGTCTCAGGTTTCAACTTTCTGTTATCTAAGAAGCTCAGTTGTGAGTGTTCTGCCATTTTACACCGATAGTAAACTCCATTCCTTACATATTACATAAAGAAGTAAAGTGTACTCCCAACATAACTGAGTAAACTGTTTTCCCTACACATTACATGATTGTCTAAACTGGACTCCCCACACATTATGTAAAAGATCAAATTGACTCCCTACACATCACACAAATGAGTAATTTGTGCTCCTTATAGATAATACAAGTGAGTAAACTGAGCTTCCTCTACATTATATAATGAGTAAACTAAGCACCCTACAAATCACATAAATGCTAACGTGCTCCCTATATATCACATAATTGCATTCCCTGCACATTATATAAAGAATTAACTTATGCTCCATAGATATCAAATAACTAAACTGTTTTCTCTACACAATACATAACTTAGTAAACTGATCTCCCAGCTTCTTCTTCTTCTTCTTTCGGTTTTTCCCGGTTAGGGGTCACCACAGTCTGCTCATGATTGGCAGTGGAGGTTTATGGTTTCGAGTTACCAACCCGATGCCCAACCATCCACAGAAGGCACTCACACACACACACACACACACACACACACACACACACACACACACACACACACACACACACACACACACACACTGACATCTAGGGCTAATTTAGTGTGTCCAATCCACCTACAGCAAGTCTTTTGGGATGTGGGAGGAAACTGTAGCACCCAGAGGAAACCCATGCGACCACAGGAGGACATGCAGACTCCGCACAGAAGGCACCGCAGCTGAGGATCGAACCGGAGAACCTCTTGCTGTGAGGTGGCAACGCTAACCGCTGCACCACCGTGGCTGCACACTGACCTCCCAACACATCACATAAATCAGTAAACTGCATTCCCTCCTTATAACATGAATGAGTTAACTGCCCTCCCTACACATCACATAAATTTGTAAACTGAATTCCATACTCATTGCATAACATAGTAAACTGCACCCTGTACATATCACATAACTGAGTAAATTGTTTTCCCTACACATTGCATAAACTGACTAATCTGAACACCCTATACATCACATAGATGAGTAAACTGATCTCCCTATAAATAACATAAGTGGGTAAAACTTCATTCCCTAAACATTACATAAGGAAATAAATTATGGTCTCTACACATCACAAATATGAGTAAACTTAATTCCATATACATTATGTATATGAGGAAATTCAGCTGTCTTCACATTACATCAATTTGTAAAGTAAATTCCCTACACATTACATAAATGAATAAACAGCATTCCTTACACATTACATAAATGAGTAAACTGCATTCCTTTCACATTACATAAATGTGTAGACTGCATTCTTTAATAAGTGAGCAAACTGCATTCCTTACACATAACCTGCCTTCTTTTTTATTATGTAACAGCCTGTAGTCTGTGTATTTATCTGCATTATTCTATAGTAGAATTGATACTGCAGTGGTGGTGCTGCGGTAGCATTGTCACCTCACAGTAAGACGTTGTCCTGTTCGATTCTCAGCTAGAGCGTCTTCTGTGGGGAGACATGTGTGAATGGGCGTACCTTGGTTGAAGGTTGTGCATCAGAGAAGGCAACTTGGCATGTAAAAATCTATTGCCAATCATTAGTGGACCGGAGTTCCGCTGTGGCAACCCCTAACCGGGAAAAGCCAAAAAACACAACAACAACAACTCTATAGTAGAATTGGATTGTCTACCTTATATGATAATCTCTGAACTATTCCTTCAAAGTTCATTCTACCTGTTAATAGTTGTTTATGAATCTTGTGTTTATATGAGTTGTTTTTGTTTTCACTGAGCTTATCTCCCCGGGCCTCTACTGAAAATGGGCATGTATCCAGTTAGACTAGCCCGGTCAAAAAATGTAAAATAAAATAAAAAATAAATAAATAAAAATAAAAATTACATAAATGAGTAGACTGCATTCTTTGCACATTACATAAGTGAGCAAACTGCATTCTTTACACATTACATAAACGAATAAACTGCATTCCTTACATATTATATAAATTAATAAACTGTATTCCCAAACATCACATAAATGAATACAATGTATTCCGTACAGATTACATAAATTAATAAACTGCATTCCAACACATCACATATGTAAATGAATGATCTGCATTCCTTTCACATTATATAAATGAATTAAGTGCAATCTGAACACTTTACATACATTAGTAAACTGCATTCTTTAATGCCTTCCTCACATATTACATAAGATTAAATTGTACTCCCTTATCGTTACTTAAATGTTTAAACTACATTACCTACACATTACATATTTATTTACTTTGTTTGTTTGTTTGTTTGTTTTGTTTTTTGTTGACCGGGTAAGTCTGACTTGGGAGAGTCCATTTTCAACAGAGGCCTGAATGGAAAAGCTCCAACAATATTACTAATAGCAATTTATAATTTTGTTTGCAATCCATACAATTATGCTGTTATACAGAAAGGTCTAGGGAAGTGCTGACAATTTAACAATTTACAATTTTCTAATTATTTATACAGTTTTGCTGTTGTATTAAATGACAAAGAGCTAATGTAAAACAAAGTATATGGATTTCAAGGAAGGGTAAATTTATATATATAAAGTGAAAACCTTTCAAGCAATATTTGCAAGGTACTGTCAGTTATTTATTTATTTATTTATTTACATTTGTTTACCGGGAAATTCCGACTGGACGCAGGTCCTTTTTCAGTGGATGCCCAGGGAGAAAAGCTCTACATCATGTACATGATAAATAGAGATACAAAGTTGCAGCAATAGTAAACAACATTACAGGCTTTAATACAATAACAAGATATTGATTATCAACAGTATATATAGTAAATATTGTAAGTTAAGATAGTTTCTTGTCATTTATAATATTAGTAACAAAGTTGTCAGACAAGATGTTAAAGTATGTAAAGACAACTAGCTAATTCTGACTGTGGTTAGTAGTGGTGGTAGTATAGTTGGGTTAAGAGTCTATGTGGGGGGGGGTAAGGGTGGGGGTGTTAGTCTGGATTAGAACAAGGACAAAGCCAGTGCAAATATAAGTGGAATTTGATTGCAGTCTTGAAAAGGCTGCTGGAAGGTAGAGTAGTTATAGAGGGTGGAAGATTGTTCCAAAGTTTAGATATGGTACATGAAAATATGGCTTCACCTGCTGAGTTTTTGGGTTTGATAACAATGAGTTGATTTTTGTTACTTGATCTTAGGGGGCTAGTGGGGTGTTAGGGTTAGAGAAGGGTTTGAAGGGAAGGGATGTTAAGGGGGTGGTTACTAAGTTTATGAGTGAGGGTGAGTTGATTAAAGTGAAGGAGTTGTGGGAGTTCTAGCCAGTTTAGTTCTTTAAGGGAGCTACAATGATGGCTGCAGTAAGAGGTTCCAGTGGCAAATTTAGCAATTTTGTTGTAACAAGCATCCAGCTTGTGTAGGTCTGTCTGTCTAAGGTTGGTAAGTATGGGGGATGCATAGAGTAGGGTGGAGATTAGCTGGGAATTGGCTATGGAGATTCTAGCCACATTGGTTAGGAATTTGTGGCTTCGATATAATGCACCAAGTTTCTTGTGAACTTTTTTTATTGTGAGAGATATGTGGGTGTCAAATCTAAGTTTGTTGTATATTTCCACACTGAGTAATTTTGTGTGTTCTGATGGAGAGATGATGGTATTGTCTTTGGTGAGAATGTTGAAGTGGGGGTGTTTTGGGTGGCTTTGGAAGATTGGAACAGGAGAAGTTTTGTCTTACTTGGGTTGAGTAGGAGCTGAGCATTGGATAGCCAGATTTCTACAGAAGAGAATGATTCCTGTGTGATGTGTATTTATCATATAGAAGAAAGACATTTATTGCATTGAGCTGTGAATTGGAATCTCAAGTCGTAATAAATAGACAACTGCAGCAGCAAGTCAGTATATAACAGTCTTCGCAAAGAAAAACTTGACCTGATATGCAAGCCATACAGTCATTACAAATCTAGAGTCTAATGTGGTTTACAGAGGAGGAAGCAGAGGACAGGCTAGCAGTATGAAAATATGTACAGAGGATTTAGCAGTAAGTAAGGATAAGGGGGCGAAAACTGAGGAGGGTCTATATTATGTGATTAAATTGACACATAAATAGCTAAAAAATTAATCACCAAATGGCCACTTCAGCAAATTTTTTCCAAGGGGAAAAAAATCACTTGGCCAAACAAAAACAAAACAAACTTTCAAACCCTACAAAGTGAGGGCTTCACCCTCACACCCCTCTAACTAAATATACCAACTTCAAGATCACACTACAGTGGGGAAAAGGGCAAATCCCTGATGACGGACAAGTGTTTTTTCCCATGGGGAAAAATTTACTGAAGTGGCCATTCGGAGATTAATGTGTTCGCAGTTTATGTGTTGACATGTTTTTCGATCGCATAATATAGACCTACTGAGGACAGTGCTGTGGTATGAAAGGTACCACTTACAATATATTGAAATAAGTAAAGTGCATTCTCTGCACATCACATAAATAAGTAAGCTACAGTTTTTTTCACATTCCATAAATGCATACAGTGCATTCCCTACATATTACATAAATGAGTTAACTGTGCTTTCTACATGTTAGATAAAAGAGAACATGGCTCCTAGGGCAGACTACATGCGCTGCATTTATAAAATGCAGCTGGTGCTAGAGGGACATGGTAGATCACATGTCCACAGAACATCACACTGGCTGCATGAGGAGATTGCTGTTGATGGTGCCAACATGCTGTAGGTGGTTTGGTCACATTAAATAGTCAATGTGACACCCTGACAGCATGTAAAAAATGGGAAGCATGGGGTTTATGACAGAGACATGACAGAAACTACTTGCAGCATGTATACTGTGCATCTCACACTTGTAAGATATACCTTAAAATGGAGCAGGTGGGGTAGGGAGAACTTCCATATGACATTGAATTTATCAGAAACAGACACAAACAGACACAAAGACAGATCCATAGGCACACAGAGTTGCCCGCATTTCTGCAATTTAACACAACCAAAACTGAGAGTGTTGTATTGTTGTAAGTGGAAAAATGTACTTCTTCACTTACAGAGCATTTACAGGGGAATAGATGTTTTTGAGAAGAAAGAAATAGCATTTTCATTCACTTGTGGTCAATGATGCAGCTTGCAGAAAAGAACATTTTCAAAAACGGTTATTCTAGTTGTTATTTCTATTCTTCTATTTTCATTTTGCTATCAGTTAAGAAGATACTGCTTAGGACTGATTAAGATATTTGTCTGATGCATATGTAATGAAAACCTCACTGAAGTCCATATGATTAATGAACAAATACCCCTGCACGTTTAACATTTATACAACTGAGTGTAAACAGGCAGATGGCACTTGGGTGTAACGAGCACTGAAGTGTGCTGAAATAAATGATAAGACTGCAGTACGCTGAAAGTAACTGCAAACAACTGAAAGGAGACTTGCATGAAAGTCTTTATCTGTTAATTACCCAAACTTGTCTGCTAAACAGGTGCCGGTCTCTCCTTTATGGACCGAGTCTTTGGTACTTTTCAGAATTAATTCTGCAAACACTGTAATTCTGTTAATAAGGCTTTATTACATGTTAACAATATCCAAATACCCAAATACTGTCTTCAATTACAGTCTGTAGAAATTCTGGAGTGCTGGATAACAATAACAGTGCTGATTAATATATCCAAACTTTCTGCAGGTATATTCTGATTCTCCTGAATAATATCAACCAAAACAGTCTTTTCCTCCTGAATAGTATAAATATTTGACCTGATTTCTGTACTCAAGTTTGAGTGTCTGTACTGCAAAAGACCCTTTTGCATATCTGTCCAAATGCTAACTTACTTTCTGAAATTCTGGAGATTTAATATTTTCTGTACATCAGTCTGAACTAACTTACTGACTTCACTGACTGTGTCTGAAGTATATTTTCATAATACCATAAACCCTGTAATGTTTTACACTCCTTTTTAGCTTTGGTTTCCCAAGCCTTGTCTTCTATGTGTCTTATTTAGCATTCCATTGCAAGTACATGTTTCCCTTGAGAAAGGAACATCTTGTATCTCTGCACATCTCATGCTTTATCTTCCCTTTCTAATGAATTGTCTTTCTCTGAAACTAAATGCATATTATTTAACCTTAATGTACTATAGTAAATTCACTAAGAATACCCTCACTCCAACATGAGGTAAGTTACAAATCAAGCCCATGTGTCTTCCTTGATGCATTCCATCATCAGTACTGCAATATGAAACACCATGCCTATTGTGGGGACAGAACCACAGGTTTCAGATCTTTCTAAATCAAAGATGATCTACATGATAACACTGCAGCAACAGTGGTGTTTAGAAACAAGTCTCCAGATTCTAAACACTGAAGTCTAGAAACAAGTCTCCAGATTCTAAACACTGAAGTCTAGCCAGCAGGCAACATCACTGTTCACACTACTCTATATTTTCCTGATTTCGTACACTGAGAAATTAAAACATATCAACTTATCTAATGCAATTTCAGAATTCCAAATAGACTTAGATCATCTATATACCTCAGAGAAAAGTAAGAAGCAACAGTCAGAGAGATACCATGAATTACTGCATTAATGTCACCTTGATGATACCAGCTATGATGAAATAAATGAGGAAACCCCTCCCCTCTTTTTTAATCTTCATTAGCATAGACACTAATGCACTATTGGCTTTGTAGAAATCAACAAGATACATTTCAAAACAGCACTTGAATTTTCTAATGCAGTGTTCCATGAAGAGCATGGCTTCAGTGTGTTACTTGTAACCCTCTGATATTACATGAAGCAGAAACTGCAATCATTTCTGACAGAAAATAAGACCATTGGAGAATACTTTAAGCAGTAGAACTGATTATAGCTAGCATTTTCTAATGCTAAACTTTTGCTAATTATTTAGCAAGACCATTAGGGAACTGTAAAGAGAAAACAAGGATTTGAAAAGTATGTCAGTTCCAATAACAGATGCAGCTTCAGAAGTGTTCCATGCATCAGGGAAGCAAAACTATGATTATAGTAGGCTTGTAATTAGCTGTGAAGCATTTTGTCATGCTTGTCAAATTTTAGATACTAATTGTGTGGTCTGCAAAGGCAAAGCATGTCTTCTAATTGTAGATTCATGGGTGAAGTATCATGAAGTCATATTGTGTAAGGATTCAGAATTATTCAAAACACCAACACCGGCAGCAGGAAAAAATAAGTAGAATTTTCCAGCTTTACTTAAACATGGAATGATTTCTGTATACTTCTCATTTTGTGATATTTCATTTTTCATTCCATTAAAACACTCTGTCTCAAAATCGAGCAACATGTTGATAGTAACCATGTTGAATTGTCACATTACATAACTGTGTAAACAGTAAATTCCCAGATACCACCTGTACCACAATCTACATAGAACTGCTTCAATGGGGAATTCACCCTTTTCTCCACTGTGGTGTGATCTCACAGTTGATATATATAATTTGCAGGGGGTGTGAGAGGTGGGGGATACAGGGTAGCCTGCTTCCCTGCAAAAATGTTGATTTGAGCTTTTTTTTCGAGCTTTCAGAAAGTTGATCATATTGTTTTGACCATATGAATTTTGAGTTTCTGAAAACTCAATGAAGTCATATAAACCCATGTTCACCACAGCTATCTTTTCTGTGGTTTAACTATTCCCTTTGGTTCTTATGCATCAGGTGCATAATTTTCCATAATATACTGTTTTGTAAGGCTCATTATCAAAAATTTAAGAGCAGTTACAGCAAATGCCAATTGTTGGCAATCAAAACTTCCTAATGCTTAAAAATAAAAAAATCCCGAAGCCGAGTGGGGTTGTCCCCCACATAATCCTATTACTTATATATACTAACTCCAAGTGGAAGGCAATTTCTGTTCTTGAAATAATGATAGGAAACTGTTTTTTAATATATTGCCTCATCCATCATGTTCAAGACATTATGTAGTTTAGCTTGGTTACTGCTTGTGTTTCCAAACTATTTTGATTATCCATTCTATGGAAATTTTAGGACTACATGGGTTCAGAAAGGTTTACCGTGAGTGTCAATCCCTGCCATGAGCAGCCGACCCCTCACAGTAACCCTTTCCTATTAGGAGACCAACCCAATATGGTGATTTTCTGTGATAAGAAGAAACGATACAGAGTGCAGTCTCACAGGCAATGCTAAAACATAATGAGGCAATCTGTGGGATCTAGTGCTAATTAGCCATGTGCCCTCCCCAGAAATGCCTGTTGTTATGTGATTTATCCTAGTGTGTCATTCACAGAATTGCTTCCTCTACTCTGTAAATTAACACACCTGGCCATGAAAATGAACTCGGACAAAATGTTGCAAATGACGATTTTAGTCAGTAGGAGAGGTCATGCTGCAGTTAAGTTTAGCGAAATTTAGCAAGGAGACAGCATTGAGGGGGTGTGAGTATGTGTGTGTGTGTGTGTGTGTGTGTGTGTGTGTGTGTGTGTGTGTGTGTGTGTGTGTGTTTGCATGTCTGCAGGGGTATGAATGAACTAGGATGAGTGTGTGTGGGTTTGACTGTGTGCCTGCCTGGTGGTCACAGGAAGAGGGTTAGGAAGGGGATGGAGAGTGTGGATGTGTGAGTCAGTATGTGAGCAAGCATGCATGCGGGTGAATGGATGTGAGTGTCCATGAGTTTGATCAAGTGTGGATGTGTGTATGAAAATGTGATTTTGTGTGTGAATCTGAGTGCCTGAATGTGTGTGTGTGTGTGTGGGGGGGGGGGGGGGGGGGTTGTCCCTGGCAATGACATGCATTGGCTGTCAGAGGTAATTACTGCTACAAAGTGATTTTTTGCAAGAAAAAAAAGGGAGCTTATAATAACATCTACCTCACTGAGACAGAAGTTGTCACTAAATTGCTTTTATCTAGGAGTTTATATGACCACAGAGCTACTTATCTGAAATCTAGCCATCATATGACAATGGGTATCTCTACCTTACATTTTTTTGCCACTGTCTGAAAAATAAATCCAGCTATGGTGTCTGTGCTTCTCTGCTGGTCACTATTCTGTAAATGGAATTAGATCCTCCAGTCATCATTGCTACCTTTCTTTTGTCATGAATTCACTTCCTAGGTCACATTAATATTTTGAGGCTATCTGCTGAAATTTGCATTTTTTACTTATTTTTAATGAAGAAAATAAAATCATATGCTTTACTGAAAGAAAACTCCATTTCTTGGCCACTCCAGATAAAAAAAAATTAACTTTGTTGAAATGAATTAAAATTATTTGCTTAGCTATAGCTCCTCAGAACATGTTCTTGTTGTTTGCAGCCTCCAATACACTCCATGTTTACCAAAATGCCTTGCTTATTTGAGAATTCCTTGTATTTCCATATCACTGTGCTGCTTGTAATTATCAGTCTTTTCAATTCTGTTTATACTGGAATCAACTCTATTTTCATAGCAACTCCAGTGTTTATTATATTGTTTATCAAAGTACTGACTGGAGCTGTCATGTCCATCAGTTTCTCTTAGTCTTCCATGATGACTTCTGTTCATTCATCATTATAATAACCACTCACAGTAGTGCAGGGAGCCCATTCTTCACATTCAGTTGGGATTTTTCAAATTCCTTACATTTCAGGTAACACTTCCAAAATGTCCCTAGCAGCACAGAGTCAAGCTATCCATCTGTGCCACTGGCAACCTGCATTTGAGAACTGATTTGGACTGATAGCAGAGCTAACTCAAGGGTGCGGTTGGATTTTAGGATGATGAGGACATTAGCAAGCTTTCCTATCTCATGAAAAGGGTGAGAAAAAAAGATGTCTGGATGACCCTGATGGAGACTTAGCCTCAAAGGGCAATCCAGGTTTAATACAGTGGTCTATTTCACATCATCGAGTATACTATTTAGTGAACGCTTATTAGTAAAACACTAATTAGGAAAAACAATAAATAGCGAATGTTTCTTTAAGTGAAATGTTTCACTAGGTTGAAAACTAGTTGGCCAACCCAGCGAACCACAGAAAAACATTACCAAACAAAACCCATTGTAATGGGGGGGGGCATACATTCCAATGTTTGGGGCCACACCCCCCACCCCCCTAACTAAATATACCAACTCTGAGATCCCACTACAATGGGGAAGAGGGTGAATCCCCAATGATGGCTGATCGGTTGTTTTCCCAGCAAGAACATTTTGCTTAAACAGGCATTCGCTATTTAGTGTTTTTGCTTATTATTGTTTGACTAATAAGCGTTCGTTAAATAGTACATTTGATGATATGATATAGACACTTAATACAGTGGGCCTCGATCATGTCCTGATGTCACTGTACTAGTTGCCTCCACAGGTCAGGTAATTCACTATTCGCTGCAATTATGAAGGTTCTACACCCATTACTCCCCTTTTAATCATTCACTTCTCAGGTCTCCTTCCTGAGGAGTGAGGGGCCATCTAGATATGAGTCATATTCAAATACCCAGAAAGAAGCAATTGGAGGAATTCAAATATGAGCAAATGTGGAATCTGGGGAGAATAACATGAGGTTGCATGGAATACAAATGGGGATAGGCAAGGGAGTTAAAAAGCTATTGTCTATCAAACAGCACCCACTGAAGTCTACTTCTTGGAGAGTCGGGGGCCCACCCAGATAAGGGTTATGTTCAGATACTCAGAAAAAGCAATTGGTAGAATATAGGGTTAGACATTTCCAGAATCTGGAGAGAACAACCTGAGTTAGTATGTAATAGGAAGGGGGTCATGGCAGGGAGTAAAAAAAAACAAAAAAACAAAATGACGGCCATACCCTGCACTAATTTAGTTTATAGGTTCATAGGTGTGTACTAGGCTAACATCTATCGGGGCCTTTATACACCTAGACATGCAACCCAAATATATCCCATAAGTTACTGTGCCTTAAAAATGATTTTAAGATGGTGTTTGTTAGTTTGAGCATGATTTAATGGCTGCCTCAGTCCATCAGTTATATAGGTGTAAGACCAATTTTCCATCCAATAGTCCAGGATGCATTTGACTAGAGATAGAGATGGGTTCTGCTTCACATGGATGGGGACACTTTTCCAGAGAATTATGATTCTCTAAAATAAATACCTTCCCCTCCAACACATCCTATTTAAGTCAGTAGCAGAGTTTAAATCCTTAAATCTAGTAGTTTTGCTGCTGCTCATTTTGATGATATGCAAAAGGACCATCTCAGTGGTTCCAAGGATACCCCCTATGCCAGGCATACATCACCTCTCAGTAGTCTTAAGACAGAGTACAAAGATATGGCTTTTTCGACGATCTGCGTTGGACATTGTGATTATGCTTTGTATTCTTTTTTGTGAGGAACCTCTGTGGATGTTCCCATTGTTACATGTACCTGGTCAGGTACATACCTGGGGAGGAGGGTTATAATCAATGAAGGGTCTGATGATGGTGAGCACAGCCATATGATGACTTCCTTGGATCAAGATGTCATGCGCTTACTTATAAGCTGAGTTCCATAGAATGATTTTCTTACAATCTTAGACACATGTTGGTTAAAGTCATGTTAACAGTATAGGTACCCAAATCCCTGACTACTGGTTCAACTCTTAGGGATGTGTTATTGATGAGGTAATTTCCTAAAGTAACTGAATTCCCAAAAGGTACTATTATGCATTTCTTTGTAATGAGTTTTAAGCTGTGGCACCAGTCATTTGTCTGTCAGACCTCCCTGTAAGATGTTAATATCTAGGGCAGCTAGAATAATTGCTCCTAGCTTGCAATCTTCTGCAAACTTGGCATACCAGAGGGCCTTGACATTGGCCTTTACTTCTGAAAAATAGATTCCAAAGCAGAGTGCACCCAACACAGTGCCCTGGGGGACTCGACTGGTGACTGGCCTCTTTGAGGTGGTGGTATCTCCACTGCTAACTTTTTGAGAACTGTCTCTGAGCCAGCTAGATGTCCATATTGTCCAAGGTGAAGAGAGCTTGGAGGGAGTACAGCTTCTTGTTTAGACTTCTGGTATTGAGCAGTAACACCTTTAGATTTTCTTGGGTAGATGTTGCTATGTTGGAAGTTGTGTCAATTTGTCATTGCCCCAAAAAACTCTATGGGGGAGGACAAAGTTTTAACCAATATTCAGAAGCCAAGAGGGAACATATGTAGACCATCTTTGTCAAAGCATGTCCTCCTATGTTGAAAAATATTGTATCCCCCTAGAATGACACCAAAAACTAAATCAATTATTAAAGTCAGTCATCTTCTGTTTGTATTGCTGCATTATCCTTAGTAAAACTAGAGTGCTGCTTAGTTCTAGGCACATAACAGCTTGTGTCAGATAGTCTGACAGCTGCATAATGTCTCTCTTCATCTAGTTTACAGAGGTACAATGAATTCAAAGAAACATCTGAATATAGTGGGAGCCTGCATCCCACCTGGGAACAACCTGACTACTCTAGAACACATGATAATTTGGACAATAACATCCCTCTCTCAGGAAACAATTATAATCGGTGACTTTAATGTGAACTGGCTCTCCTGCAACTCTCAAAATCCCTCTGACCACATTAACTTACACGGTTTCTCACAAACAATCCAAACTTGTACTATAGTAG
Source organism: Protopterus annectens (assembly GCF_019279795.1). Taxonomy (NCBI): domain Eukaryota; kingdom Metazoa; phylum Chordata; order Ceratodontiformes; family Protopteridae; genus Protopterus; species Protopterus annectens. The sequence goes on from NC_056728.1 coordinate 140,851,103, forward strand.
ACAAAACATCAAATAAACATTCAGTCCCAGAATGGAACCTTACAAACAGGCCAAATTTATCCCTACACTCTAGTTACCTCCCAGACAGCCTGAGTGACCATATTACAACTTACATTCTCTGACACCTTATAAATCCACATAAACTTACCGCCTACCACCAAATCAGAGATAAGAAAAACTTTATCTCCCAAGACTTCATAACTAGTTTAAAAAATGCAACTGAGCACCACTCAAAGATCTCTCTTTAGATACTGCAATTGAATACTTTAACTCAGCCTTCCTCAATATCCTAAACATCTTGCCCCCCCCCCCAGAGCAATAATGTTATGTATCTTATTGAATGTGGAGCTTTTCTCCCCGGGCCTCCGCTGAAAACAGACCTCTGTCCAGCCAGACTCCCCCAGTTAACAAATGTAAAATAAAATAAATAAATAAATAAAAATAAGGATAAAATGCAGTTATGCCCCCTGACTAACCAAAAAAAAAAACAAGATCTCTTTTAAAAACTACAGATAAGTCCTGGAAGGAATTGCTCAATGACATAACTACAACTAAGAAACATATCCAGAACTATAAAATAAAGCTAAAAACATATTAGACAGGACAGAATACATTATTATAACAGTGTCCAATCAAAATTTCAAAGAAACCCACAAAAAATTCTGGACTGCCATCAAAAACATCCCGCAGCCAGGACAAAGTAATACTACCTCCTTAACATTTACTAATACTGAAGACAATATAGCCTCACAATTTAACAGATACTTCACTGAATCCATACTACCCCTCACAAGCAATAATTGTTCTTCCCCTATGCAGACTTACATAGTACCCACACTAGATCCCAATAACTTCTCTTTCCAACCTGTCCTAATAAACATCACAGTTAAATATCTCAAAAGGCTTAAACTTACTGCTCTTGCTGCCGACTATCTACCTGCTGAATATCTAACAATCGCTGCAGAAATAATATCCTATCCAGTATCCATATTAATAAATCGATCCATCTCAGAACAAGTCCCTAAAATTTGGAAAGTATCACATATCATCCCACTACATAAAGGTGGAAACGTGACAAAATTATCAAATTACCGGCCAATAGCTATACTATCATCATTAGCAAAAATACTTGAGAGGTGCTTCCGTTCACAAATCTTGAACTATATAATAACTAACAATCTTCTATCTAACACACAACATGGTTCCATCCTAATCATAGTACCACCACTGCCCTTGTTAACTTTACTAACATTATTAACCACCATCGCAACAATGGCAATTTAGTTTCCTCCATCTTTCTTGAGCTGTCCAAAGCTTTTGATACTGTCTCCCATTCTCAATGCTTAACTATACTCTTGCAACTTAAACTTGGCCATTCTGCACTTACTTGGTTCCAGCAATATCTAACTGGATGCCAGCAAGCTGTAAAATGGCAACAAATTCTCTCTTCATTATTGTCTGTAGCCTTGGGAGTTCCACATGGATCTATTCTGTATTATCTTTACATACAATCTTCATACCGCCAACCCACTTGCCTCCATAGTTCAGTATGTGGATGATTCCCCCTGATTTGTGCTGCTCCAGCACTGCAAAAACTCCAAAAAATCACCCAGCAGTCATTTAATGCTGTGGTATTTTGGCTAAACAAAGCACGACTTATACTTAACCCTAACAAAACAAAAGTCATGCTCTTCTATCCAACTAGAGCTGCAGACACCCACCCACCATTCAAGATCTCATCATTAAACCATACAAGTATTTCTCCAGTTTCCCAAACTAAATGACTAGGAGTGGTCATTGACCATAATATAAAATTTGACATACACATATCACAGACCATAAAAAGTTCGCAAAAAAACTAGGAACCCTAGTACAGAAATCGACACTTTCTAAATAAATCTTCAAAGGCCACTATAGCAAGAACCCATCTTATCTTTACTCTACTATAAGCCTCACACATTCTTGCAAATATTAAGAAATCTGACCCAGCAAAACTCAAAACTTGCTATAATAAAATCATAGTTTGCCACAGTAACAAATTTCAGATCCCATCATTGTTTGGCTTTAAAACAACTATCCTGGCTCAAACTACCAACTTTACTTGCTTATAATCAACTCACCTTCACCCGTCGAATACTAAATCAGCCTGAGAAAATACCAGTACTTCAAAATCTACTAATAAACTACTCCAATAACAGGGTATTGTGTTCCAGTAACAAATCTTCCTAAATATATCCATACCTAGCAATGCAGCTGGAGTTTCCCTTTACTCCAGCTGCATAGCCAAAACTTGGAATTCCTTGCCATTTAATATCAGAACAACTACTAACCCTTCCAACTTTAAAAAAGCGTCTCAAATCCCACCTATCAGACTCATGGACCTGCACTTCCACAACCCTGGTTAGGTAATAGATGTCTTAAGGCAGCTAAAGGAACACAACCTGTTATTGTTGTTTTTGAATAGTATACCCCTACTGAGGATATGTACACTTAACTTGCTTGTTTTCTACCTACAATCACAATGCTGCTATTTTTGTATCCTATCTAACTATATGATTGTATCAGTAAAACATATAACATGTATTTTCATTTTGTAGTTGTATCTGAGGTTAAATCAATATTTGTATCTGTACTTTGTATATGCATCTTAAGGTTATTTATAAATGTGGAGCTTTTCTCCCTGGGCCTCTGCTGAAAAAAGACATTTTTGTCCAGTTGGACTTTACTGGTAAACAAATGTAAAATAAAATAAATAAATAAATAAATAAACATTTGCACATACATAGACTATGATTGAATCATACTGACACCTGTGGTGCAGTGACTTGAGTGCATGGGTAATTTGCTGGATCCTGGCCCCTGATAGGCGACTGTCTGTTATTTTCTCATTCTTCAGTCAGGTGAGTAGGCATCCATATGTTATACAATGCAGTCTCCTGTGACTAAAGTCCTAGGTGCTATATTAGCTTATCTTATGGCTTGGTAGTTAAGGATCCAATGTATTTGCAGTATGTGTTTTTGTCGAGTGCTTTTGGGTTTAATGAGGACAATTTTTGAGGTGACATGTCTGGAAGGTCTTCAGGGCTTGGGAAGCTTGTAGATAAGTGCTTCAGCATACATAGGTCTATGTGTGGGGTGCATACTATGCATGGTGTTTGGTTCTGACAGCCAGATTGTTATTACTAGTGTTTATATGTGAGACTTTTTCATCCAGAGACATTGTGTATATATCTATCTATATATATATATATATATATATATATATATATATATATATATATATATACATACTGTATTTCTAGAGGATTAAATGGTTGTCAGTGAACATTAGACAATTGTTACATTGTCTCAATACATCATTATTCACCAGACTGGCTGCTGAGAAATTGAGGAAGTTCATACCCATGATGTCAGGTCCTTTAATTGGGTGAGCTAACAAGGGTATGGTGCACAAGGGGTTAACAGTGGGCAAAGAGACTAAATTAGTCTAGTGCAATTGAACAAATAATTCTGAATGTCAAATGCCTTCCTGACTTCTAGCCTTACTATACCAGTTTTCATCCTTTTCTGTTAATAGACAATGATGCCACTCGGTAATTTCTCTATTTGTCTTACACTGAAGTCCACGCTGGATGGACAGAAGAGTCATTTGTTTTAAATTTAAATAAGTCTCTTTCAGAAATTCTGAACTTTATGCTACTAGTCATGCTTCTAACAATATATTTTCAAGGATGCCTGTATTTCCTAAGTCTGGACCAACACAGCTGGTCCAAAATAAGAAGAAGAAAAGAAAAGAAAAAAAGAAAAACAAAAAAAACACCCACTGAATTCCCTAGATACAAAGTATTGTTGCAGTTTAATTATTTCATATTTTTAACATATCACAGTGCTTCTTTCTTTCTTTCTTTTTGACTCAGGCTTCTATTCATGGTATGCAATTGTGGAGGGTTGGTACACAATAAAACCAATGTGCTTTGCCCCTTAATATTCCCAGGAGTTCCACAAACCCTAAAGTATGCAGTACAGTAAGGAGAGAATGCAGGTCGTATGCAAATGGGATCCACAGTATAATCCACAGGTTTATAAGTAAACACAAGGCGATCAGTCTGCATACTATTATATGCCTAGCCAATAACAAGGCAGTGTCCAAAGGTAAGAAACCAGTCCTGTGCCTTATGCCTGTGAGGTAAACATCTTAACCATTTTGCCATCCCCAGCCCCATGATTCATAAAAAAAATGAATGACAGACTACACTTTGGAGATGGAAAGTCAAGTTATAAGAGTAGAGCCAGGGCAACATACTGCAAAAACAGCAGCACAGCACACAAGCACCAAGGAATAGTGATGAACTGCTCAGCCTAATATATATGAAAAATAGCATTACAATTCGCTGGCATGGCAGTCCTGGTAGAATGGAGAAAATGCCATGTAATTTAACAGCACATCTAGGCTTGGCCCATACCAAAAAGAATGACTCAGCCAAGCTTCCAACAATGGAAAAGTATATTGTACTTGTTCCCATCACTGACATATTATGCTAATATCAGTTTGACAGTAGTCATGGCAACTAGAATCAAAATGAATCATCTCCTTAAATTCCTTCAGAGGTCTGCAGAAATAGATTACACCACTCCTGCAGCTGTAAATTAGATACGGGGTGGGTGGAGCTCAGGTGCCCTCCTTAATCATATGTGTTTCCCCTACCCCTACCCCTGCCTTTAACCATACACATTACATTACTAAAAAACCCTTTCCCTAATAGAACCACTATTCAGATGATGCTACCTCAAGCTTTTGTAACTAGCATTTACTGATAGTGGGGAAGAAGCTGTGAATCATTTGAGATTCTCGTATTTTGTACTTATCAAATTTGTGTTTTCACTCTCTTTTGCCTCTTGCTTATGTTTCTTACATTTGTAGTTTTGCAAAAGATGATATAATAATATATTTATCTATATACTGGAAGCATTCCATATATTCCAATGTTCATAATTACACAATCGACTGTGCATACTGTTGAACAGGTTTACCACCGGCACATGTGGTTTAGATACTTATTTGACCACTTTTGCTAGTGTTACTTTGCAGGTGATCATGGAACAGCAGAGAGTGAGAATTTGCCCTTTCCCCCCTGTTCTATGATCCTGGAGATGGTATATATAATTAAGAGGGGCTGTAGGGGGCACAGCTCCCTTGCAAAAACCATGAGCTATTCATGTTTATTTTTTCTGGTGTTTTGAGCTTTAGCCCATTTGGATTGATGTTTTGGTGTTCAGCATTGTCATCCATCCATCTACACACATATATATATATATATATATATATATATATATATATATATATATATATGAAGCCCTCTGTCTTTAGTCCGAGGATAGAGCTGATAGAAATATTAGTGTTCAAACCTGGGTAATGTCTTGCATTTGTTCTCAATTGCCATCTAAGTTCCCTAGATTCCAGATAATCATTCAGGGGTCCACCTCTATCCCCTAAAGTCACTTGTTCAAGGACTGAAAACTTAAAAGAATGTCCATCATTGTTTTTAACATGAACAGCTAACACATTTTTTACTTCCTGTTTTTTGATGTCATAGAAATGTTGGTACATTCTACTCCTTAGGGCATTAATAGTTTTGCCAATATATTAACAAGGGCACTGAGTGCACAGTCCTGTATATACTACTGCTTTGCTACTACAAGAAAACTTATTTTTATATTTAAATTACCAAAATTTGGAATATTTATTTCATTTCCTTCGATAATAGACTGACATTGTAAGCAAAAACCACATTTGAACATACCTCTAGTTCCAGAATAAAACTCTGTTGTGTTCTCCAACATATTTTTATAGTGGTATCTTTTCTATACACTATATTAGGTCCCATACCCACTGTATCCAAATACTCCTTACTGGTATTGAATAAATTCCAATTATGTTGAATTATTTTCACAATATTTATTATAATGCATGTTGTATTTAAACATACCAACCCTATTGAATACTTCATTCTCATTTTTAGTCTTCTCTGTCATAGTAACAGCAATACCTTTCCCTAATAGTGGGAAAAATAATCCACTTTCTCTTTTTATAATTACCTCCTGTAGTGTATTATCTACAAATTCTTCAGGATATCCCCTGTTAACTAACATCCCCTTAAGGGTGCTGATTTGATCCAGGAATTCATGTTTTTCAGATACCATCCTGGCTAATCTAACCCCCTGTCCTTTTACTAATGCCTTCTTCTGATGTAAAGGGTGGAAACTACTAAAGTGCAATAGTGTATTAGATTAGACAAGTTTTCTATAGATGGTAATCTCAAACTGTTGCCACATTTTGTTTTTACCAATAGTAATATCCAAATAATTCATTTTCTCATGAGAAATGGTATGAGAAAATTTCAAAAAATCAGTACTATTCTCAATAAATACAAGGAACTCCTTAAGTGTAACCTCACTATCGTTCCAAATAATAAAGATATCGTCCAAGTAACAGCCGTAGTATTTCCAAAACTTTGCATATGGACTTGTAAACATAAATTCTGCCTCCCAAAATGCTAAGACATAATTTGCAAAAATAGGAGCACATGTGGCCCCCATTGCTACCCTTTTACACTGTTTAAATAGCTGTTCTTCAAAAACAATGATGTTAGTCTCTAGGACAAGTTCCATCAATGTTCTAATGGTAAGAATTCGATCATGTCCTAAATCAGTATGACGACATAGAAATAAATAAAACCATTCAATAACAGTTTCATGAGGAATTATGGAGAACAAATCCTTGACATCTATTGTTACAAAAATTAGATTATGATTGAACAACTCCTTATTTAACTTTTTCAAAAGGTCCCAAGAATCTTTTACTATCCAGTGGCAGTTACACAAAATATTTTTAAGTTGTGTGTCAATAAATTTTGCAATAAAATATGTTTTTGATGCATTTGCATCTACCATAGGTCTAAGGGGGGGTTACTAAGATCTTTATGGAGCTTCGGAATACCAAATATCGTAGGTATTTTTGGCCATTTTACTTCCATAAAAGAGTGTTCATCCAATGTGATTTGTCTATTGAGAAGTAGCTCTTCTAGTATTAAATCAACTTTTCTGTATAAAATATTCTTCTCATTAATACTAATCTGACAGTAGGTATCTCAATGTAGAATGCCCAACATTTTATACTAAAATACTAAAAATGAGAATGAAGTATTCAATAGGGTTGGTATGTTTAAATGCAACATGCATTATAATAATATTGTGAAAATAATCCAACATAATTGGAATTTATTCAATACCAGTAAGGAGTATTTGGATACAGTGGGTATAGGGCCTAATATAGTGTATAGAAAAGATACCACTATAAAAATATGTTGGAGAACACAACAGAGTTTTATTCTGGAACTAGAGGTATGTTCAAATGTGGTTTTTGCTTACAATGTCAGTCTATTATCGAAGGAAATGAAATAAATATTCCAAATTTTGGTACATTTAAATATAAAAAGAAGTTTTCTTGTAGTAGCAAAGCAGTAGTATATATAGGAATGTGCACTCAGTGCCCTTGTTTCTATATTGGCAAAACTATTAATGCACTTAGGAGTAGAATGTACCAACATTTCTATGACATCAAAAAACAGGAAGTAAAAAATGTGTTAGCTGTTCATGTTAAAAACAATGATGGATATTCTTTTAAGTTTTCAGTCCTTGAACAAGTGACTTTAGGGGATAGGGGTGGACGCCTGAATGATTATCTGGAATCTAGGGAACTTAGATGGCAATTGAGAACAAATGCAAGACATTAACCAGGTTTGAACACTAATATTTCTGTCAGCTCTATCCTCAGACTAAAGACAGAGGGTTATTTGTAAACCCATTATTGTAATTTTATTCATATATTCAACTGTATTGATTTTTATTTATATATGTTTTACATATGCATGTATATGTGATTTATTGAATTTTGTACCTAGTTCTTTAATATACAAGGGTTTAATTGACTATGATGTCAGCAATCAATTATGGTAATATGGAGGGTTGTGAGGGTATTTATTGGGTCAGTGTTTGTGTAATTGTGATTCTGAAGAAGTTTTTATTAAAAAACGAAAGCGCTAAATCAATCACTGGTGTGGATCTGAGTTGTCTCTTCTTGGTGGTTTATCAGTTTTTGTGTACTTTCTGTGGTGGCAATGGCAAATGCTTTTTAAGGCTTCAGTGTTTCTTAGTATTAATGGCTATTTTCATCTTGAATTTTTTCATAGGTTCATAGGTGTTTACTATGCAAATGACCACAAAGGCCTTTTTAATCCTAGCCATGCATCCCAAATCTGTGACAAGATCTGATACTCTTGATAAATGTAAGCAGGGGCTTGAGAGATAAAACATTTTATAAGCTAGGGCCTGGGAGTTGAACCATTTACAGGTTGCCTGTGTCCATTAAGGACTTAGGTGCCAAACCAGGGATGAATTGCCTGCTCCACATCCAATTGGCCAATTTGAACTTGAATTGGATTAGGAAGGAACTCTGCTTCACATGGATAGGGAACCTGTTTCAGTGACGGGGCATCTCTGGGATACATACTTGTCTCTCCACCAGGTCCTATTTATATCACAGGGATGGTTTAAGTTTTAGAAGGGGTAATTTGGGTGCTGCTTGTTTTGTCGATGTGCAGGAGGTCCATCAGAGTGACTTTTTGTGCCTTTTATGTCAGACATAGATCTCCCCTCAAAACCCTGTACTGAAAAAAGAGACATTTACATTATTAATTCATTTCATTACAGATTTTACATGTCCACCATGTTAATTATTATCTGACATTTTATCACATAGGAATTTACACTATTTCATTTGTTTTCCTACTTTATACATCATCTTGAAGAAGTTTCCATGTTTTGATGCAATTACTAACTGGTAATTGCATTGCATTTTATTTTTGTTTATTAAATCTGCTCCTTACTCCTATGTGTGTTTTTGTAATTGTGATATATTTTTTCCAAAATGCCATTTTTAAGCTTTGAACAGTAATTTAAATTAGTCTAATCCAGATTAAACATTTCCTTTCTGTATTGGGATGACTGAACTCATGATAGCTCCTTCAGAAATTTCCGAAGAAGTTTTACGTTTTGGTTGCACATCAAGCAAAATGTAACACACCTTTGATGAAATACTTAGATAAAAACACTCTCAGAGAGGTATCAGCAGCACAGAATGGACTATATTAATACATTCAGACCATGTGGAGGTCTATAATTTATGCAAATCAATAATACTGAATAAAGAACGTCTGCCTTAATGTTATAAGAAAATGAAAGTTGTGGGCTGCTGAAACCTTGCAATGACATCAACGTAATCTAACACTATCAGACATTTAAAAAGGCTTTGAGAAATGAGAGGTTTAGCATCCTAAAATATTCTACTGGCAAATACTAGAATTTCTTATTATAGCATGAAGCATTTTGGGAGTTGAGGTACTGTCATTGGGGCTGCTGGGATGACAATTATTGACAACTATATCCTTATAAATTTTTTTGCTAATATTTGAATTCAACTGCATGTAGACAGCAAACAAAAATATAAACCTCATGTTTCTTTCTGATGCAAAATGTAAACAAAGTTAAGGAAGTATAACAGTGATGCTTGCAATAGCAATAAAAGTATCCTCTCTCACTATGCATTCAAGGAACCAGCACAACCAAGCTGCCATATAAGAAGTATTAATGACTTGGAAAAGATAGCAAGCCAACATATAACTGAGTGACACAGCTTTTCTCCAGCCCATAGACACGACAGATTTTAAAATTATTACACCAATGTAAGGATTAACTGCAGCAGTGTTATTTATGTGAGATGGTTTTCATTATATTTAGGCCTCTGACATTTCACATGCATGAGATGCATTCTACACATGCATTTCAACCAGTGAATAAGTTAATACTAATGATAATGTTTCTAACAACCACTTCAGAGCATCCCAAAACACGTTAATCATGAAGAGATGCTGGGTGGTAATGATTTTTTATGAGACGTCAGTCGAGGGCGAGCTATAAAAAGGCACTACGTGAAATATAATTTATTAGAGGCTGTAAATAAAACAAGGACATTAAACAATTTTGGGCTCAGATTTTTCAAATTTGAAAACACACTTTATAGTAAAACCATATACCTTTATAAATGATTTGCACTCACATTTGGTAGGTAACTGCAGTTTGCACCAAATTTAGTAGTAATTAACCACTCTGTATGTGAATTGTGCTCCCTGTTTATGGGTAAGCATTCTCTACTAATGTATTAGGTGAATCAAAGAGAATCCAATAGTTACAGAGTATCTGGATTTTAGCAAGATATTTGATACTGCACCACAAATAATGTGGAATCTTATGGTGTGGAGGTGAAGTTCATTATGGTAAGGTCTGTGTGGAGTTGTTTGGCAGGCAACAGACAGAAAGCTGCAATTCACGTGAGCTGCTTACGACAAAAACGCAGTTATTTAGACTTTGCAATGGTTAGTGTTAGCAGTTATTTGTTAGACGTGTATTCGGCATCACAACATGAATGGTGAGAAGTGGCAGGTCTATCAATGTCAGTAAAACTGGGACATTAGTCAGGGAGGAAGCAGGTGGCTGATGCATCTGGTAAACTTGTCAAGCAGTTAATTAGCTGTAGAACCTTTGTGGGGAAAAAAGACAATTGTTTCAGTTCAGGGCAGGGACTGTGAGTTTTTATAGCATAGAAATGACCCTAGAAATGCCACAGAAAGAGAATAATCTTAGGATGTCTACCTGCAATGTGTGAGTTTGTATAGCCTAGTAATTACCATAGAAATGACACAGGAAGAGAATAGTCTTAGGATGTCTACTTGCGATGTATAAGTTTGCATAGCCTAGAAATGACCCTAGAAATGACACAGAAAGACAATAATCTTAGGATGTCTACCTGTAGTGCGTGAATTTGTATAGCCTAGTAATGAACCAAGAAATGGCACATGAAGAGAATAGTCTTAGGATGTTTATCTGCAATGTGCGAGTTTGTGCAGGCTAGAAATGATCCTAGAAATGACACAGAAAGAGTCTTTGGTTGTCTACCTGCAATGTATGAGTTTGTGTAGCCTAGTAATGGCCCTAGAAATGACACAGGAAGAGAATAGTCTTAGGATGTCCACCTGCACTTAACGAGGACCCTTTTTACCAGCTTGGTAGTGCCACAGATGATCCAGAAATCAGTATGATTATCCATTTATCAAAAAGTCACTATACAAACTCTACCTTTCTGTCTGACACAACAAAATGCCAAAGTTTGTAAAATAGCAGTCATGGAATTTTAATTTTTTTATTTTTTTGCAGAAGTCTGAAGAACACCTAACAAAAATAAGAATTGAATTAAGACATAACAAACAATGGGATCAGACACAACAGTTGACAAGGTCCACAGAGACATTTATAATCCAAAGAACAAAAAACTCTGGACTCTGGAAATGCTAACTATATTACTTTTTTCTGTTAGATTTGCACTGAGGAAGGGTGTAAACCAGAAAGCTTTGTGGTGTTTAAATAAAGCAGTTAGGGTTTCCAGAGTCTGGAGTTTTTTTGTTCTTTGAATTAAGACATTTCAGAACTATTTGATGTGCCCATTTATGTCAGAAAATAGGGATAGGTGTTGTAGGCAAGGGAGAAAAAGGTGGGATCAAGAGGCAGTATAAAAGGTGTCTTTTTTTCCAGATTTTGGTAATGCCAAAAGTGGCATTTGCAGATCATCTAGGAGTCAAGGTCAACCCTAGACTTAGTCCTAGAGTACTGCAGAAGAAAGTGGTGGTGAAAGACAATAACATATCATTTTATGGGATATAAGGTGGATTTAAGACAGACATATATCATTCTTCCTGCAGTTACGGCAATTCTAATGTCATACTTTTCCTGGCTCTGAGGTACAGAGGGATAAAGCCCTGACTAGGACCCAAACAACTCCAGTTCAAGTAGTGTGTCAGATGCCTGAAGAGCCAAGAGAGGCATAGGCGGAGGGAGCGTGAGTGGCTGATTCTGGCTATACCATGCTGTGGGGAATTAGTGCAGGTTCCTACTGTTTGCTCTTTACCAGCAAGTGAAGGCTCATTGGTATTGAAAATGCAGTTAACACTAAGGATGTGGGCTTGGCACTACCAAGCTAGTAAAAAGGGGCCTCGTTAAGTGATTGGTTGAGAACATGCACATGCAAGGAAGAGCATGCTAGGGCTTCTCTGTGATGCAAGTGCTTACATCAGACACCAGAGGCAGTATTAGGCCCTACTTAAAAATAGAGCACAGAATGTCTCTATAGTGATTGGTATGACATACATCTCTGGCCAGATGTGATATTTATGGTTGGGACTCCACATTGTGCATAGGAAAAAGCTTTGAAGACTTCTAGAATGGGACAGCAGACATAGAGGAGAAATGGACATAGAAAAAAAATCAGATATCGTATCTTGAATACTGCTCACAACTGCAGATTTCAAAGAAGAAAAGAATGTATCACAAGTGTGAAACCTGAAATTGATGATTCTGAATATCCTTAAGGATAATAAAAGAAGAAAACATAAAACTCCACTGAGTTTAAAACTAAAGTGTATATACAGTCATACTACAGGACTTCATCAGACTATGATTCTACTTTGATTTTGAAAAAAGCAGAATTTTGAGGTAACCATATTTTGTACTTGTTTACAGGATTTTCCATTATTTTATTTCTAACATCTGCAGGATGCTCCTGCAATCTCACTTTAAACTTTCTTTTAGTCTCACCTATGTAAACCAGTTTGCAAGAACACCTCAAAGCATAAATGACACTATCAGTATAACAAGTGAATCCATGTACAACATTTACTTTTTCCCATTAATAAAATCAAAACATTGCACCACAAAAGAGATATAAAACAATTCCTACAATATATATCATTATGATTACCTAACTGCAAAGGAATCCCTCTTAATTGCCCTTTGTAATTATTCCTTACTAAATAATATTTCACATTTTTCCTCTCTTCCAGGTAGACTACTAATTCTACATCAGATATTATAAACTTGTAGCCATCTTTTATCAAGTATAAGTTCACTAGTCAAGGTATTATATTAGAGGCCTTCTAAGGAAGATACCTGTGTAGCTAAGACCGTTAGACCATGTAGAGTAGGGTGACAGGTCAGTGGCAGCAACAATCAGCATATTAAGGGTATATCCTTCAAAAGGTAAACTCATAAGCAATAACAGTCTACCCTGATTCCAGTAGGCTCGTATCAGCTCTCATCTTCAGTATCTTTATGTAAGTATGCATGCATGTACATACTTACTTATCTTTTACTTATTTCAATATGCTTTCCTGAGATGAACACTGATTCAGTGATTGAGTTTCAGACAAGACCAATAACATCAAATACAATATTTTGAAATGATAAGTTCAGCAAGTGAAATGCAAGTCATACAGACAGGTCAAGTTCAACAAACAATACTTTAGACAAATAGTATGTGCAATAAGATTGAATTATACAAATAAATACAATCTTATTACTATTGAAGTATGTGTGTAGAGTATATGCAATAGACTTTATGAATGAAGATGAAGTTAACATGTATGCAGTAAGACACAAGGCATGTGTGCATGCTATAGATACTGCCACAAACACCCATGTATGCAGTAAGACACAAGGGAGGTGTGCATGGTACAGATATTACCCTACCCTCATGTATGCAGTAAGGCACAAGACGAGGGTGTGCATGGTACAGGTTATTACCACACACCCCCATGTATGCAGTAAGGCACAAGGGGATGGCATAGTACATATACTACAGCGCACCCTCATGTATGCTGTAAGGCGCAAGAGGGTGTGCATGGTACATGTATGCAGTAAGGCACAAGGGGTGTGCATGGTACAGATATTACCACACACTCCCATGTATGCAGTATGGCACAAAGGGGTGTGCATGGAACAGATAATACCACAACCCTATGGGTGTTATGATGGACAGTCCTAAAGAGCAAGTACCTTACAAGTTCTGAGTGTGTGGTAATATAAGTCCCATGCATAGCCCCAACTGCAGTAATTTGCTAACTGTTTGATATTTATGACTCATTAGTGTGAGTCCAGAACTGAATGACTGAACATGCGACTTATATATGCAAGTCTGAGATTCAAACATCTCAGAATGTTTCCTTTTCATTGTATTATGCTGATCCCTGAGTTGGTATATATAAGTCTGGGGGGCTTGCAGGGGCTTGTCACCCACATCAAGGGATGGGGTGGGGGCTGGAACCTCTGCAGAAAACAATTTAACTTTCAAAGACAAAAGTTATGTTTAACATTCAATGTTCTGTATTTTACAAAGTTTTAATTTTCACAATTCCAGAGCTTACATTTATGAGTCTCAGAATTACAACAATGAGTCTATTACTGGAGTTATAAAATAGGAATCTATATATTTTTGCACTTTTGAATTTTCCATTTAAAATTACATGTATTATAATTATATATTTTATATTGTATTTTAATGTAAAATAGTTCCTGTACCCATTTTAACTACTTGATAAATGCGCATGATTATAACTTTTTAACTCTGTGGAATTTTCCTATGAAATTTTCCTGGCAGTCATTTGAGGGATCCTTCTGTCAAACTGTTTTGTGTTTCTCCATTTGTAAATCAGTACCATTACTACACATTACCTCAGCAACTCCTTCATTTGCTCTTAACTTTCTACAAGGATTTTTGATAATTATCAGAAACTAATTCATTTTCAGTGTAAAATGAAATTCATTTTTGTGAGATAGTCTTAATAATAGTAGCTTTATTAGAGATAAGAGCACTCGTTTGTTAAATGACAAATCACTTTACCACCTGTATTCTGTGTTCTACATTTGTATAGTTATTTTAGTCATTTACATATATAATAATATAATGATATAATGATATATATAATGATATAATGATGTCTTGAGAGGTACATATCAAAAGGGGTGTTGTATTCTATAATGGGTCTAATGAGGGATGAGTACAGTGGGACAATGACCTCCTTTTTTCTGGATGAAAAGCTCTTGGTGATGAGGTGTGCCACATAGAAGGATTTCCTGACTGTTGTGGCGATGTGGTTATCGAAGGTGAGACTACTGTCCACCTGTGTCCCTAAGTCTCTTATCACACTTTCGGTGTTTAGTGTACTGCTACCTATGTAGCAATTCACGGGTACATGTTTTTTCCCAAAGGTGATAACTATACATTTCTTGGCACTGAGCTTGAGCCCATGGCTCTGGCACCAAGTGTCTGTTTCTGTAATGCCCTTTTGTAGAATATCCACATCATTTGGGGATTCAATAATGGCTCCCAGTTTGCAGTTATCTGCGAACTTTGTTAGCCAGAGTCCCTTCAGAGAAGTAAATGCCAAGCAAGACCAGTCCCAGGACTGAACCCTGAGGTACTCCACTTGTCACTTGTCTGGATCTGGATTTGGAGTCGGCTACTTTTACAGTGTGGGTTCTGTCAGTAAGTCAGTTGGCAACCCATCGAGTGACATAGGGATTAATGCCCAGCTTAGTAAGTTTATCTATGATTTCAGAGTGGGGGATGGTGTTGAAGGCCTTGGCAAGGTCCAGATCGGCTGTGTGGACCACCTTACCCTAGTCCACGGCTCTGGAGACTGATTTGAAGAAGTCAATCAGGATCAGGGGACAAGATTGGCCCTTCACAAACCCAAACTGCATGGGGTCCAGTGTCTGAAGGTTGCCAATGTCTTTGTTTATAAGTTCCATGATAATACGTTTCATGGCCTTGCAGATCAGGCTCATCAGACTGATGGGGCAGTAGTTCCCAGGATCCAAGGTGGCTCCCCCCTTGTGGAGTGGGATAATTGTAGCTGTGCGCCATTCAGTGGGCATGAAGCCTAAGGTGAGGCTATGATTAAACATGACACTTAGGTGAGGTGCCAATTCATTTTGTAGTTCATGTAATACACAGCCTGGGATGTCGTCTGGTCCCATGGATGCTGTATTCTTAGCTTGGGAGAGTGTGTTTTTTACCTGTGTGGCCATTATTACCAGAATTTGGCAATTTTCTGGTATTGAGATGGGCCCTTTAGGAGGTGAGAGGGGGTGAAGTTTGCACTGAATCAGTCTGTCAGGATATTGGCAATATCCTTGGGATCAGTATATTTAATGCCATTATGTTGTAGCTCAGAACAGATCTGAGCATTGCCATTTAGATTCTTGACATAGCTATAGAATGCTTAGTGGTTGTCTTTGGAATTTATGACAATTTTATTTTCGTAACTAGCTTTGGAGGATTTTATGAGGGATCTCAGCTTCTTAATGAGGCTGGTAAGGGAGTTTTTTGCATCCTGGGATTTTCCTCTTTTCTGAAACAGTTTCTTCTTTTTGTTGCAAAGTTTGTTTATGGCAAGGGACCACCAGATTGGCTTCCTTTTTTTTGGAGGAGAGCATCTTGGTTCTATTGAGGATGGCACGATTCATGCATGAGTGGATGTGCTCGTACAGCACCTTAATGTAGGATTCAGCAGTCGAACTTTCAGTTCCCATCTGCATGGGTGTCATGAAGTTTGTCACTTCTGACTTGAGTAGCATGAAGTTGGCTTTGGAGAAGTTTTTTACAGAGGTTTCCTTACTGGGAGGTGGTGGTGGGACGTGGATGTCAAGAGTCAGACCTGACCAATGAGAGGGTGACCATAGGTGTGGAGCACTGATTTCCCATGTTGGTAATGACCAGGTCTAGGATATTGGAGCCCCTGGTGGGACTACGGATTAGTTGATCCAGGGGATTGGAATTTATGAATTCCAAGAACCGTTGGGCAAAGGTGTTGGTACATGAGTAGTTTTCCCTGTTAATGGCAGGGTAGTTGAAATCACCCAGTATTAGGGTGTTTGGTTGTATCTTAATATTTTCCAGTATATTTAGAAAGGTGTAGTGAGAATCTTGGGGCATGGTGGGCAAGGGAGCCCGCAGGATTTTTTGCAGGGGGGTGCAAACCCAGAGCCCCACCCACATAGCTCACCCCGCCCCCTTCCAACACAGCCCCGCCCAAGACCACCCACCCCAAGCCCCGCCCACACCGCCATTCCAGTGTCCCATTACTTGGCTATTTCTCCCCATTTACTGTAGACACTGTTCAAATGTGTGCATACTGTTTTATGCTTTAGTTCTACAATGATTACAGGCAGTTGGATTTAATTTACAACTTTTATTTCAAACATTATAGCCCAAACACCGAGACTTTTACTAAACCTAAACAAAGCAATAGTCTTACAATGAAAACAGACTTGGCATTAGAGTTTCTCTACTTTTGAAACTCAGTCAATGAAACAGCATTGAAACCCACATTCAAAAAAAATGCATCTGGCCAGTGGCAGGTTATTTACCTTTGAACTGTTTTCAAGCAATAGGTTCCTTACACAACGTTAGGGTCATGCAAAAGTTATTTGATTTACCTGATTGTATTAATTATAATATATAATTGAATTCTATATCTTGTATTATACAGCAACACTTGTTTTGAGTGTCTCTGCAAAGTAATCTGAATAATTCCACATTAAAGATATCTGAAACTAATGAAGATGTTGCTGGAAAACTGTATATTTCAGTGTTTCATCTACAAATTCAGTGCCTGCTGCCGTCAAAGAATAAATTGCCTATGTTAAATTAAAAAATGGTAAGCTGGTATATTGCAATAGAAAATGGATGACAAGCTGAAAAACAGGTTCATAGTTATTAGGCATCTCATCCAAAGGAGGACATCCTGAGGACTGCAGCATACAAATGTATATGCTGTAGGAATAGAACCTCAAGCCTTTACATTAAGATGCAAGTATTCTACTTGTGGTGCTACTAACATAGCTTTAAAGCTTTATACCACAATAGAGATACCAATTGCTAAACAAAACAGTTGCACATAGTAAACAGACTTGGCATGAGCAGCAGTGAACTTAGCTTCCCTTAAAACTCACAGTTCCTTGAAAATGCACTTGAAAATTCTACCTGCTAACTCTAGCTTGGGCATTTCACTTTCTCTCTCACAAACATACCACACCCTCAAGACCTCAACCTTAGTGCAAGAAATCTTGACAAAGCCTAAAATAAATAGGGACAGACTATAAATATGGCTCTCAGAAACTTAGAAAATTGCAAGAGTAGCAGGATTTGTGTTAGTATGCATTGTCTTGACATCTAAAACTGAAATCTCATTTAGCAACTTCAATCCTTTTTAGGAGGAATATGGGGCAAAAATCTGGACAGCTGAGGGGTATGCTACCTCCCTCTTATACACACACCAAATAATTCCAGACTTGAATTAGTTCTGGGAAGGTTGCACTGAACGGCACCGTGCTTGATCTGAAGTGGGTGAAATCCTGGTAGCCAGTGATAAACTGATCTGCAGCTCAGCAATGTGGAGCATTAAAGCATTTTAGCAGAGCATTGTTTCATCACTACCTATTGTGTTTGCACATAAGCTGTAGTTATTTCAAACATTTGCCTTTTTTGATTATTACAGAGTACATTTACCCACCAGAGCTATTGTGTTTTGACTTCAGTGTGGAGATAGTTGTTGCAGGGCTTGGCTTTTAAGTAAGGTAGCAATGCTTATTTACCATATACCATTAAAGCCACCCAACTACAAGTGTACCAACACACAGACACTGCTATAAGACACTGGTCTCCAATAAAATGTAATGAGCTTTTGAAAATACTGTAATCCTGTCCTTTTATTACAAATACTGTCATATGCATTTCAATACCCAAGGCTTATACATTATGTAGTCATGTAAATATTCTTTGCATGGCAACAACGAAAAGGCTTTCAATGCTGGTAATTCTTTAACAATATGCTTACTAAAGCTTACTTGCATCTTACAATCTCCGACAAACTTACCTGATGTTCATTAAACCATGGCTACTTAAACAGAGCAACAGGGCACTGTGACAGCATGCAGTTCCTGAATAATAAGAAGCATAAATCAACAGTATAAAAATCTGATAGAAAACCAGAACATTTTGCAAAATCAAGGACAGATGAAAAGCCATGGTCATATTTGTGATCTACCTTGGAAGGGGAATACTCTGCACACTTACACTGCATAACTGCTCCTTGCCTTCCTTGGGCACATCCAGAGCCACTACAATGGGGATGGGGTGCAATAAGTATGTCATAATTTGAAATGTCTCTGGCTGACAGTGATGGCTCTGACACTCATACCTCTCAACTTCAGAGCAAGAAATCTGGACAAAGCCATACATAGAACTAGAAGTGGGACACAGTCCCAAAAATAAGGCCAATTTTTAAATATTGCTCTTATTAACTTAAACAGAACAGGTAGATCTTACATTAGTACAAATTTTCTGAAGGGTATAAAATATGAAACTCAAATGTCTGCCATTATTTTCTAACTTCAATCTTTAATGACTTGCCACTAATTTGCCAGAAAGCCACAATTTTATGAAAAACAGACCAAAATGTAATGCAAAAATACCTGTCAAAAAAGGACACCTTTTAATATTAACAGTTAACTTGAGCAGCTAACAAAATAAGAGCATCCACATGCATTTCTGAAATAAAGGTAATCTATAACTGATCATTACAGTTATATATAATTGTAAACCCTCCACATTTTCTTCCAAAATTGTCATTTTGGAGGAGGGATTATTAGGGAGAGCAACATTTTGAGCCAGAATTGGGGACAATTGAGATGTTTAGATATTCCTAATCTACAAAGTGATTTGCACGTACCTCTCAACCTCTTAATGCAGGAAATCTGAACAAGGCCAAATATATTGGGGAACATACAAACACTACTAAAAACTGCTCTTTATAAAACTTAGGCAGTCTTGCATTAGCATGCATTTTCTGAAGGTTATGACATCTGAAACTCAATGTCTGTCATTTAATGGCTTCATTCCTAAATGATTTGCTAGAAAATCACAAATTTTATGAGGAACAAACCAAAAATAAGCAGCAAATATCTATTCATTCTGCAAAGATATGGACAACTGAGAGGTATAGTTCAACTGGGGCTGTATGAGTTTGCTACCCCCCCCCCTCACAAAATTATGGTCAAATGGAGCCTCCCCCCTGCAGCCATTCCAATGTCCCATTCCTTGGTTATGTTGCCCCATTTACCATAAACACTAATGTGCATACTGCTTTACTTCTGCGATGATTTAGGATTTCATTTGAAAGTTTTATTTTGCATTTTACAGCACAAACCCTAATACATATCTATTAAAGCAATGCAGTTTCACAATGAAAATAGATTAACATTAAAACTTCTCTGCCCTTTAAACTCACATGCATTGAAACAGCACTGAAAACCACTTTCACAGAAAATACATTTTGCCAATGGCAAATATTAACTCTGGGCTGTCTTCAAAATCATAGGCCCCTTGAACATAACAAACATGCTCTTTGATACACCTTCCTGACTGTATTACATTATATTCCTTGTACAATGCAGTACAGTTGTTAGAGGGCATTTTAAATTTATTGCTTTGAACATTTTTCCAGTAAACAATGAAACAAAAAGCATCCACCAATGACAAAATTGCCCAATTCAGAACATTTCCATCATAAAGTCTACTCAAGTCCACCAGTATCAGTAAAAAATACACAATCTCTGAAGTAGTAAAATCCACATTGAAGAAATTTGTAACTAATAAAGAGGTTGCTGCTAGCAAACACTTTATATGTCATTGTTTAATCTACAAATAAAGTGCCTGTTACCCTTGAAGAATAACTTGCCTTTGTTGCATGCAATAAAAAAAATGAAAAGCTAGTAATAACGCAATAGGGAATGGATAGCAAAACAGTTCCATAGTTACTAGGTATCTTTGCCAAAAAGACTGCAGCATCCACCCCCTTTACAACACACTACAGCATCAGCAATGCATTTACCTACTGTGAGAGTAGAACCCACAGCCTTCAGCATCTAAAGTAAGTACACTATCTGTTGTGCTATTAACAATGCAAGCAGACTAAACATAAGCAGCACTAAACTTTTGCTCCCCTGCAGCTCTCAGCTCCTTGTAAAATCTACTCGACACTCAGCTGTATCTCTGAACTTTGCAGCACAAGAAATCTGGAAAAAGCCAAAATTTATTGGGGGGGAGGGGGACAAAAGGCCAAAAACCAGGGACATTTTAAACATTGCTTGTATAATGTTTGAAAGTTGCTAGAATAAAATGCTGCGTTACCACCATACATTTCACTGCCATGTCTTGAACCCAGGGGACTCCGTGAAAAACAGAGCAACATACCACTATGCCAAATCAGCTGTTTTGTGAAAGAGGAAGACTGAAACTTAAATAGCTACCATTTAGTGAATTCAGTTCTCACCATAGCACAGCTGTCAACCTCTTGGCACAAAATACCTGAACAAAGCCAATAACGGGTGACTACAACCACCAAACATTCAGTGAATTCAGTTCTCACCATAGCTCTCAACCTCTTAGCAAATAACACCCAGACAAAGCCAGTAATGGGAGAACATAGCCCCCAAACATATTCAATGAAATCAGTTCTTACCATAGCTCTCAACATTAGCAAAAGAACTGGATGAAGCCAATAAATACCTGAACAAAGCCAATACTGGGTGAATACAGCCCCAAACATATTCAGTGAATTCAGTTCTTACCATAACTCTCAACCCTAGCACAAAACCTGGATGAAGCCAATAATGGGGGGGGGGGATACAGTCCCAAACACAGGGATACATTTCAAATATCCATCTTGTACACTTAGAAATTGCTAGAATAAAAGCTTTTGTTACCATGCACTTTCTGAAGAATATGAAGTCTGATATTGAAATGTGTCCATTTTTAACATTTGTTAACCAGGAAAGTCTGACTCTGAAAAAAAAAGCTAATTTTTAGCAGAGGCCCAGGGAGAAACACTCCAGACAGCCAAGAATAAAACTAGAGAACATGTAGCTGTCAGGCAACAAGGACACAAATGCAGAAACCACAGATTTTATGAGGAACAGAAAAAGTATGAGGGAAAATCCTGCAACATTTTTACAAATGGTGGTGGGTAGGGAATTCAGGCTCTTGCCACTTGGGCCCAAGGTACAGGGTTCAAGCCTTATTCTCTACCCACCACCATGTACACCTGGGGCATTTCACACACACACACACTAACCATGTGAAATTATAGCTGCAAATGTGGTAATACATACAATATTTGACTCTGGCGGCCATGATGTCCTTTCCATTCTTACACATCCATGTACAGAACTTCCTCAAATGAAATGGAATCTTTTAATGTGCAACATTTACATAGAATACTGCATATTTTTAATTCAACACATCAAAGCTGTATTAGTGAACATGAATTTGATACACAGCTAGCATTTTATGTGACTTCTGTCCTTAAGAATACTAAAGAGTTGAAACACTTTCTGAAACAGACCAAGCAGGAATGAGAAGAAACCACTAAATGCAGCTCTATTTCTAAGAGTGATATCAGATATATACATATTTCTCACCTGTTTTCTGATGCTTTACTGAACGCTATACTGACTAAATAGTATTGACACATTATGCCCACATCTAATAAAAGAGCTCTTGGGAACAGTAACCTTTCTCCATTTATACAGATATTTTCCAGTAGTTCAGGATCTTGTACAAACATTGAAAATAAAACTAATTGCTTGTAGAAACATCTACCAGCATGGCAGCAAATGAAATTTGTAAGAGATGAGTTTTACTTGAGTGGATATTGGAACTGACAGCTACAAGGAAGATGTAAGCATGAAGTTGTCTTGCACAGCTATTAGCCATAATATAGTTTATTCCATACCTTTGCCTCCAATTATCGTCAGAAATTTGGTTTCTTTCCTAGATCTTAACAACAGAATGTGATGTCACATTAAGATGTTTGTCTCCTACTGTACTTTTCATCTAAAACTCTGTGTCCATTTAGTTCAGTAACCCTGAATAGCATAAAGCAGTTATTGGAAAAATAAATGATTTTTGTACTGTGATGCTAAGCATATCCAAAGCTATCAGTAACAAGTAACAATTTTTCCTTCATTAAGCATCAAAGACAGCAAACACAATTTCTGCTCACATTTTTATATAAACCAATAGTACACTAGGGTTACCACCTGTCCCACTTTGTGAGGACAGTCCCTCTTGGCCAGTTGTGCCCTGCAAAAAAAAATGTAAAATGGCAAATGTCCTGAGATTTTAGAACAAAACTATTTCCTATATTTTTGTAATGGTTGCATAAAGCAGTTATTCTGAATCTGAAACACCTAAATGTTATAAGAAACAGAATAAGCAAATAAAATGCTACAAGAATAATCTTTTACTTGGGCAAAAAGTGAAGTTCTGCACTTTGTACTGGCCGTGGGTATGTTTCGCCTGCAAAATCTGACGTGTGTACCACAAATGTCCCACTTTGGACATTTGAAAAGGTGGCAAGTTGGCAACCCTATAGTACACTCACACACACACAACTCTACCTGAAGTGTCCCATCTTCCGTCTGTTTACTCCCATGAACGCTTGCTATTCCGTTTCAGGTCCCAGCCATCTTCCATTCCGCCGAATCATCCCGCTTGCAAAGCCATCCTTGTAAACTCCGCTCACAAACTTCTACATATTCGAGAGTGATGATGTCACGCGACTGGACTGTTAACACACACGGACTTCTTTCTTCTTAAAGGAGAACGCATCGCATAAAAAAAAAAAAAACTTTTTAAATTATCTAGTCAGCCGATTCCAGGGTGCAAGTGCACCCTTGATGGTGGGGATCTGTAGCAAGCTACAATTTGGATTGCAGTCTTACCTAGTGTTAGTTGCACCTGGAGAATTTCGGATGCATTGTGTTGGGCAACTAGCCTGGTGTTTTGAATATCTGTGATGAATATGGACACTCCTCCACCTTTAGTGTTTTGGTCCTGGTTTGGTGGCCAAAAAGTGTGGTAAGAGTTGTAGCCTGGTATTGCAGGGGTGCCCTCTGGAGCCTTGAACCAGGTCTTAGTTACTGCACAGATATCGATGTTCTCTATTTTTAGGAGTGCCTCGAGATAGTGCATTTTGAGGTTTAGACTTCTAGCATTGCGCAGCATTACATTCAGATTTTGCATGCTTGTACCTGTTGGTTGTGGTGGAGGTGGTTTTATCTTTTGAACTTTGCCTAAAAAAGGCACTATAGGGGTGGCAAGAGCCTTAGCCAGTAACCTGAATCCCAAGGGCGACAGGTGCAGACCATCTCTGGCAAAGCATTGTTGTCTGTCAATCATGTCGTCCCAGGCAGACAGGTACTAGATCCTCTTTGAATGACACCAGAAGCTTAGCAAATTGCTGAAGTCAATCATTTTGTCCTTATACTGTGGTATCATTCTCGGCAAAGGCAGGATGCTACTCAGGGCTAGGGTCATACCTGCCTGGGCCACATGATCCGAGAGCTCTTCCATGTCTCTTTTCATGTAGTCCAGGAAGGTACATCTCAAGTCATTCACTCCAACATGGACAATGACAGAGTCATATTTGTACTTGTTATGGAGTGGCTTGCGTGCACGCATTATGTGGTGGATCCTGGCACCCGACAGGCAGCTGACTGTCATTTTCTCCTTGTTCAGCCTGGTGAGTGGGATATCAGTGTGCCTGACTATCGAGTCACTTATGACTAAAGTGTTGGGTACATTGTCTTGCCTTAGGGGTTGTTGTTGAGTGGCACACTGGTGTTGTGAGCTATGTGACAGTTTGGCTGTGATTGGTGTTTGTTTGCATTTCAGCTTTAGAGGTCCTTGTTGCTTGAGCAGGTTACTGTTAAGGGCCTCCACATACGTGGGTTTAGTGTTTCTATGTGTGGGTGTTGGTGGTGTGGGTTTAGAAGGACTATGTGTTGCTTGAGGTGTAGTGCGGGTGTTAACTTTCTCCTCTTTACTTTCTTTTAAATTAATTAAGCATGGCAGGCCAGTGCCAAAATAAATGCTGTTCAGCTGGCTGGTGAATCACATTGTTTTCCATTATGGCTCTAGAGAAAACCATTGCAAGATCAGTGGAGGACTTACATTCTAGAAGGGCAGCCTCCTTTAGCAGTGTTATCTGGTCAGACCATGTATGTGGGAGCCACCTGCACCTCTCTCCATTTATTTTCCATGTGCCAAAAGATGTACTTGTACTGCAGGATTAGAGCTGCTGTAGTCGCATAGGGCATGCTAGTTCTGTCACTTTAGGCTTACATGTATGTTTCCCATGTATGATGAGTGATATTGTAGCAATGATCCTTATGATAAACATAATACAGCTTTATTATGAATTCACCATGGTACCAGGCATTAGTACAGTATAGACTTTCACCGTTCAATCTCTTCATCATACTTTTATTTTACCTACTATGTTATAGAGGGTATCTTTAATTCTCTTTGTATGTTCTCTCTGCAGTATCACCATTAGTACATAGGAGGCCTCCATATTATCTTCTGTCTAGGTCTGCTCTAATAGGCTTATGTTTTGGAGACATTTCAGCCCTTACCATGAAAAAACTGAATGTATGGGCTGCTGTCAAATTAATTATCAGAGTCATACTTATATTTCCAAAGGGGGGAAGAGAAATCAGCTACCATGGAAATATCTACAGCTTTGGAAGTCTGTCTGAATGTTTGCATTCAGCTGAACTCCTATTTATGATAAATGACACTGAGGGAGTGATCTCTGTATTCAAGTATCTACCACAGCTTGGCTCTGCTATGGGTTTGTCACACTGTTGTACTACTGCCACCTTCACTCCCTCTCTCTGTTTGATATTTGTGAATGAACAAATGATTTGCTACAACAACCTATATTGGTGACTCAAGCACACCAGCTGTAAGTAGCCATGGGAAAAAGATTTGTTTGCTGAGCAGGTAACCATAGTGATTACAATGTTTTGCTGCAAGCCCAGCATTTCTTTTTCCATTATTCTAGAAAGTCAAACTCATATGCAGCTTAATAGCTGTTTCATTTCACTTAAAGTCTTAAAAGAGCCTTCTTTTACTGCATTAAGGACTTCTTTTGCACAAAAAAAGAAAGAAAAAAAACACAATAAAACGAACACTGCAATCTCTCTCTCTCTCATTCTCTCTCTTTATTTCTGTTATCAGCTTGTTTTATTGTCATTTTTTTATTTATCTTTACTTAGTCTTCCTTCATTAATTCATCAGAAAAAAAAACTTCTGGTTTTGTGAGAAATTTGGTAGATCATTGTAAAACAGAGTATCAAGCTTTTGACATAGGCACATCTGACTTTCAGTGAAGATAGTCTTGTTTTTTTTTTTTGGCTATCTTTACCCTCACTGTCTGATGATCATCAGCCTGCTCTGAGCTAATCTACCTATTTGCTCCCTCATCATTGACGGTGAGGGTTGGTCAAGAGGGCTATTGTTAAGGTAGCTATTCCAGTTCATTCAAGGGTATCATTTTTGTGACCCTAACTCCCTGCATGTGCCTGGCTTAGCAGCGTAAGGCAGATTATGCAATGTACTGACCATGCTGGTTGTTTCTCACTTCCACAAGGGATGTTGCCATCATCCCCACTCACTTCCCTGAAGCAGAAAATATAGTTTCCCCAGTCTGCTCCAGAGAAATTGCATTTCACTATGTCTACACCAAGTGCTCACAACCCATCCCCCTGGAATAGGTAAATGGACCACAGCCCCTTCACTCATCTTCTGCCTGTGTAACCCCTCCAGTGCTACTATTCAAACCCTAGTCACCTGGTTTGCAGTCATGGCTTCATCTCTGTAAGCCAGAGAGGCAGGCTTGTAATAAAGATAGTCTGAAGTATCAGTTGTTAGATCTGGATATTTGCCAGCATTTGTTAAATGGTGATAAAGTAGACAACAAAGCCGTATCATGGTCAAATGGGTCTTAGGCTGAGTAATTGACTGAACTGTCTCACCCCACCCCCTACACATCATAGCCTTACTAATAATCCATTACTTAGCTATATCTTCAGAATTACAATAAAATACAGTTCAAACCTGTCAGTGTGCATAACATTTCTTTTTTTTATTCTACAGTCATCAGAGAAATTTGGACTTGATTTAAAACTGTTACTTCACATCTTACAGCAAAAACACTGACAGATATTTTTTAAACAAAACAAAACAGTCTTTTACCAAAAAGAGATTTACAGTAGATTTACAGAGATATATAGTAAACAACTCTTCACTTGAAACTCACATTTATTGAAACTGCTTCTGGCAATCAAACTACAAAACATGTGCTGGGACACTTAGTCAGCTGGCATATAGTGAAGTGTTAATTAACGTCTATGTGAATGGCACAGGAATTCAAAGACAAATGTGCAATGCATTGGCTAACAGCTTGGAACAGTCCACTGGATGTAAGTGTCTATTTTCAGGAGCAGCCCAAAAGCACTATTTGCTGATGTTACTTGGTCAGAGTCACACAGTAGACCAATGAAGAATGAGGTTTTCAAACCCTGCAGTACAAAAGCAGCTCATTGCCTTACTCATCCTTTCAGACTTTTGTAATCCAACACAGTGCATTTCACACCAGTGTACCAAAAAAGTTAATAAAAATGTATTCATAGTTAAAATATTAATATTAAATTTGGAGACTTCTTGCTGTCCAATGTATTCACAGCCAGATAACATACGCATTGACAACAGTCAACAAAACAGGAAAACAAGGGTATTGCCCAAAGAACATGACTTATATGATGATGTTCCAGTTTACTACAATCAGTTCCTTCCTTCACATCATAACTACTGTTGGTTGCAGGAAACAAGTATTTATAAACACTCACACACACACACACACACACACACACACACACACACACACACACACACACACACACACGCAAATAATGAATCTACTCTATGTGAAGTTTCCCTCAGATGCTCTGTTCATTTACATGGTGCTCTAATCTCCCTCTCTGTGTAGTCGTGCTGCTCAACTCTTGAACTTCAAAACTCTACTGCTAAATTAATCTCTCCTGCCTAAACAATTTAAATCTCCTGCTGAATTCAGGGAGTGCAGACATGCTTCCAGGCTGTTTGCACATGCAAAGAAAATGCTGACACTTGAAGACCTAGAAAGAGAACATGCTAAGATGGTGTGTGCTGATGCTGGAAGACAACCTTTGAAGAAATGTTTCATTCTTTTAAATGTATAGCAGGAGTTGTGTAGTGTTTTTTTTTGTTTTGTTTTATGGCCAGGTCAGGCCTCCAGCCAATACTGGGCCTCAAGCAGCTAGGTCACCTTTTACTAGATCCAGCAGTGATAGACATTAATATGGCGAGGTACCTTCTACAGATTTATA
The DNA here is from genome assembly GCF_019279795.1 of Protopterus annectens. NCBI lineage: Eukaryota > Metazoa > Chordata > Ceratodontiformes > Protopteridae > Protopterus > Protopterus annectens. The sequence continues at coordinate 140,879,384 of NC_056728.1, forward strand.
TAAATTCTTTGTCAGCAATATGTCTTTAATAGACAGACTCAAGAAGAAACTTCCAGACAGATGACATCTTATTGTACATTATAAGCTTTGTAGCATAAACTCAAACAATACTCATCATTATTTATAATACTTGAACCAAGGTTTATGATAACTGTACTAAGTAATGGAAATATTTAGTGAATGCCATTTGTTGAGAAAAAAATGAAATGCTTTCACTGAAGTTAGGCAAATGCAAAAACTAAAGGATTTTATTTTAGTGGAAGCCTCCATATACTTTATGCATGGGCTATATTACCTGCACCCCTAAAATTGATGTAACTAACTTCATCATCAATAAATGTTGGGAGAAAAGGGAACCCTCATTATCCAAAAATGAACATTTAAGACATGCAGCACAACAAAGCCAGTAACCAAAAACAGCCCATGTGGTGACTGGATACAGAAAGATGGCACAGAGGGTAGCAAAATAAAATAAAATGGGTTTATTCATCAATATAAAGGTTTAGTTAAGTGCTTTCATTTTTCATACTAATAGGACTTTTTCAGAACCAAAAAGCCAAAAAGTAATTCCTTAAACAAGCATCTCATTTATACCAAAGGGGAATCATGACTTATCACTAACTCTCTTAAACTAAAAGGCATACTCAAAATGCAAATACAGCAGGTGTCACTGACAAATATTAAAAAACATACATTTATACACTCGAATATCATACTGAAAATGCAACATATAAAAGATGGCCTTTCATAAACTAGTAATAAAATTACTAGAACTACTATTCACATATTAATCCAAAAGGTATGCATAGTACAAGTGTTTTTATACGAGTGGCCATTAACATTCAAAAATGAGCATGCAGATTGGTCACCCCAACCAGCATGCCCATTGTAAACTGATATATACCAATGAAAGAAAAGTCCAGTCATCATGTGCTACAAAAATTTTGCTCTATCTTTCTTCTCAGGTGGCTGAATTAGCAGTACTGTGAAAGAAGCAAGAGATATGATCCAAAGGTTGGTTGTGGGATATTCTTTAATGAAAGGTGTTATTTTTGTATGTTCTCCTTTGGTAAGTGAATGGTAATGTTTCATCGGGTGTGAGCAAAGTTCTCTAAGACATACTATGAAGTGTTTGTAGACCTTTGGGTTGTTGTCCTATGCTGAAACTGTTAAATAAGCATAGTATGATACAGTATCTGGCCCTCACCTGAATGCTACTTGCTAATATGAAGGGAATAGCTGTAGTTTTGTTAAATTGCTTTTGTTGTTTTACTTAACCGTTTGCATTTGGGTGTCTGCATTAACCAAAGTTTTACCAACTTACAAGTATTTGTACACCTCATAGAAAGAAAGATCATGTTATGCCGATACAGAAAAGGTTAAAATAGACAGCTGTGTAGAAAAGAGAGTTTATTTTATTTTACATTTCTTTACCAGGAGAGTCCAACTGGCCATATAACCCTTTTTCAGCAGAGGCCCGGGGAGAAAAGCTCCATAGTTAGTAGCCAGCTTTGTTAGTAAAGAATTTTATAATGCAGTGTAGAAGTATAGTAACATAAATTCATAATAAAAAAAGAATAGCTGGTCTAGTGGAAGACAAGACCAATTATCTTAGTTTACATTTCATTTGGAAGACAGTTTTTATAATAGTAGCAGGTAGTGACACTGCATACACTGAGTGCACAATTAAGTTCATTAATCTTATGTACAGTTACATAGCAAACTGAAGACTTAAAATCTGCGTGATATTTACAGTGAGAAAGAGGGAAGTAACATAAGATAGTCATATGTCTAAATTTTCCAAACTCATTACATATGGGAGTAAATTTTAACATAAGAGAAGTGTTAAAAAAGATTAAATAGCTGATTTTTCTGTGAATTGTATGCATTATTAAATATTCGCATGTGTTGTAAAAGTCCATGCTTGTTTATAATCAGTGTAATCTTGTTTTGCTAGCATCACATAGGTCTGCAGGACATATATTCATTGCATTAATATGGTTAATAAGAGCTACTTGCTGCGCTTGTTTTATCTTGAGATGTGCAGTGGGACCTTTGCTTTGAGAGTTTGCTTTGTGTGTTGTACATTCGTTAAATCACCCCATACCCTTCTTGGCTTATAAACATGAGTTTCTATGCTCTTCTGTAGCACACATAGCAAAAGTACATGTTGAATGACACTGTGAGCTGGGGGCCAGAATAGCTTTTGCAATGTTTTGTTTGAAATTGAGAGCTATGTGCAAAATAATCTTCCATTTCCAAAAGGTAGAATACTATAGCAATAACCCATGAATGAGACAGACAGGACAGAGAAAAATAAAGGGTAAACAGGTACATTATGCAAAACTAGAGAAACATACCTGATTATCCTTTTATTTTCTCTGTCCTGTCTCTCCCGTATGTTGAGCCTCCCGATTTCCTTTTTTATTAAAAACAAAACAAAAAAAGCAACAAAGATTTTCCTTTCCCCATTGCTTCCTTTACACAGTATAAGCATGGGAAAAACATGGAAGAGCAGCACTGCACCCTTATACAAGGATATTATTTAAGAAAAGTAACTAACTTTTTTGTTAAATAATGTCATTGTATAATAGCAATAACCCACAGCTGGGTGTGGGTAATGCTGGATTTACCCACGGTTGGCTTTGTTGGGTCACTCAGACTTCACTCTTGTGAATAAACCACAGCAACAGTGGGTAAATCAACATTACTTATGCCCAGTCATGGGTTATTGCTATGGTAAATATACATATTAGTGTAAAAAAGTAAAAGCATATTATGAATAATTTCTTAGATAAAAAATATATAGTTTAATTTAGACCTTCATAACTTTGCTGCTCTTAACTTCAACACAGAAGCAGTAGAAATATAGTCATTTAACCCTGGTAGTAATACAGCATCCATTGCCAAATTAACTCTTTTTATTCTATGTGTGTCTCCCACTGACCACCTCTGTCAGTGGGTCAAACTATTTCAATAATTCAAAAGTGGAATACTTTAATTAAGTAAAACTGATATGTTCAGACTGGTCTAAACCACTATAAAACAACTCTATAACTATACCAAGTCACATGTAAAAATGTTCAACCTATGAAAACATTGTTTGAAAAATGTTCTCGTTGAAAAACATCTTATTTGAAATCAGTATGGAAATTGTAAGAACACTTCTCAAGAGTACTAATGATTCTCACTTGCGAATTTTGTTTTTCTAAAGTTAACGAACTAAGAACCAACACAGAACTTAAGGCAAAACCACTTTCAAATGTGAAACACCAACCTAAAGTAAAGACACAACTTTGTTTATAGAACACAACTTTATTTAACGCTTTCATCAGTATATAACCAAGACTTCCTCAGAAAACTACCCTTGACAAATACACATGTTTAAATACTCTAGTCAATTAAACCATATGATAAAATAATCCAATAAAACACAACTTGCCTAACATCTAAAATGTTTACATATTTAAAACAATATCACTGAGAACTATCATATTTAGTCAAAACTCTTAACAATAAAAAAACATACATTAGAAAACATTTATAAATATGTTAGTATTAGACAACCATGTTTAAATAAAATATAATAAACCTTATATGAATGCAGTCTTAACTAGTTAAGCTAATACCATCATTCAAGCCAGGTTTATTGAGAGCATTCAACCTGACTTGCCAACACAACTCTCTAAAATCCAGTGTGTCCTCCCATGGGCCACCTCTCGGGTCCTGGAAAATTTTTTCAATAACCAAAAATTTTAAGTTGTGGGATGGATGTTTCACAATGTGTTTATATAGGCCACTATTTGTATTTTTATTTTTGATAGCTCTAGCATGCTCATACATCCATTCTTTAAGCTTCCTTTTAGTTTTACCTATGTAAAAGCCAGTACATGCTTCATACAGAGGGGCATATACAACCCCTAATGTGTCACATGTAAATTTGCCTACTAACTTGATATCAATGTTGTTAATTTTAACTTTGTTAGCCTGTTTAATTAAAGGACACTGTGAGCAAAATCCACATTTATTCATAAAAATAGACCGTTCTTGTGAACAACGTTCACATTTATTTTCTAGCAATTGCTTAAAGGTAAATCCTCTTCTATACACAATGCTTGGTCTCAAGCCCAGTTTCTCAATAATTCCATCAAACCTCTGAAAAATGTGCCAATTCTTATTCAAAATGTTGGATATAAACTGATGGTTAACACTAAATCTTGTGACAAAAGAAGATTTTGAAGTCTTTGTTGTCTATGATGTTAACATTCTGTTGCTGACCATCTGTCAAAGATATGCCCTTACCATAAGTTAGGAGTGGTACTATAATACCTTTCTCTCTTTTAATGCTTACTTCATTGAACATACTTTCTAGTAAGTCTGGTGGGTAATCACAAGATTAAAACATGAATGAAAGTTTGTAACACTGAGTTCAAAATTGTTCTTCCTTAGTGACCATACGAGCTAACCTTATGAGTTGTCCCTTCACTACACCTTTCTTAACATGCATAGGATGATTGCTATTAAAATGTAGCAAACCATTACTGTATGTTGGTTTTCTATACAAATCACTTATAAAATGTGTGTTTTCCTTTTTAATGGTCACATCTAGGTAATTAATGCTGTATGTAATAAAGTCCTGTGTATCTGTCTCATTCCCTGTCCATAAAAAAAATAAATCATCAATATAAGGTAAATATCTAATCCATTTATCAATAAATAAAGAATTAAGTAGGTGTTTCCTTTCTCACATTAACATCACTATGTTGGTGAAAACAGGGGTGCATATTGCCCCCATAGCAACCCACGTTTTTTGAAGGAAATATTGATCATTGGGATCTTTGTGTTTTGTGTTATTAAATCGGTGAAATCACGTTTGTGTTGGGACTTTTTTTATTTTTATTTTTATTTCAAAGTTAAAATTAACAACATTCATATCAAGTTAGTAGGCAAATTTACATGTGACACATTAGGGGTTGTATATGCTGCCCTATGTGAAGCATGTACTGTCTTTTACATAGGTAAAACTAAAAGGAAGCTTAAAGAATGGATGTATGAGCATGCTAGAGATATCAAAAATAAAAATACAAATAGTGCCCTATATAGACACATTGTGAAACATCCATCCCACAACTTTAAATTTTTGGTTATTGAAAACATTTTCCAGGACCCGAGAGGTGGTCCGTGGGAAGACACACTGGATTTCAGAGAGTTGTGTTGGCAAGTCAGGTTGAATGGTCTCAATAAACCTGGCTTGAGTGATGGTATTAGCTTAACTAGTTATTTGAGACTGTGTTCATATAAGGTTTAATATATTTTATTTAAACATGGTTGTCTAATACTAACATATTTATAAATGTTTTTTAATGTATGTTTTTTTTTTTAATTGTTAAGAGTTTTGACTAAATATGATAGTTCTAAGTGGCATTGTTTTAAATATGTAAACATTTTAGATGTTAGGCAAGTTGGGTTTTATTGGATTAATTTATCACATGGTTTAATTGACTAGAGTATTTAAACATGTGTATTTGTCAAGGGAAGTATTTTGAGGAAGTCTTGGTTATATACTGACGAAAGCGCTAAATAAAGCTGTGTTCTATAAACAAAGTTGTGTCTTTACATTAGGTTGGTATTTCATGTTTTTCTAAAGTTCCTGTAGCAGCAGACATTTTCTGTGATTGGCATTGTTCTTTTTAATTTTATTGTACTTTTTCCATCTCTGTTGCAGAATTGTCATATTGGGGGTGTACTTGTTCTTTGTAGTTTTAGATCAAGCACCGCCTCTGACTGAGCAAATAGTAGCAAATCACATTCTTTTTTTTCCATAATTAGCCTTGTATTTTAACATAGTTAATTTATAATGCAACATTATCGATGTATAAATTGTTTAAATATTCAACTGATTTCATAAAGTAAGATTTAAATATAATTTTATGATAAAAAAAATTCTGAATTGCATCTGCAGAGTGTCAGCAATTGTATTCTTGAGATGGTCAGTAGGATTTGGCTTTAGTGTCCTGAATATACAAGTAAACACTTCAAAAAAGATGAAAATAAAATATCCTGGGCATTAAGAAGCCATGTCACTCAAACATTGGTATGTTCTTAAGGTGTTATTTCCATATATTTCATAGGCCTTCGCTACATGACATATTAAATAGTGAAAACTGATGTTTTGCTCATTCTCTGGCTAAGTAAAAGCAAAACTTTAATTTTGAATTTTGGCCATTTTCAGTTCAGAATTCAAAATAGCATTTTAGGATACCTCACAAATATGAGCATCAAAAGCATTCTCATATACAAAAGAAATTCTCTCAAAATAATCATGTTTTGGGTGTAAATTATAATTAGTCTTAGAGCTGAACAATGACAACTATTTTATTCTTAAGAATCCATGTTAAAATGATTAGATTGTACTTCTACAAAAGTACTGAAAACTGTTCTTTATGTTTTGCTCACAGCTGTTTTGTTGACACTAGTTGGTTTGTTGCATCATCAACATTTAAGTATATAATTTTTTTTTTTTTTTGTGATGGAATGAGTTCTCTGTAAGCATTTCATTTAATGAAAAGGGCTAATAGAAAGCATGAGTTTTTCTTTTTAATATTCACCTTATTCCAAGTCTGTGCAACCTTGGAGGTTAATTAGAGATCACAAATATTTGTGGTGGAACTTCTGCACTGGGGAAGTGCACATTCGTAAGCCCCCACAGAAAATATATTTGTATACTTTTGCACAATACTGTGCATTGTAAGTTTACATACTAATGACTTTGTAAAAGTTAAATTTTTAGTTTTCATGTTTTGAGATGTAACTGGAACATACATTAATTGTTATGTCTCTAATATAAAGTGCCAATTATAATGATGAATTTACCAAAATAAGAACAACCTTTGTGTCTATACATTTTCAGTATATTCACACCAGCAGTTATGCAGAATAATTTTATAATGTATTTCTTAAACTTATATATACTGAATATGAGTGTACAAACTAAGAGCGACATCATTTTAAAGTGAAACTAGGGCTTTATCCCTAGTATGAGCAAATACAGGGATCCATTATTGAAGATCTTTGGAAAAGAGATTAAAAACTGTGAAAATTATGAAACTGCATTCTTGAAAAGAAATGTAGAGTAAGAAGTAAAGCATTTCCTTGCAATTTAATTTTTGTTTTTCCAAAATAAAATTTGAATAATATTGCCTCAAAAATATAGACAATAAATAGATTTGCATGAAGTACAAAACATAAATTTACAAATAAATACGATTTTTAGGATTGAGAAATGCCTTTTGACCTAAATCTTAGAAATAACAGTTGTTCCATTTATGATGTGGCACAAAATAAAGATTGTGAGTGAAATTTGAAATGAAAATGTCAAAACAAAACATTAATTAAAAAGCAACATTAAACATTTGTAATATATGCTCATATTTTTTGGTACCTTTCAAGAGATTTTGTATGATATTTTCAACATACCCATCTAATTGTATTATTTCCTGTCTAAACTTGCAAAAACATCAACATTATGGCAAAAGAATTACTTCACAAATCAACTTCAGAATTCCTGCATTGGCTGGAATTTGCATTATCATAGGTTCATAGGTTCATAGGTTCATACTAGGCTATCTGCCCGAGGTTATTTATAAGCCTAGCCCATAGTTTTGTGGCTTACGCCACCCCTTAGTTTGGAGAAACTATGCCCATTATTTAGCTGTGCCTCTGTCGAGCAGTGACACTGAGGTAACCCCTGGGGTGTATCTGCGATCTCCCATCCATTGGTCAAGATTCCTCTTGAACAAGGCCAGCGAGGTGCTCTGCCTCACATAAACCGGGATTTTGTTCCACAGCATAGGGAGTCTTTGGGTGATGAATCTATCCCTCCAGCACGTCCTATTAATAACCGTGTCGAGGTTTAAGTCACCCGCCCTTGTGGCTCTGAGGGATCTAGATTTTTTGAGATGAAGCATATTCATCAAATCTGGGTTTGACATGGCCTTGTATGTCAGGCATAGGTCACCTCTGAGCAAGCGGTATGCAACTGAATATAACTGGAGTTCTTTCAGTCGGGCAGCATAAGACAGATTTTTGAGACCCTTTATCCTTTTGGTGAGGAACTTTTGTGGCCTCTCCAGCTGCTGCAAGTGTCGGGTCAGATACATTCCGAATGGGGCATTGTACTCGATCATTGGTCTGATGAGTGATGAGTATAGGGAGACTATGACTTCCCTTGATCTAGATGTGAATCCCTTCATGATAAGGTGGGCAATGTAGACGGTCTTCCTAACTACTTTAGCAATATGAGTGTCGAATGAAAGGCTACTGTCTTCCCAGGTCCCTAATAACTTCTTCTGTGTTCAGGGGATTGCCACCTATATGGTAGCTAGGGGTAACCTTATTTTTCCCGAAGGGTATGACTATGCATTTCTTGGCATTTAACTTGAGGCCATGGCTCTGGCACCAGTTATCCGTTTCTGTGAGACCCTTCTGAAGGATATCTGTGTCGGATGTGTTTTCAACTACGGTGCCCAGTTTGCAGTCATCTGCAAACTTTGTCAGCCATAACCCTCCTGTGTTTGCTTGTACTTCAGAAAAGTAGATGCCAAACAAGAGTGGACCCAGGACTGAGCCCTGTGGGACACCACTTGTGACAGGCTTAGAGTCTGACATGGCGCCAGCAACTCTGACCCTGTGGGTTCTGTCACTCAGCCAGTTTGCAACCCATCTTGTAATGTATCAGATCAACAATTTATGACCTGTGACAGAAGAAATGGGATGCTTAAATTCTATTTTTAAATCCCTTCACAGATGGACAGAGAGCTGAAGAGGTCATCACAGCCATCGGCTAGACTTTTGTACATGCAGAGGAATAGAACTTGAGAAAAAAATTAATTATTAACTCAAAAGGCTACACAACTTAGCGACCATCAAAAATAATAAAACACTGAAAAATGGCAGAATAAAACACTTTTAATACTTTAATAAAAAATAAACAATAAAACAACTGGTAAGTGCTTTCATTCATTACGGGCTTCATCAGACCAAGTTGTTAAATTCAGTCTGCAGGTTATATCATCCTCCCACAAATCATGTGACCTCCAGACACTAGTGCATTAACCCTTTCTAAGAACAACTTTAAACTTTTTTGTGTCATTAATTCCTGGACTTGCAGAAGCATTCAATTTGATCTTCCAACAGTATTCTGTCCAATCTCGATGTTCTTTTGCATCCGATCTTACACTAAAATTATTTACCTGGTCAATAATTGTAAATTTAAAATCTGCCATCTCTCTTTTGTTTGCATGACCCTGACTTACATGCTTTGCTAAAGCATTTGTCAGTTATTTTTCTGTATCACTCTTAAGTGCTCATATATCCTAAAATGTAACTGGAGGCACATCATGTAGTAACACCCTTTTTGCACTTCACATTTTAATGTTGGATGGTGATGAGAAAGTGTATTCCAACTCCTGCACCTGCTGTATGATACTCTGACTAGGTCTCTCACATTATCACAGCATCACCTTCCAATCTCTGCTAGACTGTTTCTTATGAGTGCAAAAAATGGCACTCTCATTCCAAACAAAAGGAGTTGACATCAATCAGTTAGTTGACTGAATGGCTTTAATTACTGGGCCTGCTACTATATCATTAACTATACTGAAAACTGATGAACTCAAGGCCACTAAAAAAAGCAAGTGTGAGCTCAATCAATAACGCAGGCCAATCTCCCGTAACACTAACAAGAGTGCTCAAGTCTAAAAAAACTTGCAGTCTCATCATATATTTCCAACCGATAGGATAATTTAGAATAAGATGGATGAAATCAGCTTTCAGCACTGAATTTTGTATTGATAAGTGGGTAGTTCATATAGTGTCATTCAGTTAGTGGCATGGTAAATATCTGAATCAGTAATTATATGACATTCCAGATTATCACCACTTGTTTTCAGATTGGTAAAGATACAGTGATACAGTGTACATGTGGAAGTACACTATGTCAAGAATTCAGTCAGTTGTCACTTCTTGGGATTTTAACCTGCACTGAAAAAGCACAGTACCACATTTTTAAATAGTCATATAAAGAAAAAGGGGGGTCCACTGTGGGAGGGTTTCATATATTTACAGGAGATGACAATGGTCAGTTTAAACATTTAAGAAACACACACACACAGACACAAACACATGCACAGGACTATGGTTTTAGAAACTTCACAATAACAGCATGCTCACTAATACCAGTAGTCCACTCAGGAATGCATGATGATCGGTCCACTGGTCCACTCAAGTGATGTCACAGTAGCATTTTGCCATGAATGAGAACTATATATATATATATATATATATATATATATATGTAGATATATAGATATATATATACATATATATATATATATATATATATATATGTATATATATATATATATATATATATATATATATATATGAGAGAAATTCATTTGTATTTTTCTTTTACCATATTTCAGAGGTTTTTACCTTTCAGTGTCATTAGAAGAGTGTCTAACACTACAGATTTAGCCCCTTCCACCCATGAATGAGATGTATTAATATTCTGAGATAATCTATGGCAAATAGTGATTAATGTGTACTGAAAGAAATGGAGACTGTGCATTTAGTATAGGTTTCTTTGTTCAGTAAACAGCATAAGGTTTTTGTTTCCTTAAAGTTATTTGGTCATCTGTTGTCAAACCAGTGGGATTTAAGTCTTCACTGTTGCTAGACCCTAATCAGGAATGGCTAACAGAACCAGTATGAGATGTAAAAAATACCAAAGCTAGCCATTGGAGCAATAGAGGTTTCCTCATTACAAGTATGCATTCTGTGTAAAACAGATATTTATTACCTCCATGGAAATGCTCATTTAATATTTTGTATTATGGTAATCTGAAAACATAATGCTTTAATTTGCCTTTTTATTCATTTACAGTTTTGCATTCTGGTAATCTGAAGACATTAAATGATTTAATTTGCCTTTTTTCATTTACAATTTTGCATTCTGGTAATCTGAAGACATTAAATGCTTTAATTATTGTGTTTTGGCTTTTGGATAGACAGCTAGAATCTTTATCACAGTGTCACACGAACCTGTATGTACCTTGCATTTGGAGATATTCATGGGGAAAAAAAACAAAAAGAAAAAAAATAGCCAGCCAAGTATTCTAATAATATATATATATAGATATATAAATTAATTAAATAAAGTCACAGTAAGTATTCTTTAATATCCAACTTCTACTGTACCTCAAAATGTCTGGTAATGCTCTTGGAAAGCATATTTGTGTCTTCCCAAAACTGAAAACATGCTCAACAGCACGCAAGCTATCTGAGCTATTGAGCAGAAGAAAAATATCAATGCACGCATTGAAATAGGTGGTCAGTGGTTAAGTGGGAGTTCTCACTAAAAAACTTTACTTGATAGAATGTTGCCTGATATATGGACTATTGCATTCATGTTATAGAAACCTGCCTTGTTTTTGCTTTCTGCATATGACTCATTTTCTTGGGGTAAGAAACACGCACAAGTCTTTATTATCAATGCATGAAGACACAGCTGCAGATTATAGAAATACTAGCCTACTAATTGTGTGTTCATAAGCCTAGTACTGCTTACTGCCATCCAAGTAATCACAATTTCTATGACTGATAAATGATGCAACAATATAGCTCTTCAGAACTGAGGATGTCTAATGAGGTTTCAGAAGGGTGGTGGTGCTGCGGTAGTGTTGTCGCCTCACAGTAAGACGTTGTCCTGTTCAATTCTCAGCTAAAGTGTCTTCTGTGTGGCGACATGCGTGAATGGACATACCTTCGTTGAAGGTTGTACATCAGGGCTGGCAACTCGGTGCATAAAAATCTACTGCCAATCATTAGCAGACCGGAGTTCCGCTGTGGCGACCCCTAACCGGGAAAAGCCAAAAGACACAACAACTTTTACATAATCAGCAACAGGAACATTGATGTTTGTCTAGTTGACTTCAAAAAGTCAAAAACATACCTAAAACTATAAAAAATAAAAATTAAAAAAAATGAACTTTTGCAGGGGAAAAGTTTTCCTTTATCTCCCATGTAGGAAGCTTTCCATACTCCTCCCCTAATTCTATATACAAGTTCCAAGGTCATGTTTCCCTAAGATTAAAGGGCACATCTCTTTCCCATGATTGTGCACTTCTGCAGTTAGAATTGACTGTGAGCCTCTGTTTGTCAACTTAATAATGTTGACCTGATGAACACCATCATTTCCCTAACTGGATTCATAGATAAAACACAGTTTTAGATCTCACAGAGCCATTTTCATACCCTACCTGATACAAATTCAGAAGTTCTTTCTTGCTAGTGTTGTTCAAGATAGTTAGCAAGGCATCTGTTATTTAGAAAACTGTCCCAGAAGCATATCAGATACCAAACATATAGGCACATATGCACCAAGAGAGTTTTAATGCATTATTAGTTCTTACATTATAGGGTACTGTTGTTGATATAAGCCTTTGTATCATTCAGACACCATACCCTGGTGCCTTAATTTTTATTTTGTTAGTCATTGTTCTCAGTTTTGAACTACTAGCTTCATACAAAATGAGTTATTTTTTCCCTTGGAAAAAAATGGCCAGTCATGTTTTAGTATAGCTAAAACTTTAAAAATGATGATGTGGCTTGCATGGGTCTGTCTAAAACAGAAAAGTATATCATTGTTCAATATATATTTTGCTGTTCATTACTGTATAACATTATAGGATACCATTCAGATTTATTCAATCTGGTACATACTTTTGATTTCAAGTTCATCTTTATTACGCTGCCTGTAGCGAAGTACTGGACAAAAGAAATAAAAGTGCAAAGTAATAAAACGACATATAGATACTATACAATAAAAACAACAACTAGGAAGTAAAATGTAGCATTTTAAAACACCAGATAAGTACAAATGTAAGGTATGATGATCACTAAGATAAACTGTGATACAAACTGAGATGTTGCACACACAATAAGTTCCCATCCTCCTTAATATAACATTAAGGGTAAAAAGCAATGCATTTCTCTCATTCCCATCTGTTGTATAACATTATTATAATGACGGTGCTTCCAATATTATTACACTTTTTAAATTGATCCAGTTCTGAGTTAAGTGTTTCTTAACAAGACAGTTCAGAACAGCATTAATATTAAAATATACTAATAAGGAAAATATAGCATGTGTTAATGTCTTGTCTTCGGAATATTTTAGCCCTTTTTGTAGTGATAAATAATGGACAGTGTAGTTAAACATGCGGACATAGAAAATTAATCATGCAAAGGGCACCCAATTTTTTCATACTGTGCAGGAACTGCTAAAATGCATTTGTTCACATGCCACAAATGTTTAATTGCTTCAGAAATACATAGCTCATGCCAAAACGTGCACGCATGTAAGATACTTTCTCTGATTGATTATAGCTATTTGAGTATTATCATTCATGATGGAGACCTCATCCACAGCGGCAGCCACTTCTGTTTACAGCAGGCTCTTGAAATCTGTCTTCAAAGAGAATTGATGAGAAGTTCTATTTCTGAAAGTCTTTGAACTTCAAAATCATCAGCTTCTTACCTCTTGGGCATTCATATACCTACACTGTCTGGCATGGTTCAGGTCAGATATTCAATAGATTTCAGAGTGCGTTATTGTACCTGCAGTTGGTAACTTCTGCTAGTTTGATAAAACAGTAATTACCACATGCACTGGAAAATAGACTGAGATGCACTCTCATCGCAACTTGTATGCAATGATTTTCCAACTCTTCTCTGTGAGAACACTCTTGTAATATTAGCTCTACAGTGCTGTTTAATGACTACAGTTAACCCTTTGAATGCACCCCTGACTACAGCATAAAACATTTCTGAAAGCACCTATTTAAAAGAATCAAGAGCAAAATGAACAATGCCACTGTTATAATTATTTTTGTTTTTGTTGTTAGGCAGAACATGCTGTGATTATGCCCATGTTTTTCTATGAAATCTACAGGAGATATACAATGATTTGCTTAGAGCTGTACAGGATGCAATCAGAAATGTTAGTACTCTTGTACAGGGAAAACTCAGTTAAAAATTACATCCTAAAGGGGTGGCTCATGACTGAACCTACCACCCTTGTTGGTTATTGCTTGGCATCCCCACCATGCCAAAAGTTCCATGCCATTGTCTCACAGTGATGTCATCCTAATTCCTTTGGTGTCAGTTTTATCTGTCATATTTGATCGCTGTTATGGCATCCTGAAGACAACTTATGACTGGGACTGGGTTTTGTAGTGGTAGGTTGCATAGTCACCACTGATCAAAAAAGTATTTCTTGTTTTTTTTTGGGGGGGTGGTGGGTATGAAGACATATACCGTCTTCAAAATATCAATTATTTATTCCATGTTTGGCTGTGAGACATCCTCTGATACCTGTCGAAACTGCCAAGAGCTGAAGCTCTCTCATTTGTCTGAAGAACAATCAGACACAAGGCTTAGTATTCTGTTGTTGCAGCAAGAAATAATATAGCCTCTTAAGTATGCTTAAGCTTCCTGGTCCTACTGAATCCCCTAGTGAATAAGCATTCCTGATCCTACTGAATCCCCTAGTGAATAATCTTCCTGATCCTACTGAATCCCCTAGTGAATAATCTTCCTGATCCTACTGAATCCCCTAGTGAATAAGCCTTCCTGATCTTACTGAATCCCCTAGTGAATAACCTTCCTGATCTTACTGAATCCGCTAGTAAATAAGCCTTCCCAGTCTTACTCTATCCCCTAGTGAATAAGCCTTCCCTGTCCTACTGAATCCCCTAGAAAATAACCCTGCCCAGTGCTAGTGAATCCACTACTAAATAAGCCTTCCCAGTCCTACTGAATCCCCTAGTGAATAAGCCTTCCCAGTCTTACTCTATCCCCTGGTGAATAAGCCTTCCCTGTCCTACTGAATCCCCTGGAAAATAACCCTGCCCAGTGCTAGTGAATCCACTACTAAATAAGCCTTCGCAGTCCTACTGACTCCCCTAGTGAATAAACCTTCCCAGTCATACTGAATCCCCTAGTGAATAAGCCTTCCCAGTCTTCTGAATCTCCTAGTGAATAAGCCTTCTCTGTCCTACTGAATCCTCTAGTGAATAAGCCTCCCAATCCTACTGAATCTCCTAGGGAATAAGCGTTCCCAGTCCTACTGAATCCTCTAGTAAACAACCTTCCCAGACCTGCAGAATCCTCTAGTGAATAAAGTCTTTATTATCGCCTGATTCTTAATGCTACAGATGCACATCTACCTCTGCATCAGTGAAATGAAAGGATAATTTTTATGCAGTTTAACAGCAGCTATATTAAGGGGAATCCTTAAATGGAGCAAATGTCTTATATTGTGTGATTCAGCCAAACACAGCAGTATGATAATCATATCCACAGATCATTTCTTTTTCAGTTATTTTGTTTGCCTAGCTCTCTACCCAAGTGTCTTTCTATCTATCTGCCAGAAAGACCACTGACTACATACATAGCTGTTTGCCTCTGTCTATCTATCTATCTATCTATCTATCTATCTATCTATCTATCTATCTATCTATCTATCTATCTGTCTATCTATCTATCAGTTCATTGAGCATTTCCACTGATTTCCAGTGATAGAGCACGTACATTGAGAGAGAGAGAGAGTGTGTGTGTGTGTGTGTGTGTGTGTGTGTGTGTGTGTGTGTGTGTGTGTGTGTGTGTGTGTGTCTGTGTGTGTGTCAGTTTATATAAAAGTTCCATAAATTAATAAAATTACTTATGGTTAAGTATCAATCATATTGCCGCATCGTGATGTAGGCATGAAGCTTATGAGACCTCTGCAGCTTGACTTCGAAGAATGCCTACATTTAGACAGCAACATCTCTGCAGTCAACAAGCAAGTACATGGGTGAGGTCCTGTCTGTAATGAAGATCAGGAGCCAGAGGGCTGATGTTGGGGTGAAGGCTGGGAGGCCTTCCAGCAGCATTCCTTCTGTCACTTGATGGGAGTAGGGCTTTTTTTTTCCTGGACACAACCTGTGGTAAAAGCCAAAGATTCTAGGCTGGGTAGAGTGACAGTACAAGGAATGCAAGAAGGCTTTCTGTAGTGGAGGCTATGTTCATTTGAGAGTCCATTCAGAAACTTCATTGACAACACTGCATATCATTCAAGGTGTAGTAGGAAAGGCAGGCTTGACAGGGAGAAACCACTTCCTCCCATTAGAATGGTGCTTTACCAGAATACCCTTATCTTTTCTGTCACTGGGGATCCTTATCCAAAGTATGAAGCGTAATATTAGAATACCTAATACTACAAAAAGTAAACTGTGATTCATGCAAAAAAAATGAATTATAAAATCACGGTAAAACCATTGCCCCGAATGTAAAGGGATTGCACCTCTATATACTTGCGTATGTGTAGTAGTTCTGAGATCAGTGCACCTCAAAATAGGGGAGTACTCAAAGTTACTACAACTTTGGAGTTAGCATATGGTCTGATTTATTCACATGTTCAAGCTCTTCATTATAACTACAGGATTATAACTACAGTCCTTGGCATTTCAAGAAATACCCGCTGTTATGGCTATAAAAACAGCAGAGAGGCACCAGGATTAAAACAAATGTTGGACAGTGAAAAAAACAATTGGCTTAATAACAGAGAAAAAATCTGCAGTTAGATCTATAGTTAACAGATGCATGATGGGAGTTATGTTGTAAGGAATTGTTGGATGAAGACAAATGTTTTTAGAAGCACTTTATTTCCATCTAATTTTGTTTTTCTTACAGTTTTATGTAATCTTGAAAAACACATAAGGCACTTTACAAAGCCACTAAAGGCATTTCCATGTTTCCTTGATCTACAATGTCTCAGAAATCGCTTACTTCCTGTTGGAAAACAAACATTAATTGTTCAAGACATGCTGCATTGTTTTGGGGAATTTCTCCTTTCTCAAGTGTTGTGCAACTGCAGAATTCACATACGTTTGGGTGGGGGACTTGCTCCATAAAGGAGGTGCAGGGAGCTCTGCAAAAAATAAAAAATCTTTTTGATCCATGCACTGCACTAAATAATGCAGATGTGTTTTTATTGGCTGTAATAGCAGAAGAGATTTCTGAGTGATTGTTTCTGATATTTCCTAGTTGACCAAGCTATAAAATCATTCACTATAAGTGAACTGATTTATCCGTATATGGCTAAAATCTAGTTTGAGGTACATTAAAGCTATACATCAGGAAAGTGGTAAAGAAAACTACATTTGTTTTACATAGTTTTCAGACTGAAAGTTTTTGTTATACAAACTATTCATTAATTTATATGATTATATTCTTACAGGGGGCAACATTGTACTTTTCACTTAAAGTCATCAGGTATCATGAGAACATAAATACACTTAATACAGTGATTTCTGACCTAATTAACTGGTCTTCATTTCTTAGAATAGCAATTTCCTCCCATGCCCTATGGAGAGGGACATGATTTCCAGTTACAAGCCCTACAGTTCTTTTCCTCCCATGCTCTATGGGGAGGGACATGATTTCCAATTACAAGCCCTACAGTTCTGACAAAGAGTTATTAAAGCTTCTTCTGGAATGTCTATAGTACATAAAACAAGTTCCCTATTCATATGTACCTGTAATCTCCAGATTTCCTGGAGATTTCTCTCATTACTGTTAAATTACATAGATAGGTTCTTTGGAGCATGTGTTCTGGAACTGTTTAAAACTAGCTACACATCTGAGTATCTCCCACAATGCAAAGATGGAGAGAGAAAATGGAGGCTAATCAATGAAGTGATACAAAAATGTTGTTGTTGTTGTGTCTTTCGGCTTTTCCCGGTTAGGGTTCGCCACAACGGAACTCCGGTCCGCTAATGATTGGCAGTAGATTTTTAAGTGCCGAGTTGCCAGCCCTGAAGCACAACCTTCAACGAAGGTACGCCCATTCACGCATGTCTCCAGACAGAAGATGCTCTAGCTGAGAATCGAACAGGACAACGTCTTACTGTGAGGCAACAGCGCTACCGCAGCACCACCACCGCAGTGAAGTGATACAAAAATATATGTGAAAAAATCTCAGAGAAGGGTGGAGTAAAAAAGAAAAACACAAGGATATTGGCCAAAAGAGACTAGAACTAGCACTTTCATCTCACATTATTAAACAGGAACTTCATCAGAATAGCCTCAAAATTAATCAATTACACTTTTAAATTCAATGACAGTGCTGCAAAAAAATGAAAACAACCAATGATAAGCCAGTGTAAGACAAATGGCGTAATAAACATACAACTCTACTATCGAATTTAAAGAAATAGTGCAAAACAAAAGTAAGTATGAATTAAAAATAAAATGAAAATGCATAGAGTTAATACAATCTGTATCTTAAACATTTGATGTTAATAGTGTCATTAATGCCAGGGAACTTATCGGCCCTAAGCTTCACTTGCCAAAATACTGTAGTTCCCTGGTCTCTAAATAATCGTTGCAGCCATTAACAAATCCTAAATCATAAACGTGTTCAATAACAAAAAACTCAAACTTTTTAAAATTGTCACACTGCAAACTATGTTTTTCCAAAGCATTCATGTGATCTTGATCACGAATGGCTTTGCAGTGTTCACGCATCCTAATTCTAAGCTGTCTTTTATTCTTTCCCACATAAAAACAGTTGCAAGAAAACACAACAACATACACAATATTATTGGAATGGCAGTTAAACCTATAGTGACTCACAAGGGTGTAGTTCAAATGCTCAAAATAGAACATACTTCTATTAGTAATAAAACAGCACTGTTTACAATGGTGACAACTAAAAGTGTCAGTAACTGAAAAAAATGTTAAAGATCTCTATAGGGATCGTTTTCTAGTAAAAACTTTAGATTATTACATCTCTTAAAAACAAAGGCAGGGCCATCCACTAATAACTTTAAACAAATCAGGATTACCTTGAATAATTTTCCAGTTCTTTTTTTAATAATCTTTTGTACAGTCAGATTGTCTAATGACATACTAATGGGAAGGGCCAACATCATATCTGACGAATGTCCTCTGTTCTTAGATGGAAACCCAGCCTTCAAAATAAGTAGAAATTTGGTAACATTGCTTCCCAAAATTTGATAACAAATGCCCTCCAAATATGACGAAGGATACCAAAGGGCCAAAAATAAATTCTTAATAAAAACCATTTCACATAAAAAAACTAAATCTGCAAAAAAATAAAATCCTGATTTGTTTAATATTGAAGTTAACTGTGCAGACACAGCTGTTTAAAAGGACAGGCAGCATAATGACTAATATGTTCAGGAAACCAGGGAGTAGAAAGAAATGTTTAGACATTACTAATATACATCCAGTGTAAATCAAGAAGGGCACTGTGAAAAGTCAGCTTATTAGATCGTCACAACGTACAACTAAGGACGATGTTTTCTTTGAGGGGTGTCAGGAAATAATGAAGATCCTTAAGGACTGGCATTATCGAGAGAATGTTTTGGATCAAGCCATGTATAGTACTATCAGCAGAGGGCTGCATGAACGCAAACCTGACGTTAAGATCATGGTGGTTAGTAAGGAGGGAAGGTCACGGAGATGTGGACCAAGTTGTGCCAGTTATCTATACAAATGACAGCACTGCAATCAAAAATACTATTAGAAAACACTGGAATGTCTTAACAGCTCATAAGTATTTAAGGGAGGTACAAAGGTGAAGTTCCAAAATGTGTGCATAAGAGAGTCAACAATTTTGATGAGTTTATAGGAAGAGGCCAGGATTCCAGTTTCAAAATTATTTCTGACAAATCAGGTGGGACCTATTAATATTTTGGATGAAGACGATGATTCAAGTCAGACAATCTGTACATGTTAAATATAGATAGATAGACAGACTGATAGATAAATCTACTGATTTCTTTATTTACTGACATTTAATTACCAAGAAAGTCTGATTGGGGTAGGAGTCTATTTTCAGTGGAGGACCAGGAAGAAAACCTCAATAGCTTATATCCAAAGCTGATATATTTTATTTTGGAAAAACAGGACAGAGACTAAAAGACAAAGCAGCAAAAGATGTTAAAACAATAAAAAATCATAATATGAAGAATGCGTGAGGTAAATATAGTATGCAATGTACAAACTTAAAAAAGTTCTTATTTTTTGTACTGGAAGGTGTTAAAGGAGACAATCCGCTGAATCTTAGATGCAGTTTTTAGAAAGACAAGAACTGCTATGGCAGTTTAGGTTTAATGTATTTTGTGAGCCAGATTTAAATTTCAGTATCAGTTTTGTTTAATTCTTTTAATTTGTGTTTAATTGTTTGTTTAAATACTTGGAATCAACAGTTCAGAGTAATGGTGAGTGTGGAAGAGAGGTGCAGAAGAGAGTACAGGCAGGGTGGAGTAGGTGGAGAAGAGTCTCAGGAGGGATTTGTGACAGACGAGTACCAGTAAGAGTGAAAGGGAAGGTCTACAAAAGGGTAGTGAGACCAGCTATGTTATATGGGTTGGAGACAGTGGCATTGACAAAAAGGCAGGAGTCAGAGCTGGATGTGGCAGAGTTAAAGATGTTAAGATTTGCACTGAGTGTGACGAGGGTGGACAGGATTAGGAATAAGTATATTAGAGGGTCAGCCTAGGTTGGACGGTTTGAAGACAAAGCCAGAGACGTGAGATTATGTTGGTTTGGACATGTGCTGAGGAGGGATGCTGGGTATATTGGGAAAAGGATGCTAAGGATGAAGCTGCCAGGTAACAGGAAAAGAGGAAGGCCTAAGATAAGGTTAATGGATGTGGTGAGAGAGGACATGAAGGTGGTTGGTGTGACAGAGCAAGATGCAGAGGACAGGAAGAAATGGAAACAGGTGATCCGCTGTGGCGACCCCTAACTGGGAAAAGCCGAAAAAAAAAGAAGAAGAAGTTTTGTTTAATTCATAAGATAAAACTTTAAAGTACTAAGGGAAGATGACAGTTCTTTTTTGTGTTGTTTTTTAATACAGAATTGTATTGGATGGAATTGACAAGATTTTTTTTATATATTTAAATGGGATGATTTAATATGTTAGTAATCTAATGAAGTGCATATATGTTGATATGAACGGAAGTACTTCTTCTTTTAATTAAACAGTTTAAGTGTTATTTATTGTGTTTCAATACATTTTAGAAATTGTGTATTTAGTTTACACAATTTAGTTTACACATTTAGATGCTCCTCAGAAATTAAATCTGGGCTAAATGGAGAGCTACCAAATGTCCATCAGATCACGTCCACTTTAAACAGTTAAGAAATGCCACCAAGAAGGATATTCTTAGAGAAAAAAAAGACTTCTACCTAGAACTCCAACAAACCAATCAACAAACTCCACAAAAATTTTGGTCAGGGATAAACAAACGTCTTCAGCCAGGTCACTCTACTACTCCTGCCTCCGCAGGTGTCAACCATAATAACTCCAACCAGATCCCTGATGCCTTTAATAACTACTTTACAGAAGCCATTCAAACCCCAGCCAATTCTTTACCTCCTTTTACTGCTTCCCCACTAAATACATCCAAGACTTCATCTCCAACCTTTCAAATATAACCTGTATCGACATCTCTCATCTGTAAACTACTTCAAAAAACTGAAACCTTGCACCCCTTCTGCTGACCGTCTCCCATCTGAATACCTACATATTGCCGCAAAAGCCATAGACTATCCCATCTTTAGCCTTATTAACAGAACTATCTTAGAAGGCAAAATCCCTACCATATGAAAAGTATCCCACATCATCCCTCTACATAAAGGTGGATCTTCTATTGAGCTTTCTAACTTTCGACCTATTGCCTTACTCTCCCCATTAGCTAAGATAATGGAAAAGTGTATTCACAAGCAACTACTTAACCACCTACTACAAAATAACCTACTAGCAAACTGCCAACATGGCTTCAGACCATTCCATAGCACAACGACTGCCCTACTATCCTTCACCGACTCTATAAATAAAAATCGTAACAATAACTCTTTTTCCTCTACACTATTTATTGACCTGTCAAAAGCCTTTGATATGGTTAACCATAACTTACTTCTAAACAAATTAAAGGCCCATTCTCTCGATCCACAAGCATTACAATGGTTTAGATCTTATCTGGAAAATAGACAGCAAGCAGTACTTTGGGAGAACAATCTGTCTTCATTACTTCCAGTAAATATTGGAGTACCCCAAGGCACTATCTTAGGTCCCTTTCTTTTTTCTTTATTTATTAACAATCTACACATAACATACCTCAAGCCACCTGCATTCAATATGCAGATGACTCCACCTTAATTTGTACAACTAAGAATATAGCCTCTCCCCAGTCCCTCACCCAAACTGTTTTTCATAATGTTGAAAACTGGCTTATGCAACACTGCCTCCTCCTAAATCCCAAAAAAACAAAAATACTGCTTTTTACTCCAACTCATAAATCACCTAATCCATTCTTCTCTGTAACCTCCAACAATGCTACTAACATAACCCCAGATACTACAACCCACCTACTAGGTGTAACAATTGATAATCGTCTCAACTACAATGCCCACATCAACTCCACCATAAAGTCTGTTAACAAAAAACGTGGTACCCTCTATAGAATAAAAACCTTCCTTACCCCTGCTGCCAGGAAAACTATTGCCCAGACCCACCTCATTTCTACCCTTTTCTATGCCTCTGCTATATATACTAACCTATCTAAAAACAACCTCTCCAAACTTTCCACCTGTTATAATAGCATAGTTAGATTCATCACATGCTCCCCCTTTAAAACTCACCACTGCCTCAACCTCACACAACTTGAATGGCTAGAACTGCAGAACCATATACTCTGTCAACAATTACTTATCACTCAAAAGATCCTATACCACCCCAATAACACCCCTATCCTCACTAATCTGATTACACCATATAAAAATCTAGCTACACTACGCTCTGCTAATAAGCTCCTAGTTTCCTCGATTAAATCTAACAACAAAGCTGGTGACTCACTTTTCTCAAACACAGCAGGTAAAAACAGGAATCAGCTTCCTTCTGAATTATCAACCCTTGCTTCTACTTCTCTATTTAAAAAACATCTTAAAGAACATCTTTAAACTCATTGGCTTTGTCCATGTGCTAACCCAGACTGATATCTTTTCCCCCTTCCTGCTTTTACCCCTTTCCCTACTCCTCTAACCTGTACCCCCAAATCTAGTTACTTCTCTTTTCTTCATAGTAAGAGGATAAAACATAAGGGCTTTTCTCTCTTAATGTGGGTTTTACTCATACCTGCTATTGTGTTTAGTATAATTTTTTAGCATAATTTTTAGTATAATTTTTATAGTTTTAATTTTATTATTATAATTCTTCTTTTGACCAATGCTACCTCTGTATTGTGATTTTTCATGTCTTTTTATATATTGTTAACTTTGTCACCGTTCATGCTTGGAGCTTTTCTCCCCGGGCCTCTACTGAAAATGGATATATATCCAGTTAGACTAGCCCGGTCAACAAATGTAAAATAAAATAAATAATAAAATAGTAAATATTGGCTGTTAACAAAATTTAATACAAATGCCTTTTGATAAAAACATAAGATTATAGCCATGAATTTAAGTCGTAATTACTGAAATGGTACTTATTTAACACAGAGGATTAAGGGTCTGAGCTGTTAATAAGCTGCTTCCTCTGTTTAGTAGTACAGGGTTTGATTCCTTCCACTTCCATTTGCCTTATGCACAACACTCAGTGAGTTACTTAACTAGACAGTACTCCTAGATCAGCCTTGGGAAGGGACACTTGTGATCAGTGGGCTTACTTAAAGAACAAATGTATAAACAAAAAATAATTAAAATACACTATATCTGAAATAGGCTACATATGGCAAATTAAGTTATTGTATCTGATAATTTATTTCAATATCCTGACCTCAAATGCAATATATATAGCTAAATAGAGAGATAGATAGATAGATAGATAGATAGATAGATAGATAGATAGATAGATGGATAGACAGATAGATAAAACAATATTGCTTGCAATCTCTCCACCTTCAACAAAGATGCTTTCATTTCAAACTGCAAATGAGTAAACTGGGGAGTGCTAAACACATTCAACGTAGATGAAGCAAATATGAAATGAGGCTGCACCCACAAGGACCAAAAGAATAAAATCAATCCCTAGGTAACAAAAGAAACTAAACAGCTCATAAAAAAACAGAAATAAACCATGCAGGGCATGTAAAAAATCCAGTACTGATGCCAACAAACAGTAGTACAACCAACTTAGAAATACTACTAAAATCAAAATCTACTCTGACAAAAAAAATCTACTCTATAAAATTACAATCAGCAAATCAGAACAACCATAAGATATTCTGGACCACCATCAACAAACTCCTGCATACAGCCACACAACCCAAAATACCCCCAAAACAGATGCATCACGAGACTATTGCTAACCATTTTAACTCATACTTCGTCAATTCTCTTGCCTCTGTCTTAAATACACAATCTTCTACAACTAATCTAACACCTACAGATCCCACAACTCATTCCCAGGTTCTCAAAACATCAACACATCCCAACCTCCACAAGCAAAAAAATTTAAAACTTTGAAACTCACCATCCTTGCCCCAGACAACTTACCAGCTAAATACATCAAAATAGTTGCAGATGCTGTGGCATACCCTGTGTCCATCTTCATAAATCGGTCTATCACAAAAGCTATGTTCCTACTCTGTGGGAAAAATCCTACATACTTCCCCTACATAAGGGTGGGAACTTAGTAGCCTGCTCAATTACAGCTCAATAGCCATGCTGTCTCCTCTGTCTAAAATACTTGAAATATGTATACAATCCCAAGTTCCTACCTATAATACTGGTAATGCACTACTTTCCCCTATGCAGCCTGGTTCCCTTCCACATCACAGCATTATTACTGCACTGCTAAGCTTTGTAATAGTAGTAAATCACAACAGAGACAACAATAAAGTTATCTTTTCCACATTCCTTGCTCTGCGCAAAGCCTTCAATACAATGTCACACCAAACATCACTATGCAAGATGTTTTCTCGAGACTTTAATAAAATCTCACTATCCTAGTTTAACAGTTATCTCTCAAACAGTCAACAAGCTGTAAAGTGTCAAAACAACATCTTCTCCTTTCTCCCAGATACCATGAAAGCCCTTCAAGGCTCTATTTTAGGTTCATATTTTAGGACCAAACAAGTTTCAAAACTAACTTGTCTCCTGTGGGTTAGGGAAATGTGGATTACACTGCATGCAAGCAGTAGGAAACTGCACTGATAGTGGTGACTGCTGCTTATAGATTTGTATTTACTGCAGATTGCAGTAAATTTGCCATGGTGATTGGTACTTCATCTGTCAGAAACATTTTAGTCATTGCTCTGACCTTATACTCAGCACATCTGGCAGATGTTTTATGTATTTATGCACATCGTCCTGCTGCTGAATCAATGTGTTGTACCTTTGAGTGTATGCAAGCTAATGCAAAAAAAATAAAAAATATATAGTAACAAATAAAAAATGTTTGCTCCATAGTCAGAAGAATTAGTGCAGCATGTTAGATTATATGTATGGCATAGAATCCACAGAAAGTCTGCTAGGGAAACGGTGATAGTGTTATTCCTATATCATGGTGCCAGATTGAGGCTTGATTATTCTAGTATTAAAAAACTAAGTGTGATTCATATGAAATAACAATGAAGTCTTGAATTTAGTGCAGAGAACTAAAACTCCACCTTGATAATGAGTTGTTTCCTGTGCCAAGAGTGTAGGGTTTGAATATTTCCACCTTCATATAACAACTGTGTGACAGTGAGCAAGTCACTTAACCAGACAGTGCTTTCGGGCAATTGGGAATTTGAACTTGGTTCCTTAATGGTCCCCTGGACTACATGCCTAGTAACTAACTATGAATGTATGAACTTTTAAGTATGAAACTCAGTATTAAACATTAAAAGCATTTTTGCAGCATGAACCCCCTTGTACCCTTCCAGTAAGATACGCTGTACCCCACCCAATCCATTCCTTATATATAGTAACTCGGAGATTGTGGTACCTGTAATAAGAGAGAATTCTCTGATCTGCAGCATGTTTTGGATTTTAACATATTTCCCCCCAGTTGCACTTAAATGTTTATAGTTGTAAGGAACACACTAACCATCAACTTACAATGGGAAAATATCATTCATCAATGAGCTTATACCTACAAATATCTACTCACAGTGAAAGGACATAATCAGTATAGTAACAAGGTGCAAACAATATTAAATAGGGGTACCAAACTGCTTAACTTTAGGAAGACTTACCAAGAATCTGGACAGATGTTTTGCGTTGTCTTATTAAAGATTTTAAATACCAACCAAGTGCAGTATATTTGGAAGTGGTTTATGTTCATAGGTTCATAGGTAGGTACTAGGCTATTGGCCCTAGGGCCTATATAAGCCTAGCCAAAAAATGTACCCTGGCTTTCGCCACCCAAGAAATTATTTTCCTCTGCCCCTGTCGAGCAGAGCCACAGAAGTGATCCCTGGGGTGAATTTCCCATTTCCCATCCAATCATCAAGATTTTTCTTGAAGAGTGCTAATGAGGAGCTCTGTTTGACATAAATAGGTAGTCTGTTCCAGAGTATTGGAAGTCTCTGGGACAGGAATCTATCCCTCCAGCATGTTCTGTTTATTGTGGTGACAAGGTTTAGGTCCCTAGAGCATGCAGCTCAGAGGGATTGGGATTTCTTTAAGTGGAGCATGTCCAACAGCTCTGGGTTTGACATAGCTTTGTATGTTAGGCAGAGATCGCCCCTGAGTAGGCGATATGCGATGGAGTAAAGCTGTAGTTTTTTGAGACGGTCTGCGTAGGGCAATTGTTTGAGGCCAGTAATACTCTTTGTGAGGTATTTCTGTGGTCTTTCCAGTTGTTGTAGATGTCTTGTGAGGTACATACCAAAAGGGGCATTGTACTCTATAATGGGTCTAATGAGTGATGAGTAGAGGGGAAAAATTACCTCTTTTTTTCTGGATGAGAATCCTTTTGTGATGAGATGAGCCACGTAGAAGGATTTCCTGACCACTGTGGCAATGTGATTATCAAAGGAGAGACTACTGTCCACCTGTGTCCCAAGGTCTCTTATCACATTTTCAGCATTAAGTAGGCTACCCGCTATGTGGTAGTTCATGGGTACAGAGTTTTTACCAAAGGGGATGACAATTCACTTTTTGGCATTGAGCTTCAGGCCATGGCTTTGACACCAGGTATCTGTCTCAGTGAGGCCCTTTTGTAGTTTGTCCACATCATTAGGAGTTTCGATTATGGCTCCTAGTTTGCAGTCATCTGCAAACTTTGTTAGCCAAAGACCTTCTGTGTTAGCCTGCACTTCAGAGAAGTAGATACCAAACAGGAGAGGACCCAGGACTGAACCCTGTGGTACTCCACTTGTCACTGGTCTGAAGTCAGATTTGGAATCTGCTACTTTCACAGTGTGGGTTCTGTCCATGAGCCAGCTTGCAACCCATCTTGTGACATAGGGATTTATACCTAGTTTAGTGAGCTTATCTATAATTCCAGAGTGGGGGATGGTGTCGAAAGCCTTGGCGAGATCTAGATAAGCTGTGTGAACCATTTTACCCTCATCTATGGCTTTGGTGACTGCTTCAAAGAAGTCAATCAGGTTTAGGAGACATGACCTGCCTTTTACAAATCCAAACTGGGTAGGGTCCAGAGTTTGGAGATTACCAATGTCTTTGTTTATAAATTCCATGATGATACCTTTCATGGCCTTGCAGACCAGGCTCGTCAGGCTAATGGGGCAGTAGTTCCCGGGGTCTGTCGTGGCTCCCCCTTTGTGGAGTGGGATAACCATCATGGTGTGCCATTCAGTGGGTACAAAGCCTGAGGTGAGGCTTTGATTGGACATGGTACTTAGGTAGGGTGCCAGTTCATTCTGTAGTTCGTGTAGAACGCAGCCTGGAATATTGTCAGGTCCCATGGATGCTGTGTTCTTGGCTTTGGAGAGTGTGTTTTTTACCTGTGCAGCCATGATTATAGGAACTTTGCATTCTTCCGGTATAGAGATGGGTCCTCTAGGGGGTGAGAGGGGGGGTAAAGTTAGCACTGAACCTATCTGCTAGGATGTTGGCAATATCAGTTGGTTCTGTATATTTAGTGCCATTGTGCTGTAACTCAGAGCAGATCTGAGTGTTCCCATTGAGATTCTTGACATAGCTATAGAATGCTTTGTGGTTGTCTTTAGAGTCAGTGGCAATTTTGTTTTCATAACTAGCTTTGGAGGATTTTATGAGGGATCTCAGCTTCTTATTGAGGTTGATCAGGGAGTTCCTCCAGTCATGGGAGTTTACTCTTTTTTGCAACAGTTTCTTTCTTCTGTTGTAGAGTTTGTTTATGGCAGAGGACCACCAGATTGGCTTCCTTTTTTTGGAAGATAACATCTTGGTTCTATTAGGAATAGCATGATCCATGCACTCGTGTAAGTGCTTATAAAGTGCATTTGTGTAGGATTCAGCAGTCATATCTCTATTGTCCGCCTGCATGGGTGTCATGAAGTTTGCCACTTCTGTCTTAAGAAGTGTGAAGTTGGCTTTCGAGAAGTTTTTTATGATGGTTTCCCTAATTGGGGGTGGGGGTGGGATGTGGATGTCTAGGCTGATTAGCTTGTGGTCGGATCTGACCAATGAGGAATTGACCTCTGGTGTGGAACACCGGTTTCCCATGTTGGTAATGACCAGGTCTAGGATACTGCTGCCCCTGGTGGGGGTGTGAATAAGTTGATCCAAGGTGTTGGAATCTATGAATTCTAGAAAACGTTGAGCAAAAGAGTTGGTACATGAGTAATGTTCCCAGTTAATGGTGGGGTAGTTGAAATCGCCCATTATTAGGGTGTTGGGTTGTACCCTAATACTTTCCAGTGCATCAAGAAATGAGGAGTGGGAATCCTGGGGCAAGGTGGGGGTTCTGTAGCAAGCTATAATTTGGACTGCTATCTTGCCCAGAGTTAGTTGCACTTGGATAATCTCGGATGCATTATGCTGTGCAACTAGCCTGGAGGTGTGGATATTCTTAATGAATATGGACATGCCTCTGCCTTTAGTGCTTCGTTCTGTGTTAGGTGGCCGAAAGGTATGGTATGAATTGTAGCCTGGTAATGCAGGGATGCTCTCTGGAGCTTTGAACCAGGTCTTTGTCACTACACAGATGTCAATGTTCTCCATTTTAAGGAGTGCCTCGAGTGAGTGCATTTTGAGGTTTAGACTTCTAGCATTGAGTAGCATTACCCTCAGATTTTGCTTGCTTGTACCTGTTACGGTGGAGAATTTGGCATTTGAACCTTGCCTAAAAAAGGTACTATAGGAGTGGCAAGAGCCTTAGCCAGTATCCGGAATCCTAAGGGTGACAGGTGCAGGCCATCTCTGGCAAAGCATCGCGGTCTGTCGATCATGTCGTCCCAGGCAGACAAATACTGGATCCCCTTAGAATGACACCAGAAGCTTAGCCAATTGTTGAAGTCAATCATTTTGTCCTTGTACTGTGGTATCATTCTGGGTGATGGCAGCATGATACTCAGGGTTAGGGTCATACCTGCCTGGGATACAAGATCGGAGAGCTCCTCCATGTCTCTTTTCATGTAGTCCAGGGAGGTATGTCTCAGGTCATTCACACCAGCATAGACAATGACAGTGTCATATTTGTACTTATTGTGGAGTGCCGTGAGTGCATGCATTATGTGGCAGATCCTGGCACCTGACAGGCAGCGGACAGTAACTTTCTCCTTGTTTAGTCTAGTGAGTGGAACATCAGTGTGCCTGACTATAGAGTCACCTGTGACTAGAGTGTTGTGTACGTTGTTATGCCTTATGGGCTGTGGTTGAGTGGCACACTGAGTTTGAGGGCTATGTGTCATTTGGGTTGTGTTGGGGGGTGGAGTTTGCTTGCGTTTATGCTTTGGATGTCCCTGATGCTTGGGCAGGTTTTTATTGAGAGCCTCCATGAATGTAGGTGTGTGTTTTGTGTATCTATGTGTGTGTTTTGGTGGTGTAGGTTTTGAGGGACTATGTGATGAGTGTGGTGTGGTGCAAGTGTTTACCTTCTCCTCTTGACTGTCTAGTCCAGTCTTGGGTGAAGAGAGCTTTGCTTCCAATTTGGCTATATAAGTGCATCTCTCACAGGTTGTAGTGTTGGGTGGTAGGAGGAGAGGGTTGTCTGTGTACATAAGGCAATTGCTGCTTTGCCCCAAGATGCCCAGATTCATCAGGTAGACAGGAGAAATCACTGGGAGCTGACACTTAGACATGCCTGGATAGGTGTTTATTTATTAAGTATTAAAAACTGCTTTCCACTAGACAAGTGAGGAAAGTTGAGTGCTGTAGTAATTTGCAGATTATGTAGTGCTTACAATGAGTTCTGAACAAGTGATGAGTTCAAAGAAACAGATTTGAGTGCTGAAACTAGAAAACTGGCCAGTTATAAGAAACAAAACTTAGCTAGAAGGCTTCCCTCCAACACAGAAGGGCTTGGGGGCTCAGAAGTCTACAAACAGTCTAGACCACTTAACAGGAAAGGCAAGAAACAAGCTTAAAAATGTTTTTTTTTTTTTGTTCTCTTTCCCAGATGCTCTCTTTGTACACAGTAGGAGTGCTTCAAATCAGAATGTGATCTCACTGCACTCAGTTGAGTGAGCAAATGAGATGGGCCCAGAAGGAGTATCCAAACACAAATTTACAAGAGGGGCGGGCAGTTTCAAAGCCACTAAGATTAACACCAAAACAGAAACTGGGAGGATGGGTAGGAAACTAACTGAAGAACAGAGTCAAAACTTCCACTTGAGTTAATATTCATGCAACACAATTAAATCAATTTAAATACTGTATTATTTGAAAAAAGTGCAGATAAAAGGTACTTAAATTCTCTTATACGTCCAGTTGAATACAGCTAGATCTTATTGCTATACCTTTACTCCAATGTCACCGGGCATGCTTTACATGTTAACTGGCATTCAGAGCAGAACACCAAGTTCATATATTTGCTAATCTTTGTATATAACAATTTCATTAATTTGTGTCTGCATTGAACATACAAAATGCATACTTTACATGCTACATTGTTAGTCATCTCTAGGGGCATACAGGCATAAATCCATGATTGCTAACTCAGGCATCTGATACAGATGGCAGTGAGAGAGAATAATACAGGAGCATTGCCCACTCACCTCTATCAGGGAGGAGTTAAGGGGGTTGTGCACTTAGGGGCACATGCACAGACCACCGTTCCTTGTAAAGATGAGGTAACCTACCTGCTATGCCTCATTGTAAGTAGGTCAAGACTAATCAGCACTGATGTCCCTGGCATGTGCAACTTATAGCATTGCTTCCTAAGTATACAGGGAAAAGAGTGACACTAGGGTAAGCTACTCCACAACTTATAGCATTGCTTCCTAAGTATACAGGGAAAAGGGTGGTACTAGGGTAAGCTACTCCACAACTTACAGCATTGCTTCTTAAGTATACAGGGAAAAGGGTGGCACTACGGTAAGCTACTCCATTCAATTTGAAAAGTCACCCTCTGCTTGCCATCTGTCTAACCAGATTGACATTGACTGGACTAATTAGAATCTATTACAGGATGTCTGACTCTCAGATCCTATGCAATAAATGGGCTAACTAGATAAACACAGAGTAACCACCAGACAGGACAAGAGGTGAACACAAAAACATGTACATACTGCATTGCTGGTTCAATCAAATTGTATTCAATTAAATATCATTCATAACATCAAAGTATAGCTGACACAGAATAAATAGTGTTTACTTGAATTTCATCAACTTCTGCTTTCTTACTGTTGAATTATAAGAATCATATCTTACATGTTTGGACTTTTCCTCCTAGCCTCTACATATGATGTGGTTCTGCCTCTTCACAAAAGGCATGAATGAATGGACAGAGAGTCACACAGAATGATAGTGAAATAATATGTATGTATTCTAATAGTAATATCCATTGTGTTATCATAAAAATGCATAGGTGTACCTAACTTTTTGTATAAATATTAAATCCAGGTATTTGCACCTGTGCCATGTCAGGTGAAATGTAAACAGAAAAAAGGAAGAGAATCGAAAAGAGAATTTATGTTTGTACAGAAGCATATAATGTTGAAATAATACAGAACATATCAGATACCTATTAAATCTGTAGATCTTGTTCTGCTCAAATGTTCCAAATAATTCTTATTTAAGGTCATCATATTAAACGTATTAATTCATAAGAGATATTAATGTAGGTGTACTGTGTTATATTGAATTGTATTACTATAGCCTTTGACAGACGGTGGCAATCTGTTACATTGTGTGTGTGTGTGTGTGTGTGTGTGTGTGTGTGTGTGTGTGTGTGTGTGTGTGTGTGTGTGTGTGTGTGTGTGCTCTTATTTTGCTGTATTCTCTACAGCTGATTTTATTTTGAGGATTATGCTAACTGCTTTTTAATACATTGGCATTTCTGCTGCAAACGTTTACAATGCAAATATGCAAGCAGTGCAAAATATGGCAATGTTAAATATGATGATAATCAATTCAGTGTAATTCAGAAATAATGCAAGTTCAGCTTTCTTAGTAGCTAGCTGATGTATTTACCACTTTTAATAAATCTAGTCTTGGTATTGGTGTATGTTGTATACCATCCTCTATTTGATTTAAACAGTTGTTTGCAATTAGATGTTTTATAACTGTTGTGGAAGGCAACTAAGCTAACTAAGAATATTTTGCGACAGCAATATTATTTATAAATCATAGTAATTAAAGCAGCAAAGTGAAGTGCTTATTATACAAATCTATTTCAGATCAATTCAGCAAGAATGTTAACATATTTATCAAAATACTTTGATGATCATGTTGCATATTATTTTCCTTTTGCCTGTCCTGCTGTTTCCTAGCCCTCACCAAGCTTAATTATGTTTTAAGCTAAATCTGAAAACCATATTTTTTTCTTAAAAGAAGACAAAGTTATGTGAGTCTGAGCTCTGCATGTCACGCAGTAAAATAAAAAGGACATAGTGTTTGAGATGAAAAGCAATGCATTTCATTTTTGTTCATTTTTATTGTATTGTGTTTACTGTAACTTGTGTACTGCAGCATATGTGGCGATAATATTTTTTTTACTAAAGCACCAACGGTAATTTATGTCACTGTAGTTTAGTCTTTAAATGAAGTGAGGTCTCTTGACAGGTTTTTCCCAACAAACGTACCCCTCCCACCATCAAGAGAATGAGACAAACAAAGATAATTCCTGCACTTTCAGTTGTGTTAAACAAGAGCACTCAGCAATACCGTTGTGATTATTTAATTTAACATGACAACTTATCCCATGTCCATAGGCAGTACTATTGCAGAGCAAATTGCCCTACACTGATGAGCTGAGTTGCACTCCACTCCAGTGTCATGCACTGATTCATACTCATCCAAATTCCCAGTGGGGCAACACCTCATTACCCAGGAATTTGCATGGCTATAAACTGCCCCTAGATGTGGTTGTAACAAATATGCAGAAAAGCACCTACTACATCCATTGTAGTACAGGCATAAAGAGGAATCACATCTGCACTGAATCTTCCATCCCAGGATAAACACACACACACACACACACACACACACACACACACACACACACACACACACACACACAGACACACACACACTGGTAGGCACAATAGCCATTCACACTTAGGCACTGATAGACCCATTCCTGCAGTATCTCAGTATTAGCATGCACATTCACACACACACACACACACACACACACACACACACACACACACACACACACACACACACACACACACACACAAACACACACATGCACATTCACACACACACACACACACACACACATACACACACACACACACACACACACACACACACACACACACACACACACACACACACACATGGACACACACACACACACACACACACACACACACACACACACACAAACACACACACACACAGTGACACACCAACATATTCACACACACCATGACTCATGCCCATCAGTTATCATTGTTTATACTGCACAGTGGCAATGCCAATGTGGTTAGATGATTCATGACAGTTTGCACTCATCTTATATACGTTACAAATGACTATGAACAATACAAAGGACATTGTATGGGATTGTGATTGCTATATTTCCTTTATATGTGTATGGTCTATTTTATGTACTTCATTCATGACTGTCACTTTTAAATTGGCATGCTGAACCCTTGTGCAAAAATGGATGAAGGGATACAATTTTCTGCATTCTGTGTGTATATGTAAATAGAAACTGATGCATAACTAAACATTATAATTAGTTTATGGTGCCATTTGTAACTCATTATTACATAACTAGAGATGTATTCATATTTTAGCAAGACATTATATACATAGGCAAAACAGACTACACAAGATATTGCCAAGACATTTTGCAGTTTAGTAATATTTGTATTTATTGCATGCATTGCTCATTTTGGTAGCATCTGGTACATCCAAGTAGCAGTATATACTCTGCATTTTCACTGCAAATGGGCATGCTTTAAATGCTTTAATTATAAAGGTATAATACAAGCACTGCATTATTTTTGTCTACATGACAACTAAAAACACTGATGAGTTTGTTGCTTTTTGTGAGTATCCATTAGCAAACTGCTGTTTGTTGTATGTGTATTTGCTGACAAAACATAATTGCTCAATGCTTTATACATTGATATGACACCAGCAAAAGCTTAAAAACTACCTTAAATGATCAAAACTGCATTTTTAAAGCAAAAAATGTTGTTTTATCAAAATTACAAGCAGATCAGATAATAGCAATGTTCTGTGCCAGGAGCAAGCCCCCATATACCCCACATCCCATTATTTAAATAGGTTAACTCCATAGCAACAGAGACACAAAGAATGAGCAAACACAACCTGCATAAAAAGTCCATCCCACTGCCACAGGCACCCAGTGTGATTGCTTACCTGTACATTCTACTGTAGCAGGCACCCAGCGTGATTGGATATTGGCAAATCCCACTGGAATAGGCACTCCGCTGCTGCAGGCAGCCAGTGTGATTGCTAATCCACTAATTTCATTGCAG
Source organism: Protopterus annectens (assembly GCF_019279795.1). Taxonomy (NCBI): domain Eukaryota; kingdom Metazoa; phylum Chordata; order Ceratodontiformes; family Protopteridae; genus Protopterus; species Protopterus annectens. Next base: position 140,914,516 of record NC_056728.1, read on the forward strand.
CAGGCACCCATCATGATTGCATATTGGCCCATCCTACTGCAGCAGACACCCAACATAATTGCAAATTGGTGCATCTTGCTGCAGCAGGGCCCCACCATGGTTGCTTATAGGAATGTTCCTATGCAGCAGGCCCCCACTGATATTACATATTGGCCCTTCTCACTGCAGCAGGCACCAGCATGATTCATACCAGCCTATCAAACTGCAGCAGGCCCACAGCATGATTGCATATCAGCCCATTACAATTCAGCAGTCAACCAGCATGATTGCACAACTGCCCATTCAACTGCAGCAGGCCTCTAGGATGATTACATATCAGCCCATCCCATTGCAGCAGTCACACATAGTGATTGCACACTGGCCATCCTGTTTGCATGTCAGCCTGTCCTAATTCTCTATTGGCCCATCACCCAACGTGATTGCATATCAGCTGAAGCAGAACTACAGTGGGAGTTTGGCAAATCACAGCACATCACAAGCACATCAAACAATATTACAGTACAGCTAGCTGTCTGCTATATCTTCTGACAAGTTAGCACAAAACAAAATCACAAAAATAGAACTTTCATGGAAGTTGTGAACTATCTAAACAACTACAAAAAAATCTTTCATTGAAACAATATTTGATGTACTGCTTATATCGTTGTTTATTTATTCATTCATTCAAAATTAGACTTCAGAGAACTGTTTTCACTAGGTCATTCATCGTTATAACTACTTACCAATTTATGACCCTAACTTATATGGACATGGTACTGTTGGCGGACTGACAGTTGTATTAGCAATTGCCAAAATATTCAGGAATAGGGTTGTATAAGCTACCACAGGCACGTTTCTCCAACATACCACCATCAGATGCAACCATAGAGAAAATTAACTTAAACAGTGGGAAAAAAGACAATAATTACTTTTTAACTGTCTTAAATTGTAGAGAAGCAGGAAGCTTGTCAAAAATAACATATGTGATGAAGTTGTCAGGAGGTAGCTGCAAATGTAAGTATCAACTTAGCTGCACAACCATTAAAGCATATGAGTAATGTTTTAGTGAGCAAGTACATAGTGAAAGAGGAGGGGAAATACAGAAAGAGTGAAAAATTGTGCAATTAAATAAGTAACCATTTTACTCAGACCGTTTGGTTAATTTGACAGCCAGTTTCCATTTTCTTTTTTAAAACAGCTGTGCACATAAAGCTGGTGATGTTATATTGTAAAAGGCACTTTAAATTCAGAAAGTTCTTCTTCTGACTTAAAATACTGTTATGGGAATGAAGGTGGGTTTTACTTATAGTCCGATTTATGCTGCATTATTTTGAAGAAACGTAGCTGTGAATCATTTGTTGGGAGCTGTAGTTTTAAACTCTGGAAATGTAAATGGTGTTACTGAACAGACAGACAGGAAGACAAGGAGTGAGAATGTGTCAGAGACAGAATCAGAATGATACCACAGATATTTTAACAATGTAGCTAACTGAAAAGTTCAGTTTATCTTTTAATTGGGATTACAAGTTTGTGTTTCTCCTAGTATGATAATGATACTGTGACATTTAGACATTTTTGTATCATACTTAAGGGAGAGTTAACTTATTACTGACAGATATGAAATTAATTACTAGAAAGCATCCAGTACATCAAACACACTGAAAGTCATCTAACAAACACTCAACCCCAAAAGGTTGAAATGTACAACTGCAAACAGGTAAAAAAATGTAAACAAGTGCTACACTGGCATGCAGACCCCCCAGCACACCCATAGGTGGAAGCTGGGCCCCCCACAGCCCCTGCTACTTATATATAGCAACTCCAAGTTTGTACTTATATTAGGGAAACAGTAAAACACATTCTTGTTGCCATTTACTACTACTTATTTTTACAACTATAACTTGCTCTGTATGGTTTTTATTACTCTGACTGTATTAGTACTATCTGAGGTTTTTCTCCTATGTGATTTAACACATTTTTCATACTTAATTTTGTGAGCTTTTCTAAATTGTATTAATATTTATCTTTTGATGTAATTTTGTGGAGCTTTTCTCCCTGGGCCTCCACTGAAAATGGGTTCATTTCTGGGCCAGTGGACTTTCCCAGTTAACAAATGCAATAAATAAATAAATAAATTGTTTCACCACAATCCCATTCATCAACTTACTGGCTTCTTTGTAAGTTAAAAAAAAAAAAAGGCATGAAGCACATAGGTTCATGATTGTGATTTTCAGTCTTTTGGTAGTCGACATTCAATGAATTCGATGCACTGAATGTATCCCAAAAATTGCATAATTGACTGTATTACTGTGTTTTTGTATGTGTGTATATGTGTATGTTTGTGCACATGTACATGCATGAATGCCTGTACATTTGTGCATGCATGTTTGCTTTAGTGTGTGTGTGTGTGTGTGTGTGTGTGTGTGTGTGTGTGTGTGTGTGTGTGTGTGTGTGTGTGTGTGAGGGGAGGTGTATGTGTGTGTCCAAGATAGAGGAGAGACAGTATGTGTTCTTCAGGGCTGGCCTTAGCGACTGTGGGGTCCCACTTGGGATATTTTTGGGGACCACAACCCATGACCCTTTCATCACCCTGCCCTACCCCCTCCATCCTCGATAATTTGCCAGAAAATCACAAATTGTATGAGGAACAGTCCAAAAATATGAGGCAAAAATTCAGACATTCTAGAAATTTTTCGACAATTGAGAGGTATGGTACCAGCATTTGTTTATGATTATCAATACTGTATTTTCAGCATATTTCTCAATGTCTTTGCACTAGAATTCTGGACAAGGACAAAAATAATGGAGAACCAAATGTCCAAAATGAGAGACATTTAAAATCTTACACCAATTCACTAAAAACATTTAGAGAAGAACAGCTTTTGCATCAGCATGCGTTTTCTAAAAACATGAAGTTTGAAAATCTAAAATCTGGCAGTACTGATTGTAATTTAGAGTGATTGACTTGAAAATGAGATATTCTATACAGTACATGGCAAAAATATGAGGCAAAAAACAATCAGGGATGTTCTGTAAAAATCAACAGTGTTTGGTAGTCTTTTTTTTTTTTTTTTTTTTTTTGGCCTTTAAGGTGACAACCTTTTCCCCCTTGCTTCTGGAGCTGATGTGTGAGTGCAATATTGACATGGACATTTTTAATGAAATGTAGGTATTGCATTTGCTGTCATGGCTGAAGCACTGAAACACTCAATGTGTCAGTTTGCATTTGTATTTGTTTTTTTTTTTTTGGGGGGGAGCATTGATCTCCATGGAGCTTTTACAGACTCAGCCCAGGAGTGGTGCCTGGTTAAGTGACTTACTCAGTCACACAGTTAGGCAGTGGACGCTAAGGGAATCAAACCTTAGACCACTGGAATACAGGAAACAGGTCATTAACAGCTCTTTAATTCTCTAGCCAATGCTAGTTTGATTGTAGCAAGATGCTGTGCATAATACAAAACACCCCTCATCAGTAATATTACACAGCATCAGGAAGCCTCAATCTCCTCACCAGCCTCATGGGTCAGGGTAAGTCTACTGGAAGAATAGGAATGCCTGGTAGACATCTTGGATAAGGAGAGGCCTGATAGCAGCCAATGGCCAGCTGCAAGGTGATAAAAATAATGCAAACCAAACAAAAGTAGGATAAGTATTAGGAAAGGTTAAGCAGCACTGCACCCCTCTCGGACATATTAATTGCGTTGCTCGCAAAAGAAGGAAAGTGATAATGAGAGAATTAAATCTTTGCTGACTAAGAGGTGGTATGAATAGGTATAAACTAATTGTTTGGGAAACTACACATAATGGTAGTAAGCTTTATGCGAACAACTATCTGCAACTTAGTTTGGCTAGGGAAGCAATGTTAAAATCTACAGAGGAAAGCACAATAAATGCAAGAGTGTGTTGTAATTCAATTTTAGAAGGACATTAATAGAATTAATAATGATGGAACCAAACAGGGATTAAAGAAAGCAATAAGGGATGGAATTCTGAGTGGATACTGTTGTTGTACAGTACTACAATAATAGAAGAAAAATGACTTATACAAGGGGGTATTAATATAACTTTGCACTGCAAGATGGAATTTTCAAAGAATATATTTCTTAAAACAGATTTTTCTTTCATGAGGAAGTTCTTCACTTCCTTAATAGATGGTATGTTGGAATTAGAACAATTAAGCTTGGGTACTGGATTCTCTACTAGCATGGGTGGTGTGGATGGCAAAACTCCCTAGAGAAAAATATATCTTTTGAGTTTGCCAAGTGTTATGTCCTTCTGTAGAGATAAATGTGTGTGTGTGCGTGCGTGCATGCGTGCGTGCGTGCGTGTGTGTGTGTGTGTGTGTGTGTGTGTGTGTGTGTGTGTGTGTGTGCATTATAGAATATATGACATACTAGAGACTCTATGACTTGAGAGCATTTTGCAGGTTATTTACAGTGTAAGTATTTCAACTAGAAGTTACTTCCAACTAAATGTAAGTATGCAGTTCAAGTCACTTCCAGTTCAGTTGTTTAAAGTCCTTTGGAAGAACCTAACAGTACACAGCCATTACTCCATAGGTAAGCTGGTACTCCAAATGTAAATCCACAACTTCTTTTGGTTATGGCCCCTGAACGTTTCCATTCTTGGTGTTACAAATCCTTCTTCATCATCATATGCAAATGTTTCTTTCTGTTTGAATCTCAGGCCTTTCTTTTAACCTCCCTTCAGCAGTTGCTTTACATTTGATTACTGTTAGAAGATTCATTACCATATTATGTTGTATATACATAGCATGGCAGAAGATTACAAGATGCTACTGCCATAATACCCTGTATATAAGCACTTTTACACAAGTAGAAGAGTTGCTATGCCATTTTATGTACAGACACATACACATGTACACCCCCGCATGAAGATAGATATACATATAGATATAGCCCACATGTCTAGCATAAAATGTAACCATTAAAAATACCTACTGATTAAATGTAGCACCCTAGCAAAGATAAACTAAAGCCACAACTGCATCCCCAAATACCATGATGTGAAAATGCAATAAAACCATCAAATCAAATGTAAAACATACTCCAAAATATAACTGTACCACACAATACTGTAAACCACTGAATCCAATCACAAAACAAAAAAATATATAAAATAATATAAAAATGAAAATGCATTGGGTCATTTTGGAAGAAGAAGAGATAGATGAGTTAAATAAAGGAATATATAAGTGCAGGAGATTCTCCAGGAAGTAAATTCCATTCCCTGAAGTCAGGCAAAGCACTAGGTCCAGAGGGTCTCTCAAATGACATAAGGTGTTAAGCAGAGAACTTGCATCCCTTCTGCTAATACTATACAAGGAAGGTTTTCAACAGGTACACTGCCTTATTCAGCCAGGTTAGCAAATTTTATGTTTTCCAAAAAAGGGAAAGAGTTGCTATAGCATGAGAATGAAAATTTCATCCAATCTCATTTATGTCAAATGAAATGAAAATTCTCATCAACTAGGTTGCATAAATATAGTCCAAATTTGATAGGAATAAATGGCCAAGAAGAATTCCAGGACTCTTGCAACTGTTTTACAATATGCAGCAGTCAAGTTAAAATACCTCTGAAGCAAGGGCCGCACTTTTTATAGACTTTAATAAGTCATTTAAATCACTATATTGGGAGTTGGTTTAGTTGGTTATGCATAGTTATGGGATTAAAAGTGAGATTTTGAAGTGATGTCAGGCACTATATTCAAAGGTGATCTGAGTTGTTCTGGGGACCCCACTATTATCATTGTTATTCACCCTGGCTTTAATGGCTTTTAGCCTGTATATAAGCAAGGAATACGAAAACTGTCGAACCTTGTCACTTGGGAGAAGACATGCTTTGGATTCTTGGTTTGTCCATGATTGTACCCTGTGGATAGCTAAACCCAGATTCATATGTCAGAGATATTAACAATGTTTAAACACTTTGGGGAATTATCAGGCTTGAGAGTAAATGGGGAAAACCTATACTGTTTATGCTAAAAACACTGCAAACTCAGTCCTTTTATCTTAGGGTTTGGTGTAGCTTAGATGCTTTCCCACTCCTATTTGGGATTTAAGATATCTCCGGTGCTTGGGAACATAGCAGTAAACAACGTAAGTCCAGTGATATAATTTAGTAAAACCAAAATAAATGTGCATTGTTGAAGCTTACTAGCAATAAGTGCAGTAGCAAGGCTATGTTTGCTGCCCATATTTCTGGATTTAACTACATGTATATTGGCATTAGAGACACACCCCTCAACAGTGAAGGTACAACACATGCTATCTGGCTTTGTATGGGGAAATTAATGACAGACAGAAAATATTTGGGTGGGATGGCATACTGGATCTTGCAAGATATGTCTACACATCTGAGTTCTTGTATTTTGTCCTGGCCAGAGCTAACACTTGCCCACTCGGGGTATATACAGAAGTATGTTTAATAGCACTATGGACATTGAAGCCCCTTAGAGAAGGAAGAAGAAGACATAGGACCCTGGCAGACATGAAAACAAACGATAAAACTTACAACATAAATGGAAGTCCTCATAGGTTTATTTCAGTGGTTGGGTCCTTAGGCTATAAACAATACTGACTCATTAAAATCAATTGCAAACACAATATTTCTCATCCAGTGATCAAATTCGAAAAAACAATCAAAAATGGAGTAAAGTTAAATAAAATCAAGTAAGCCAATATTGAAAAAATAAAGTTAAAAAAAGAAAAACAATATGAAAATCAGGTGAGTGAAATTCGGTGGATCGTACTTTTGTTCATTGAAAGTAGATCCATATACACACACACACACACACACACACACACACACACATATATATATATATATATATATATATATAGACATAGATATAGACATAGATATAGATATAAATATAGATAACTACCAAAAAAGTCTGAAAATTCATTAATTTAAATGAATGGAAGCAGGAATCCATCATCCATTCCAAAAGACTTGTCACAGTGTCATTGACCACTGAGAGCAGATGTTTTAGAATCTCGCCCTGATGCAAGCCTATTTATAGAGAGGCTTGACAACAAAGTAAGTCCCTTACACTGGAAGCGTTATTTGGCATCTTGGCCCAAAGTCTTGATATTTCACATCAAAAATGCTACAGGCACATAATGCTTGCTTTCATTTTTCAAAAGATAAGTATTGCTTCTAGAACTCCTCAGCAATTTTCATTTTACTGTTTGCAAGGTGTATTTATAAATAAACTACTTTTTTAATCAACAGAAAGTCGTGAGAATTGCAAGGGCAGAATGTATGCAAAGATGTGCCTGTAAGTTGCTACAACAAAGCTATAAAGTTTTATTCATTCATCTTTGCAGTGTATGCATTAATTCCCCTGCACAGATCTTGGAGCATGTTGGAGATTCTATCAAATTCTGAGTTAACATTATGAGAAAATGTTAGAGGGCTGTAGGTTCATTAAATTTTGTGCAGATGCTTAATGTCTACAAAGCCTTTTTTAAGACTGTTGCCTTGTAAGTATCAACCATTAAGAAATATTCTTAAACGTGAAAATGTGTATGTTTTTTTTTTTCGACTGTGATACACTTCTCTATGTCTTTAAATATCACTAAATGATGTACTGCTGTTTCAGAGAGAATGAACTTTCGATCATCTTTCTTTGTCAGCATGGACCTACTTGAGTCATCATTTAGCCTTAATAAAATATAATGTAGCGATCTGAACATTCTGTACTTTTCAGGTAGTACATTGTAGCTACACTACTCATAGTCTCATCATCCTCACAAGCCAGAGGGTTATTATTCATGACAAATGTCAGTTGAAGGTATAAGAAAGCCAGGAATGTCAAAAGTCTGATGCTAGAAGGAAAAGCTGAAGTTTGATTTTCTGTACTTTTTAATGTCATATTTTTTGAATATGATAGTATTATCTTTGATTACGTTGCAGTACTTTTATCTGTAGTATTACTGAAAGGTGTTTCATGTATATTATATTCAGTGCGCATATAAATATGCAAAACACATAATTTAGAGATGTATGTAAAATGATACATTGTATCCTGAATAAAACACACACATAACATGCTGTAGGATAGATGCTATTTTTTTTTTTTTTTGCTGCTGCATGTGAGTAACACATTACCATTCACTTTTTAGCAGTATATAGCCAATGCATCCAATAGCTGCAACAGTCTAATGACAAAGTGAAAAGAGAATATTACCTTTGTGAAATACACAGCTCCAGTTTACTGTTTCTAGGCTCTGTATCCCTGGCAAAGAAGGCCACAGTCCAAATTGTGTTCCAGCAGAAATGGCTTCATTTACCAGGATAGGAGCTGGAGGAGCTGTCCGGGGCTGGTGGGACACTGAGGCGACTGAGGTGACTGCTGATTTAAGCTGCTTGGGAAAAATGTTGGCTACATCCTGCCACAGGGACTCCTACTGCAGGAAGATCACCTAGTCAGTATGAATACTACCTTGGGTCTCTCCTGAAAAAGGCCACTGACCTAGTAATATTAACCCAGTCAACAAGGTGTAACTAAATACATTTTCACAACCACAAAACAAGGACCAGCCCCCGAATCCCTCTACCTAGCAAGTCTCCCACACCATTAATAACCTACCCTGTACTAATTTCTTATCAAAACAAACATATCATCATTCAATCTTTAAGTCTAAACTAGCATCCATAAACTGGTCCTTCCTTCGCTACCTTCCCATTAATGAAGCTGTGGAAAAATTTAACCAGATTTTCCTCAACATCCTAGACTCACTTGCTCCCCCAAGGAAAATCAGGGTATAACATTCATAAACATCCTGGCTATCAAAGGAACATACACCCTAATGCACAAAAGGGACAGTATCTGGAAAGCCTGGCAGAAATCCAAATCCCCTGCTTTACTACTTAGCTACAAGGAAATCGGAAACCTTACGAAAAAATGCATTTATCAGGATAAGAAAAACTTCTATAATATGGCATAATCCAAGCACCTGTCCACCCCCAAAAAATTCTGGACCACCATTAACAATATCCTACACCCCAGCAACACCTGAACCCTAAACCCTTCCCCAATAACACACCACTAGAGACTGCCACCCTCCTGAATAACCACTTCATAGACACCATCCACAAACTAACTCACTCTGACCATAACTCCACTCCACCAGCACTTCTCCCTCTTCTTCCTATATTAACAAAAACTCCTTCTGTCTTAAAATTCTTCCCACCTCCTACATCAAATCCCTTCTTTGTAAACTTAAACCTTGCCCCACATCTGCTGATAATCTACCCCCCCCCCTCTTTCTTAAGCTTGCTGCTTATTCCATAGCCTTTCCTATCTCTATACTAATAAACAGATCAATTAAAGAAAGCACAGTTCCTAACATCTGGAAAGCCGTCGCTACTATTCCACTGCATAAAGGAGGTAGCTCCACAGACCCTTCAAACTTTTAACCTATTGCCATCCCATCACCCCTTTCTAAAATCCTAGAAAAATGTATCCACTCTCAGCTCCTTAACTACCTCTTACAGGAAAGCCTCCTAACCCTTACTCAACATGGTTTCTGGCCTAACTACAGCACTGTTACAGCCCTTTTATACTTTAATCATAAAGTTGCTAAGGCCAGAGATACTAACCAACTTGTGTCCTGTCTCTTTCTTGACCTATCCAAGGCATTCAATACTCTATCTCACTCTAAACTACTAACAAGACTAACTGAAATCAGCCTCTCTCCTGCCACCGTGCAGTGGTTCTCCAGCTATCTTTCTAATAGACTTCAATCTGTCCAATGGCTCACTTCTTGCTCCCCCTTCCTACCTGTAAAACCAGGGTCCCGCAGGGTTCTATCCTTGGCCCCCTTCTATTCAACATCTTTACTAACAGTCTCCACTCTGCCTGCAACCACTCCACTCTTATCCAATACGCTGATGTCTCCACCCTCATCACCTCCTTTAATAACAGATCTCTTCTTTCCCTAACTCAAAACACATTCAACACTGTCAAAAAATTAGTTAATGAAAAACCAACTAATCCTAAACCACAAGAAAACTAAACTTTTACTCTTCCTACCAAAATCACTCTCAGATGATAAATCCTCCTTTACCATCTCCTCACTTGATAACACCATCATCAAACCTGACCCTCATACAAAACTCCTTGGCACCATAATAGATGACCTGTGTATTCACCACTGTATCAAAAAGACACACCAAAAATTAGGACTACTGTATCATAACAAAAAATACCTTACTCCTGAAGCTAAACTATCCCTAGCTAGAGCATTCCTACTACCTGCCTCCTTTATGCCGCTCCCATCCTCACAAACCTACAATCCACATTAATCTCACAACTAGAACAAACCTATAATAAAATCACTAGATTTGCAACACACCAACCTTACAGATCACACCATCACATTGCACTAAAACAACTGCAATGGTCGAATTTTACCACCAACTTCATATAGCACAACTTCAAATCACCCACTCCATCCTTTACAAGCCTACTACTGCCTGCCCCTCCCTCTCTGCACTAGTCTCCTTCTACAGCCTCACCAGATCACTCAGAAGCTCTGTCTAACAGCTCTTTGACATACATAAACCTAACAGAAATATAAGTAAACTTCTCTATAACTACAATGTGTCTTCAGCTTGGAACAAACTACCTTAATCCATTAGAAACATCTCAAATACTTCCCATTTCAAAAAGCAACTAAAACTCTTCCTCTTAAGCTCAAAGATCTGGCCATGCCAGGATCCTGCCTAACTACTTCCATCCTTTCCAACCTTAACTCATTCCATCTCAATTCTTCTCCCTCTATACTTGGCGTCACAGCTACTCTTTCTGTCTTCTAAATCCCTTCATATAGTAGCCTCTCTAATCTGGCAATATCACATCTCAGTATCCACTGCATCTTTTAATACTGTAATTCTGTGTAATAATGCATTTAAATTCTAGGTATTGTCATCCTATTTTTGTCAGTACTGAGGTATTTACACTGTTGCTACAATTTCAGTGATGTCACTTTCCTTCATCTGTAAACTTTTTTTCTTTTTGATACTGTTTTCTTTTTCGGTGCACATTTCCTTGTTTGTTCCTTTATGTTTCCATGTTGTACTATTGCACGCTATTTATTATGTATAACTAAGAATATAGCTCTCTATCTTACTGTGAATGTATTTAATGTATATACACTGGAGCTTTTCTCCTCAGCTCTCCACTGAAAATGGGCTTCTCACTCATTTGGACCAACCCGGTTAACAAATGTCAAATAAATGTCAAATAAATAATATATACCCCCTTAAACAATAAATTAAACCTCATTATAATGCACATAAAATAGGGTTGGGAGGGTGGCCTAATGGTTAAGGTGTCTGCCTTATAAACACAAGGTGTAAGGTTTGAGTCTTGCAAGGGATAATTGGCTAGGCTTAAAATGGCTCACAAGGGCAATTAGCCTAGTTCTAATCTATGAACCTATAATATATAGAGAATCAGACGTTAGCCTACCAGTACATAACCTCTTACAGTCCATAATAACTCCTGCCTCTTACTTAACCAGAACCATCAACTATCCCATTTCTGCTCTCTAACATGTTACCTCATATCAGCCACAGCTACATGACCTAAGTCTAGCATATACCCCACTAATCCTCCTCCTATCAGCCATAGCTACATTACCTAAGTCTAGCATATACCCCACTAATCTTCCTTCTTCAGCAAACCATCACCCAAACTGCAACCTCCAAAAAGTTAACATCTTCCATCAAATCACATTTGAGTTCCATGCTTTCTACCTATTCCACCTCTTTAAGACAAAATACATATGTGCTACCCAAAGAAAATACCTACCAAAGTAAGTAACTCCACATAGACTTGAACCCCAAGCTAGGTATTACCATCACCTCTTTAAATCTAAACTTTAAACTTGTGGAGATATACACTACAACCCTGGGTCAGTTCCTCTATGTACAAACTACCCCAATCTGCCCTCCAACAACCATACCTCAAAAAATACTACTACCCTAGGTGATTCATTGCACCCTGCCTCTTGAATGCTCATTAACGTTAACTGTAAAAGGGTGGGCATCAAGGTATCTGAGATGCACGCATGGGACGACATGCATAGCCCTGACGACCTCATACTTACAGAAACATGGCTAAAACCTAATACTGAAAAGGGAGAAAATCACTCTTCAGGGCTTTAACATTTTTAGGTCAGACAGAAAATGTAAGAAAAGAGGAGGTATGGTTATTTTATACCAAAACAAATTACATGTTTATCTTATACAATGCAAAACATCAAAATTTGATAATGCAGACCTGCTTCACAACTCACTGCATATTAATCAAAATAAATCCATCTGTCTGTTAATGCTGTTCATCCCATAATCACAATCCAGCCTGCTAGAGAATATCCTACACTGGTTATCAAATAATATTAAGCAAAGAGCACTGATTCTGAGTGATTCATCAACTGGACCAGTACAAATGTTATCTCACCAGTATATGCCTTTAATCTGTACTTCTTTGCTCAAGTGCTATATACCCCAACATGATACGATAGAAAAATAGGCAATTTTTACACCCTGGACTGGATACTCACCTTTAGCTTTGATATAATACAGCAAGCTGGACTCTTACCTGACACCATAAGTGACCACCAACCTACCTTCGCAATCATAAAATATACCAAACTGCACACACTAGTGCAACCTTATCAGAAGCATCAGCAAATATAATCCAGCCATGTTTATAACCACATTGCAACAATATAACTGGCATACCTTAGATACCTCTGATTAGATGAAGCTTTCGAAACCTTTAACAGAATATTACTAAACATTCATAACTCTCTACCTTCACTCAGGGAAAAACAAACCTAGGCAAAGCCAACCTCTTGGCTTACCAATCTATCACAACAGCGTATGAGACAAAAAGACCATGCATGGCAACAACGTTACACCAACCTCTGAATTGGGCAAAAAAACTAATCACTAAAGAAAAATAAACGTATCACATTGAGGTGCAAAACAAACATAAAAACAACCTAAGAACTTTCGATGATAGCAGCAACAAACTCCTTAACCCAATAAAAGCCTCCCACCATAATCCCATGTCAGAAGAAACTGATAAAAACATGGCATCAGCCTTCACCTAATTTTTCTCAAATACGCACACCACAGTATTTAATAGATCTCTCTCCACCGCACAGCTATAGTTTGGTTGTCCACAGTAATATCTCTGCCTTCTAACTGAAATCCATCTCAGTCTTCACTATCAGGAAGCCACTGAACAAATCAAAACATGCAAATGTTGCAGAAGATATCTCCCAAATGAATATATTAAGCTAGCCACTGATGTCCTTTCCTATCCAATAAGTATCCATATTAAAAGATTCATTAGAGAATCTTATATCCTCGAAATCTGGAAGCAAACATAGGTTCATCTGTATATACTAAGCTGGCAACCACTAAGACCTTTATAAGCCTAGCCATACCACCCAAATGTCCCAGAAGTTATGTGCTTTAAACTTTTGTATAGGAGTGATTGTTGATTATGATATAATTTTCTAACTGCCTTTGTCTATCAGATACATAAGTTCCAGACCAGGGCTGAATTTTTGATTTCCTATCCAGTGTTCCAGGTTACACTTAAATAGGCATAGGGAAGAAGTTTGTTTCACATGGCTAGGGAACCTATTCCAGAGAATGGGAATTCTCTGTGATACATATCTGTCCCTCATATATGCGCTATTTATGTTGCAAGCAAAACTTAGGTCTTTAGAGCTACCAGTTCTGATGCTGTTTGTTTTGTGGATGTGCAAATACTTCATCAGAGTAGGGTCCAATGATGCCTTGTATGCCAGGCATAGATCGCTGTTCAGGAGTTTGTAGGAAACTGAGTATGGAGATAGACCTTTGAGGTGATCAGCACATGGTATTGTGTTTAATCCCTCTATTCTTTTTGTAAGGAATCTTTGTGGATGTTCCAGCTGCTGCATGTGTCTGGTTAGGTATGTATGGAAGGGGGTACTATACTCTATGATGGGTCTGGTGAGGGCAGAGTACAGTGGTATGATGACTTTCCTTGACCTAAGTGCTATGCTCTTACTTATAATTTGAGCATCATAGAAGAATTTCCTTACTGCCTTATACAAATGTTGACAGAAGACCAGGTTACTGTCTACATGCGTTCCCTGATCCCTGAGTAGCTGGTTAATTTTTAGGGATATTTTATTGATGGCTTTGTTTTTCAGGGTGGTCGACTTCCCATACTATAATGCATTTCTTGGCATTGAGCTTTAAGTTATGGCTTTGGCACCAGACATTTGTCTGTGTTAGACCCTCTTGTAAGATGTTTACATTTTTGGGGAATTCTATGACTGCACCTAGTTTGATATAATTTGATAACTCAGTCAGTCAGAGGCATTTGATATTGGCCTTGACTTCTGTGAAATAGATGTCAAAGAGGAGCAGGCCCAGAAAAGAACCCTGATGGACTCTACTGGTGGTCAGCCTTTTTGTGGAGTGGTCTCACCAGTCCTTATAGGTTCATAAGTTCATATGTGTTTAGTAGGCTAATGACCACTTGAGTATTTTTAAGCCTAACCATGCATCCCAAATCTCTGATAAGTTTTCATACCCTTAGTAAATGTAAACAGGGGCTTGAGAGATAAAATATTTACAAGCAGGGTCTTGAGAGAAGAACCTTTTACAGGCTGTCTGTGTCCATTGGAGACATAGGTGCCAAACTAGGGATGAATTTCCTGTTCCCAATCTAATTGTGCAAGTGACACTTGAATCGGGTTAGGGAGAAATTCTGTGTGGATAGGGAGCCTGTTCCATAGAACTGGTAGTCTCTGGGTATACATACTTGTTTCTCTAGTGGGATCTATTTATATCACAGTCATAGTTTATGTCTTTAAATGGTCTCACTTCCTGGGTCCTATCTGTGAGCCAGCTGGCTATCCAGCAATATACAAGGAAGGGGCTTATGCATAATTCTATAAGTTTGTCAACAATGCCTGAGTGAGGTATTGTCTCACATACCTCAAATCCCTTAGCAAGGTCAAGGTAGGCAGTATGCACCATTTTACCCTCACCCATTACTATGGTGACTTTCTCAAAGAAGTCTATCAGGTTCAGTAGGCATGGCCTGCTTTTGATAAAGCCAAACTGGGATGAATCCAGCTTTAGAGGGTCTCCTATGTCTTTGCTGATCATTTCCATGATAATTCTTTCCATGGCTTTGAATATAAGACTAGTCAGACTAATGTGTCTGTAGTTTCTGGAATCTGTTGATGGTCTGCTCTTATGAAGAGGGATGACTGTTGCAGTCCTCCCTTCTAGTAGCATGAAGCCTGTTTGAGAGTATAGTTAAATAGTAATGTCAGTGTCCTTGACAGGTCATATTTTAGACTATTCAGGAGGCATCCTGGAATATTATCGGGGTTGATATATAACACCCCTATACAAAGGTGGCAGCACAGCAGGAGTCAACAACTATAGACTAATAGCCATACTCCCATCACTATCCAAAATCCTAGAAAGTTGATTTACTACCATTTAGTCCACTCTCTACTAAATAAGGATCAATAAGCAATTAGTAAAATTAGCAATAAGCAAGGTTCAACAAGCAATATGGGTTTCGCTCAAAGCATAGTAACGTCACAACTCTAATATCTTTCCATGATACTGTTAATCTCCTGCATAATGATGATTAACTTGTTTCTACAATTTCTTGACCTCTCAGATGCTTTTGATACAGTTTAACACCATGAACTACTAGTATCCATGGTTGAATGTAATGTCCCATCACACCCTACTCTAGTTCAAAAGTTATCAAACTGATCGTATGCAGTGTGTTAAATGGTAAGCAACCTTCTTGTCCTACTCTAAGTGAACATCAGTTTACCACAGGACTCATAACGTGGCCCATTGTTAATCAGCATCTTCAGTAAGGACTTGATTTTTGATTCAGCTCTAACTAAAATTATTAAGTATGCTGATAACTTAGCAATCATAGGTTCATAGATTAGTACTAGGTTAACTGCTCTCCTGGGCCATTTTAAGCCTAGACAATTACCTCATTTAAGAATCAAACCCTGCACCTTGTATCTATAAGGTAAACACCTTAACCATCATGCCAACCTCCTAATTATCATCTACCCTACCCATTTCTTAATAGAACCTGAAAACATCACCTAGATTCTTTCATGTCCACATCACGATGCTAAAGTAAACCTGTCCCCAAATATATATATTCACAATCCCCAGTGCAACAGGCTTGCCACTTTATTATGCCTTTCAGTATACAGTCCTTCTGCCATAAGTATGTCACAACCAGCAATAAGGTGTGTGGCTGTTTCCAGTTCAGTTTTACAAAACCTACATTTGTCTTTTTCGCCCACATGTTCAATGGACTTTGTAAACCACCGTGTACGTAGCCCATTATCTCGGCCCTCCAGTATTAACCTTTCATCTCTTGGTTTGAAATCACCTCTCCTTAACCATTTCTGCATTTGTTTCTGATCAACATGAGGTTCTTCCAGAATTTTTATATACTTGCAACTATATTTATGCATTTTCCACATTCCTTGCCTTCTCATCTGGTCCTTCACCTTATATTCTTTCTTTTATTTTTGGGCACATTCAGTTGCTGACTGATTTTTATCTACTTCTGGTTTGATTTCCATTCCTGCTTGACACCGATATACTTCTGCTAGATTAAGCAGACAAGTCATGTTAGATTTATTCTCCTCATGTTTCAAAACATTCCCTACGTTTGGGTCTTGTGAGGTCTGCAGATATGTGTGGAGTCTCATGATTGCAGATCTATACATGTAATCAATTTCAAGGAGGCCCATCTTTCCTTTAGAAAGTGGAATATATAATCTTGGTATGCACTGATTTTTATAAATCATTTGGTGAGTATGAAGCATCCTTCTTGTTTTCCTATCCTATCTATCCAAAATGTTTTGGGGCCAGTCAATCACTCCATAACTGTATGTTAGGACAGGAAGAGCAAACTGGTTTATAGCTTGGATTTTGTTCCTAGATGTCAGTGCTGTTTTCAGGATTAATTTAAGTCTTCTAAAGTATTTCTGTTAAGTTTTTTTCACATTTGTTCATGTTTTATTTGATCCTTCATCAATTCCCAAATATTTATACGCTCCCTCTTGCTCAAGTTCTTTTATATCGCATTCTTGTCCCAAACTGATGTTTTCCTGGTGCTGCAATTTTCCTGCTTTAAGGTTGCTTTTGCACATTTGTCAAGACCAAATAACATTCTTATATCATCTGAAAATGTTATGATAACTTGCAGTTGTGTTTTCAGTTCCTCATCTGATGAGCTATACAGTTTTATATCAATGACAAAGAGAAGATGAGAAGTATTTACACTTTATTGTTTTCTAGGAGGCTAATTATAGCCATGGCCTAAGCTGTTAAGTAGACAGCTTAATGGGTTAACTGCAAGGCAGAATAGCAGTGGTGACAGAGAGTCACCCTGGAATATCCTCCTTTGAATTTTTATCCCTGGACTAATAATTTGTCCTTTATCATGGCTTAATTACAAAGTGGTCTGCCACTGTTTCATGGTTGCTGTGATGTAATTTATCAGTGTAAGGTATATCTTATACATTTTTAAGCACTCTTATCCATGAATGTGGGATATTATCAAATGCTTTTTTGTAGTCTATCCATGCCATACTTAAATTCTTCCCCTTTTACATCCACTATGACTTTATTTAACAGCAATTGATCATTTGTTCCATATAACTTTCTTTTATTGCCCTTTTATTTTACTGCCATAATTGAGTTTTCTTCTAAATGAATATAAACTCTGTCGGCATCAATTCCCCTGTATAGTTTATACATCATTGGAAGGCAAGCTATTGGTCCATAATTTTTAGGGTAGCTTTCAGTTTCACTCTTAAGTAGGACTAGGAGCATTGTTTTTCCTGTCGTTAGCCAGGTTGGTGTCTGTTCAGGGTGCGCATATAAATATTTCTTATTCATGGCGAAATCTTTATGCAAAGATGTTAATACTTTTAGTCAAAAGTTAAGTACTGCATCTGGGCCCGGGATTTTCCAATTACAGGCTTTTCTTAACTTTGTTTCAATCTCTCTGGCTGTTACTTCATTCCATTTCATATCCTGTTTTGTTTAAACTTCTTATTCTTTCTTTCACTTCTTCTTTCAATTTAGCATCTTTGTTATGTTCCATAGGATTTTTATAGATACTTCTCCAAAGTAGTATTTCTTCTTTTTTGCTGGTCTTTCAATTCATTTTACCTTGTTTCCCAGTTCTGTATAAAACTTTTTTGGATCATCAATAAATTGCTTATTTTGTACTTTTCCTTTATATTTATCCAGGTATTGTCTACATTTTCCATCTGTGATGAGAGTTTTGGTTTATTTGCGATAGTGCATGATAGATCCTGGTCTGTTCTAATACTGTGCATTGCTTTTATTGTGTCTGTCTTTCTTATTACATTTATTGATCTGTTCCCTCTTCTATACTCTTCTAACAGTGACACTTCCTGTCTTAATTGCTTTATCGTTTTCTCTATTCGATACTTCCATGATGGTATTCAATTTCTCCCCTTAAGACAGCTGCCATGTTCTATCAGTATAATAACATATGGCTCCCCAATATTCACAAAAATTCACGTATCCCAGTTGAGCAAACTGTTGCAATACTATAGTAATGTAGATAACTAAGCAACACTACTCCACACATAAAAAGTTATCACTGCATTGCACTAACAAAACTAAACTGGTTGGAGTTCCAACATCATAGTAATTACACTTTGGTAAAAACTGCACACTCAGTCTTCTACCAGTACTACAATACCCACAATACCCATCTATAGCAGCACTCCTCTAGTGGTACAATCATTCAAGTGGCCTCTCCTCTCAAGACAAATCCCTAGCTTGTGTCCAAGCGCCAAACCTCTATTGGTGATGCGCTATATTCACTTAACATTGCTAAGCTCTGGAACAGCATCACATTTAGCATTCACTAAGTACAATCTAAATCTCTGTGTATTAAAGAACTCCAATCTTTCTTCTTAAAATAGTGCAACTCTAATTACTCCCCCACCCAGTTTAACTTTACACTTAATACCTCATCCACTCCAAGAGCATTTACCACATCAAGCTAATAGTTACAATGCCAGATGCCGTTACAAAGACATGCATCTGGAGCCTTTCTCCAAGGGCCTCCGCTGAAAACTGGCTTCATTCCAATACGGACTTTCCCGGTTAACAAATGTTAAATAAATAAATAAATAAATAAATAAAAATAAATAAAAGATTACTTATTTCCCACCGACTCTACAAACTGCCAACTGCTGCTGCTCATCCTTCACGATATCCATACTTTAACAAGGGAGTAGTTTCCATATCTATATTATGTTTAACCATTTGGCCTATCATTGTCAATACAGACTTGAAGCTATGTACACTAATACGTATGTCTCAGTCCTAGAAAGATGATAAATGATTATGCTGCCACTCCTGTGGCATAGAGGGATAATGACTATGGCCAGGGTTTGATTAATGGCTCAGGTGACTGACAGAGCAGCAGAGAGGAAAGGGCATGCCCATTTCCTGGTGAGGGTGGTATATGGGCATCTCTTGGTTGATGATCCATGGTGGAGGCTAGGCATATTGCTAAAGGAGATGTAGCCAATGGGTGGAAAGTGGGTGTGGTTGAGCTATTGTGAAGACAAGGTGATATGCATCTTGGTCACATTACATGCCCAGTGTGGATCAAACCATGCTGCCACAAGAGGAGAAGTGAATGGGTAGGGCATACTTGAATTCCTCCCCAGACAGATGCTCAGATGTGCCAAGCCCCAGTTGCCTAGGACCCATGACTAGATCCAGCAATACCAGAATATGTCGAACGAGGCATGGAGTTAGCTGGCAGACCCAGCTCGGACATAGTATGAGGGGCCAGGCCGCTACCTATGACAGAAAGGTGGAACCAAAAAAGGATGATAAATTATCATACTTTAGATATGTAAAACTCAATCTGTTTATAATCCATGTTATGTGAGAAACACTCTGTATATCTGACTAATGACATAAATATTATATCTGCTACACTGTGAACTACTGAATATATGTCTAGTATTATTTCTGATTGATCTGTCAAGCATGTTAATATAATTATTCATGTTTTTTATATAAATTTTCTTAGCTATGTGTGTAAATTTGGTTCAGCTTTTCTCACTGGACATCTGCTGAAAAGGGGTGTCTCATCAACTAGCTGGAGTATTCTAGTCAACAAATGGAAATAAATAAATAAAGTTCCCAAGTCTTAGCTACCTTGTATTTTTGGTTCTATTTGATTATCTACTCTCCAGTTCCAGAGTTTCTGCAGATATTTTTTATTCTGATCTCTCACCTAAGGCATAGAACTTCCCCTGATGAAACATTTTGCATGTTACATGCCAAAGTAAAAAAAAAAAAAAAAAAAAAAAAAAAAAACTAAAAGGGACCCTATCTTAGTTATGGATGCTTATTACTTCATTCAAATTCAGAATGCACATGGAGTAAAAATGCCAAGTCTAAAGGGCATTTTAAGTGTCTTCACAAAAAGGATAAATTCTCCAACCTGACATTTCTATGCTATGGCTGGAAGCATGCTGCATCTAGAAAACTTGTTTGCCATAGCAATTAAGCAAGTAGCAGTCTTAAAAATATTTTTCATCCCTTCCTCCACAGTATCCCTTTCAAAAATATCACCACTTAAAATGTATATAGTGAGACAGGTTCACTACTTAATATCAAAATTCCAGAATCCCAAAACTCTGAATACAAACACCTAGAATCTCAAGATTGCGGAATCTTGAAAAAAAAAATACAACACAAAACCAACGGTAATAATGTTTATGTAGGGGTGCAAGCCCACCACACCCCCTGCATCTTAAATATACCAACTCCAACATAGCAGTACAGTGGATAGAACGGCAAAGTTCCCGTTCTGTACTGTATGGCAATCTCCATTCACTGCTTTCGAGATTCCACAATCTCAAGATTCTGGGTGTCAGTATTCAGAGTCTTGGGATTGTGGAATTTCAATATTTAGTAGTGAAACCAGTGAGACATATGGAAAACCTAGTCTGTAAAATTACTGAAGTGGAGAAAAGTAATATTATGGATGTAATAAGGTTAGCTGTTATAACCTCCTGTAGCCACAGCTTTCATTGAATTGAATAGTACCGTCAGGGAAAGACTTATCATTAAAAACAAAAACTGTTACCTCTGCAGTGCTGTAATAGGATTTGTAGAGATTTGCAAAATGGATGTACTTTCTCTGTATCGTACTGTATATATTTTTAAAGAGAGCAAGAAAGCTTCAAATTAGTGGCTGAGTAGTTTAAATCAACTTTTTAACAAAGGAAGCTTTTGCAAACCCTTCTTACAACAGCCGACTTTCTAGGTCAGTTCCACTTGCCCTTCTTTCTGACACTGAATGAAATGGGCAGTTTAATTAGAGCAATATGTAGCAATAACAGTTAGACAGAAGTGTCTGCTAAATTAGAGTGATAGGTAACACGGACAGCTTTTGTCAGATGAAGAGAGGAGGAACAGGCATACAAACTAAATATCTCCTCAGCCCCACTTTTGTGATTAACTCATTCATACCTTCAGTACACTGAGTCTGTTCCCAGCAAAGTATAAGGACCCCTCAACAGCTGGATGGCAACATTGTAAAATGTTGCAGGAAACTACATTACTGCATTATTATACTTTGTTAATCTTAATTGTGTTCTGCAATGCTCGGCAAAGTAGCATGATTTAAGATAAAAACTTATTAAACTTGAACATTGTAGTTGCAACAGCAAACTGGTTATTTTTAATTGCATTTAACTATTCTTCTAGACATTTCCTCTATTGCTTTCTGTTGGGGGGAGCACTGGTTAACTGCATCAGCCAGCTACAATTGTGGGCTTTCATAACTCACATTCAACAATATTAGTCTCATTTATGACTTTCAAGTGAACACAGACTTTCTTTCATTTTTGATTAAGATACACAGAAGATTTGCTGAGTCTGTTTTCTTCTTTTTCTTAATACTTTACAGATAAAATGAAAATAAAGATGTTTACTATCCTGTCTAATTAGTATCAGAAGGACAGTTAATGGCTAAACCAGGTATATTAAATTATGCCCACTGGATTTTGAAGGTAATGATTCATTCAGTTATTTCTTCATGTACTCTAATTTCAGTTTTACATGTTGTAACCGTACTTGAACTTCATATCTGAGTAGTATGTATAATCAGATATAATTGGGTGAGAAACAAACTTTGTCAGGAAGCACCGCTTTACTTTTGGACACAGCAGTGCTATGAAAGGATGGAGTAATACATGTGGTCATTAAACACATCTGCAAGAGCCTTCTTGGTTAACAAGAAAGCACTTGAGGATTCAATTTGTTCACACATTGTTTCAATACAGGGCAATGATAGACAGATTAATTATTTGTTTATTTATTTGTATTTGTATTCCAGGGTACATAACTGATCACCATGACCTTTATCAGACTCAGCACGAGTGGTGTCTGGTTAAGTGACAATGCTCAGAGTCACACAGCTAGGAAATGGAAGCTGAAGGATTCAAACCTTGCACCACTGGACCACAGGGAATAATTATAATATAGTTAGAGTTCATGTTCAGAGCAGAATACAGAATTCAACAATGTTTTTATCATTTCAGAGTACTTGGGGTTGTGCTTTGTTAAATAACAGCATTGAATGATGTCCTTCTATTCTCATGTTGCAGTATTCATCACAGTAGGAAGGTTGCTGCCTGCAGCACCAGACATCCAGCCAGTATACCAAAGTCTTTGGAGCAGGGGAGTACATACAACATCTTAGGTCAGAGCCATAAACCGAAGTAGGCTATAAAAGTGATGTCTGCACGTATCCCCTTCAGAATTTTTCTGCCGCAGTGAACGTTGGACTCCTGTTCGCCAGTTCGGTAAGCAGATCGCTCATTTTTTTCCCCCAGACAACTGCTACAGATAAGTACCTTATTGGGTTTTCTTGTTATCTTTGCTTGTTTCTCAGACCTACATGTCCACTAGAAAGAGGAAGTGCGCTTGTGGGAGACAATTCCTCACAAGGGTGCACACCATCAGTGCATTTTTTTGATTAGCCGAGGCCCATGACCATATGTCTTGTGCTATTTGTAAATCTTTTGTGCCTAAGACTGTCCACAGTCATCTGGCCGTGCTGAAATTATATTTAGAAAATCAAAGACTTCGGCATCTCACATTAGGTATGGAGGGTGGAGTAGGCACGTCTGATGAGCTGCCTTGAAAGAAGGCCAAAAAAGTTAGGCCCGATTCCCACACTGTGCCTCAAGCATCCAGTGAGACTCTTGAGGCAGATGAAAGCCCAGGATCTCTTCGGACCTCCATTTCTCATCCTATCCTGGGAGCCACTGTGGAAGCTGGTTTGGCTGAAACAATGAGTATGTCTGCTGAGGTAGACCAGCCATCAGCTCCAGATGGCTGAGGGGAACCATGGCTCATGGAGTCAGAGAGGCCTACTCCTACCCTCCCATCCTCCCAGATGTTGGTGTTGAAATATACACAGCCCTCCATGCCTCTGAAGAGGAAACAAAAGTTAAAACATTCAGAACAACAACCTGTTCCTGTATGGGAAGTTTTCTCCCAAAAGCTTTTCAGAGCATTTTAGGCCATGCAGACTCAGTTACCACAACCTGCTAGTCCTCCACTACAGGCCTTAGAGGTATCAGAGGAAGAATATTCTTTCTGTGAGGAATCCTTGACCTACTGCTCACAAATTGATTCCCCTAAAGACTATATCACTCCTGGGGAAGAGGATCCCATCACTCCTGAGTCTCCAGGAGAAGAATTTACCTTTGGAGATACTATCTCCCTCATGAGATAACATTTTAAATGGCAGGCCTCAGATGTTTCTGACACAAAGAAGAGATACTTTGATTTATTACAAATGGAGCAGCCCTCCCCTTCTGCTGTACCTCCCTTACTTCTGGCCTTTCAAGATGCCTATCTGGCTGCTTCACAGGCCCTAGATTCCCATCCCCTAGCTGCAAAACATCCAGACCAGTTCTACAAAGTACCTCTGGACACTCAATTCCTGTTTAACCCCCCCCCCCCCGCAGATCCATTAGTTATAACAGTTTCTGCTAATAAATCCTCAAGATACTACTTTCATCTTCTCTTTACCCTACTGACAAGGACAGTAAATTCATGGATAGGCTAGGCAAGAAGGTATATACCTCCTCCACCCTTGCTGTTAGAGCCTTTACTTACCAAACACATATGGCTAGATATGTCTTGGACACCCTCTCCAAAGCATCAACTCTCATTTCTGATGTACCAGAATCACCAGCTAAGACACAACTTAACACCTTCCTTTCCACAGCATCTCAGGTGACTTGGCACTCCATCAAGTGCAGCTATGATGCCATGGAAGCTTCCTCAAAATCTGCAGCTCCGGGCACTGTTCTGAGGACATACTCCTGGGTGAGACTACAGCCCCTACCTATTGATGTGCAAACCAAACTGTTAGATGCAACTCTTGATAACAAGGCTCCCTTTGGACAAGCTTCAGCAGAACTCCTCAAATCCCTTCAAGAAAAGGGAAAGGAGTTACAAAATCTGAAGCATTTACTGGTGTCACCTATCCCCAGGCGTCATAAGAATTATCCACAAAGGACTTTCTTTGTTAGGAGACAGTCTTGTAAGTAAATGTTTGTTTGAAAGCCAACAAATTTCAGTGTTAGGCTAGTGTCAGATGTCACATTCAGACCAAGGGCCATGAGACAGTCTTCCCATTCTGCCCCACCACAGGTAAAGGGACAAAGGCAAGCGAGGAAAAACTCCACTCCTATATTCCTTTCCACACCTTCTTCCACTACCTTTCAAAGTCAGTCTGACCAAGCCAGAACAACTCTACTGTGACTTAAAGCATCTACATCCCAACACTCCTCTCTCCCTTCATCTCACCCTTTCCCTACCCTCCTGGTGGAAGATCACATCAGAAAATTGGGTCCTCTCCATCATTCAAAGAGGTTATTTTATGACTTGTTGGACTTTGCTCCCCTTCCACGGGATTCCACAACCTCCATCAAACCAGATTCATCTATTTCTCACCATTCTCCAACAATTACAGGCTCAGGGCACCATAGAAAAGGTACCTTCTCAACAAATAAACAAGGGATTTTACTCAAGAATGTTTCTGTTACCAAGGAAAGATGGTCCTTAGAATGTTTCTGTTACCAAGGAAAGATGGTTCTTAGAATCCAGTCCTGGATGTATCTCTTCTCAACCTTTTCCTCAAGTTACCCAGATTCAAAATTCTCACTTTACATCTACTCTTACCCCTCATCCCAAACCAGGCCTTTATAGTAGCTCTGGATTTGAAGGACGCCTACCTAAGCATTTCTATACACCCAGACTACAGGAAATTCCTACGCTTTTCAGTAGGTTCGTTGCATTTTTAATTTTCTGCATTACCCTTTGGGCTCTCCACAGTACCTTGAGTGTTTACAAAGTGCCTAGCTGCAGTGATTGCTCACTGCAGAACTCAGGGTATTCAAATATACCCATGCCTAGATGACCTGTTAATTCTTCATCAGGACCATCAAACCCTTCACCACCACCTAGAAAAAGTGACCACTACCCTAGCACAGTTAGGATTTCCTGTAAACTAGGGAAAATCCCACATCACCCACACTCAAGACCTAATCTTCTTGGGGTGCAGGATCAGAATGGACAGGATGAAGGCCTTTATTCCAGATCAGAGGATAATGGACCTTACCCTCTACTTCAATAACCTTATCACTCTACCTTACTTACCAGCCAGGGAATTCCTAAGAATGTTAGGTCACATGGCATCGCTGATTCCCATGCTCCCTCTGGCAAGACTTCGTATGAGAAATATCCAGTGTGTCCTGAAGACACTGTGGAGTCAACACTCTCACTCTCTGGATACCCCTCTCCTCTTTCTACAATGCCTGAAGGAAGAACTACAGTGGTAGATCACCGCCATGTCTAAACAAGTTACCCCTTACAGGTACCTCCCCCCTTACAGCAGATCTTTACAGATGCCTCAGACATAGGGTGGGGAGCAGTGCTACTACACAACCACAAACAAAACACTGTGCAGGAGAAATGGTCTACACTCAGACAAAGAGACCATATCAACATCAAAGAAATGAGGGCACATCTTATAGCCCTAAATACCTACAAAATAGCCCTATTCCCTGGCACACTGAAAGAAATCAGAGAATATGACTGTCCTGTGGTACATAAACAGGGGGCATGAGATCTTACCCTCTTTGCAGTCTAGCCACACAAATCTAGACCTTAGCATCAGCACTTCACATTCACCTGCTAGCAGTGTACATTCCATCAACAGAGAATGTTATGGCAGACACTCTCAGCATAACTTCAGTACCCTCTCACAAATGGATGCTTCACAGAGAGGTGACCCTGGATCTTATTCACAAGTGGAGTATTCCGCAAGCAGATCTGTTTGCCTCCTCCAAGAACAGATAGATGCCTCTGTTTTGCACATGGGATCCACATCCTCAAGCATGGAAAGTGGGCGCCTTCTCTTTTTCTTGGGTGGGGATGTATCTCTATGCCTTTTCCCCTTCACACTAATTCAGGAGGTCCTTCTGAAAATTCAGAGGGACAAATGAAAAATCCTGCTGGTGACCCCTTTTTGACCAAGACAGCATTGGTTTCCCCTTCTCCACCTTTTAGCCAAGGGCAATCATCACACATTACTCCACTGATTAGACCTACTCACACAGGACAGGGGATCCATAGTACATCCTCAGGTGACCAATCTTAAACTGACCTTATGGGTGACAGGGTTCTAATCCCCTTCAGACACCTATACTCAGAGGACGTATTCAATGTTCTGCAGGAGGCCAGAAAGCCTAGTACCAGGAGAAATTATGTGTCAATATGGAAAAGATTCTCCAGGTGGTGTCAAAAGAAAAACCAGGACCCTTTAACCATTCCTGTACCCATGGTCCTTTCTTACTTGTGTGACCTACTTCATTCAGGACTAACGTATTCTTCAGTGAAAGTCCATTTGTCAGCCATTTCTACTTGTCTGCCTTTGGTTCCTCCTTTGGCATCAGGTTGGAGGTCAAGCTGTTCCTGAAAGGGGTTCTCCATATCAGACCTCACTGCAAACCAATACCTCCACCTTGGGACTTAAATTTTGTACTTGAAAAACTTACTTTGCCACCTTTTGAGCCAGCAAACTCAGCATCCCTGAAACTATGCACCTTGAAACCATTCCTGCTAGTGGTCCTCACATCAGCCAAGAGGGTATCAGAAAAACAAGCCCTGATGGCCATCCCTCCTTACCTTATCTTCCATAAGGACAGAGTCTCTCTAAGGACTAACCCTTCCTTCATGCCTAAAGTGGTTAATGAGCTGTCACTAATCCAGACAATCAACCTTCCTGTTTTCTACCCTCAACCTCAAAATTCCTCAGAAAGGACTCGTCATTCCTTAGATGTCCACAGACAACTCAGGTATTACTTAGACAAATACAGACCTATTTGAAAGTCTGACCAGCTGTTCATTTCCTTCCACCCAAGGGCTTTAGGGAAGGTAGTCTCTAAACAGACCATTTCTTCTTGGATCTCTAAGGCCATTTCTATCTGCTTTTACTGTATTTGTGTTTCTTCCTACTTTATTTTGCTTTTACGTCATCTGAAAAATACTCAATTGTATTTATTACTGCTTGGTGTAACTATCATTCTAAGCCTTTTGGTTTAAGCACTTGGGCTTCAGACCAGTTATTTTACATTAAGGTTTGTGGTCTGCACTGTTATGACAGGACAGATAGCTTACATCCTTCTAAGTTGGGAACTGCTGAGTGAAGACTCGGTGTCTGTTATTCTAAAAGTGTATTAGTTCTGGTTTAAGCACTTGGGCTTCACGTCAGTTATTTTACATGAAGAAGGTTTGTGGTCTGCACTCTTGTGGAAGGAGAGGCTGGACTCTGCCCTTCTGAGCTGGGAATTTCTGGGTAAAGGCTTATAGTGCCTGCATATTTGAACTGTTTCTTACTGAAATTGGTGTGCCTTGTTTGCTGTAGCATAGACTAGATCCAGGCCTGCTGAATCTAGCTTTGTTTGAATAACTTGAGCACTAATCCAGGCCTTCTTTTTTGGAAAAGGTTCCCCTGCACCCCAGTGGCAGGAGTGTGCAGTTAGAACTTCTCTGATTGAAGACTGCAGGAACAGGGCTCAGTTTTGAGATTTTTTTACTGGTTAATTGGGTAATTTGTTTAAAAGCCTTTTCTGATTTCTTGCAGTAATCTAAAGCTGTTTAAGTGTATATTTTACTGTTTGTAGTCATTTAAAGCTGTTTTAAGTGTATGTTTTACTGTTTTTGCCTTATCTTTTCAAAAATTTGTTTTTCCTTGTTTCCCACCTTTTTAAGCTAGTATAGTCCAGTTTTCAGGCTAGTGCTGAATTCAGGGATGTGTTACAATTTTCTGAGTTGCCCATACCTTACTTGGATAGAGGGAGGTTTCTCTGTTCACCTGTGAGAGAGGGAGCTTTGAGCAGCCATCTGTCCCTGGAGGAGTGGTTCCAGCCCAGAAGTTGGTAGTTTATAGGCCATTTTGGGCTAATTTCTATCTCTGTCATTTCCCTGCTGTAAAAACCACTTTTGCATGGTTTTGCACGTCCGGGCAGTGCCGGTTAGCTAGGGCTAAATTTATCCCAGCTCCACCAAGTCTCCTCTTCAGTTTTTCCCTTGAAAGTAGTCTAACTCTCAACCTAAGCACTTAAAAAGCATCCTACAGTCCAGTACTTGCTCAGACCTAATAGCAAGCACTAATATACCCTGACACTTGATTGCCCAGCAGGGCAAGGCTCATTATTCACCCCTCACCAACCAAGCGACTAAGCAGCTCATCCTACTATTCAGGTATGACCAAATGGCAATTTCAGGTATACTCTCCAGTCCAGCTGGTGAACCTGGGTATCCTGAGGCAATGTTACAACCCTCTCCTCCTACCACAAAACATTAACATATGCAAGAGATGCAATTATATAGCTAAATTGGAGGCTAAGCTCTCTCCACCCAAGATTGGAACAGGTAGTCATGAGGAGAAGGTTAACACTTGCACCACACCTCCAGCCTCACATAGACATACTAAACCAGCACTTGCAAAAAATACACATAAATACATGAAATCATACTTGGAGGCTCTAAATAAAATCCTGCAAAAGCATCATAGACCTCCAAAGCAGACGCCCAAAAAACCTGCACCTCCCATCACAAACCAGACAACACATAAAAGACAAAATCAGTGTGCCGCACAATCACAGCCCTTAAGGCGAAATAACATACCTAACACACTAGTAATAGGTGACTCTATAGTCAGGCACACTGACGTCCCACTCACTGGACTGGACAAGGATAAAGTTACTGTTAGCTGCCTGTCAGGATCCAGAATCCGCCACATAACACAAGCACTCAGGTCACTCCAGAACAAGTACAAATATGACTCTGTCATTGTTCATGTTGGTGTGAATGACCTGAGACGTACCTCCCTGGACTACATGAAAAGAGACATGGAAGAGCTCTCTGATCATGTAGCCCAGGCGGGTATGACCCTGACCCTGAGTAGCATCCTGCTTTGTGGTTATCTTTCGAATCCTTGGCTATTTTTCTTTCGAAGTTAGCCTTGGAGGATTTTATGAGGGACCTTAGTTTCTTACTGATACTGATCAGGGATGTCTTTCCTTCTTGGGATTTGCTTTTTTTCTGAACTAGTTTCCTCCTTCTATTGTATAGCCTGTTTATGGCAGGGGTCCACCAGACTGGTTTCCTTCTCTTAGGGGAGTGAGTCTTGGTTTTGTTAGGGATGGCACGATCCATGCATCCTTGTAGGTGCTCATAGAGTGCATTTGTAAAGGTTCCTGCATCTTGGACACTGTTATCCTTTAGCGTGGGGGCTGTGAAACTATCGCCCCATAAGCCTGACTAGCCTGCAAGGCTATGGAGCGCATCATCATGGAACTCATTAACAAAGACATTGGGAACCTTCAAACACTTGACCCGACTCAGTTTGGCTTTGTTAAGGGCAGATCATGCCAACTAAACCTAGTTGACTTCTTTGAGACAATCACCAAGGCCATAGATGAGGGGAAGGTAGTTCACACAGCCTACCTTGACCTCTCCAAGGCTTTTGACACCATTCCCCACTCAGGAATTATAGAAAAACTCACCAGCCTGAGCATAAACCCCTACGTTATGAGATGGGTTGTCAACTGGCTTACAGACAGAACTCATACAGTAAGAATAGCGGGCTCTAGGTCCGACTCTAAACCAGTCACAAGTGGTGTCTCATAAGGCTTGGTCCTAGGACCCCTACTCTTCAGCATATACTTCTCAGAAGTACAAGCAAACACAGGAGGACAATGGCTAACCAAGTTTGCAGATGACTTCAAACTGGGAGCCATAATTGACTCTCCGGCTGACACGGACATTCTCCAAAAGGGCCTTACTGAGACGGACACCTGGTGTCAAAGTCATGGTCTCAAGCTAAATGCCAAAAAATGCATAGTCATCCCATTTGGGAAAAACAAAACACCCATGAATTACCATGTAGGTGGCAGCTCCCTTAATACAGAAGAGGTAACAAGAGATCTGGGGACCCAGGTAGATAGTAATCTCTCCTTTGACAATCATATTGCCAAAGTAGTTAGGAAATCCTTCTATATAGCCCATCTAATTACTAAAGGGTTTGCATCTAGAAATAAAGAGGTTATAGTGCTCCTCTACTCGTCACTCATCAGACCCATCATAGAGTACAATGCCCCATTTGGGATGTACCTCACAAGACACTTCCAACAGCTGGAAAGACTACAAAAGTACCTCACCAAGAGGATTACTCGCCTCAAACATATGTTCTATACAGCCCAAATGGAAAAACTCCAGCTGTACTCAGTCACATATCGCTTATTCAGAGGTGATCTCTGCCTGACTTACAAAGCCATGTCCAACTCAGAATTGATGGACATACTCCACCTAAAGAAATCCAAGGCACTGTGAGCAACTGGCTCTAGTGAGCTAAACCTCACCACAACAATAAACAGAACATGCTGGAGGGATAGATTCCTGTCATGCTTTGGAATAAAATTCCTAACTACATTAGGCAGAGCCCTTCACTAACACTCTTCAAGAGAAACCTTGACGAGTGGATGGGTAACAGAAAATACACCCCTGGGATCACTTCATTGGCTCTTCTTGACAGAGGCTCAGTTAATTAATCAATGGGGTGGCGAAAGCTGATGCACTCTAGCTAGGATTATAAATGCCCTCGGGCAGATAACCTAGTACCTACCTATGAACCTATGAACCTATTTGTACATGCTACTCCAGTCATGGCAAAGTTTACCTGGACATGTTAAAGCCCATTCATCCAGAGCAGTTGCCTCCTCAGCTGCCTTTTTCAAGGGGGTAGACTACACCTCTATCTTAGAAGCTTCTACTTGGGCTTCAGTTCATACCTTTACCAAGCATTACAAACTAGATTTAGTCTCCAAAGCGCGAGCTGGGTTTGTCAGATCTATCTTATAAGGTCTTATTCACCAGGGACCGCATACCTCCACCCAGGCTCATACCTAAAAGCTTTGGTACTCTCCCTACTGTGATGAATACTGCAACATGAGAACAGAAGGACATAGAACAGTTGTGTAAGAACTTGCCATAATCTTAGATGTCCTTCTCTTCAAGGTTGCAGTATCCAGTCCCTCCCCCACCACCCCCTCTTTTGTTACTCTCCTTACCTTCTTCACCTGTTAATTACCTGTAGGGACATAGTCCTTCATCCAGCTAACCTCAGCAGCAGACACAGACTATCAAGTACCCTATGGTCTGGTCTTCGTGTGAGTCTGAAAGGACTTCCTTTTATTTTTCCTTACCACCACCAGGGGTACTACTGTATGCAGCAGTCCATTCTGAAGGGGGTACGTGCAGACATCACTTTTATAGCCTACGTCAGTTTATGGCTCTGACCTAAGACATTGCATGTACCCCTCTACTCCAAAGACTTTGGTATACTGGCCAGATGTCCTGTGCTGTAGGCAGCAACATCCCTACTGTGATGAATACTGCAACATGGAAGAGAAGGACATCTAAGGTTATGGTAAGTTCTTATACAATTGTTCTTTACTTTTAATAACCTGTGCTTTGCCATGACAAACAAAGAATACATTGAAACATCACAAAAATCCACATGTCATAAATTCTTGTGATGTGTTTCCTTTGATACTGGCTACACAAATTGTCTTCAGAAACATGCACTGGTATGCCAGTCTACAGCAACCATAGGCATCATTAGTAACCCCAACAGGTAATACGATCTTTTATTTTGCCCAACAGCTGCACACTTATGGTTTCTATATACTCAGTTGTTCGGCTCTTTCTAATGCTATCCTTTGTTAGGATAGCTCCCTTTTCCAGTGACAAAGCATCACAGCTATCTGGCTATGAATCTATCCCCATACCTTTGAATAGGAATGGGATAATTGCTATGGGAAGGTAGACCAATCATATTGCAGCTGGGTGGCTTTTTTCCAATTAATCTATGACCACTCAATATTCTGGTTGATGTAAGAACAGGTGAGAATGTACTATGCATTGTCCATTACAAATAAAGACAGTTTTCCACAGAGATTTAAGTGTAAGCATTGTTAAGGAGCTTCATTCAGTCCTGGGTTTAAACTCATTAGTCTTTCTTTGCCTACTGTCTGACACTGAGCAAGTCACTTAAGCATATAGCGCTCATGGTCTTCCAACGAAAATAAGCCTAAAACTCAGTTGGACAGCCTAGTTAACAAAACATACATATGTATGTATGTTGGTGCCTTAGCTTTGGTCACAGCACAGATTTATGGCATGCTTCTACTTTTAGTAATTTTCTTCAGTGGTCGAATGATATTATAATCGAACTGCAACAGTTCAAAAAGTAATATACATGTAGGAGTATCCTCTTTCTCTGTGGTTGTGTGGCCACTTACATAAAAGCAGAGCTTGTAATTGTTTTGAGTGATCTCATTTATTTTTTAGATTATAGTCAACATTAATGAACTGGTATGACATATGTACTGCCAATCAAAGTTCATCAGTGATGCAAATAAATATTTCATATATATGTATATATTAATATGTATATACACATATATATATATATATATATATATATATATATATGTGTGTGTGTGTGTGTGTGTGTGTGTGTATAGACACACACACATACACACACACACACACACACACACACACACACATTTTATAGCTACTTCAACCACAGTTACATAATCCCACCCATTCTAATTAAGGTGACAATCAACCCAACCTACTACACTGCAATCATCCAATCATAAGTATGTGTTCTACTGTTACTATTATATGACTTCTGCCTGTTATCTAATCCACTACAAGCCCTGAGGTCAACAGTCCATACATTATGGTCTGTTGAACTTCTATCTCTCTCAGTCATTGCACGCTCACTCCACAGACACCACAGATCCCCTTACACCCTCTCTACGTTCCTTTATACTTCTCCTAACAACACACATCCACACTCAGTCAGCTCACGCTCACTCTTCTTACTTCTCACTGAAGTGTGGTGCACTTTGTAATAACTACGCATATTTCCTAACATCGCTTATTATCTAAGAAAAGCAAAATTTCACCAACCAGAAGAGCAAAAAATTTGCAGCAAAGGATGAGAACCACAGGTGCAAAAATCCAATAAAATACCATTTATTGGTAAGCGCTTTCATCAGTGTTAAAATCACCAAACATCTTCAGACCCTATTTTAAAAACATGCCCTAACATTTATTCCAGTGTCATAACTACCAGCAGCCAATGACATCAAGTAAACACCCCCACATGATTCATTAAAAAAAAATCAGGAACCTACAAGTTTAAAAATACATGTTCCTTAAGGAGACATTCACAGCACTATTAATGTTGCATTGCATCCATCTACCATTTAGATTTATACATTACACCACGTTTCTAGTGATAAAGAATAAAATTCTATCTATCATATGCTTTTAATTTAAGCAAACTAGAAACAGACACCATATCATTTAATCCAGGTGGACAACTAGTATTCAGATAAATTTGCCACCATATCTCTTTCTCTTCTAAATATATCTTCTATGGTCCCCCACAAACTTCACTTTGTATCTGCTGTAATGTCGCAAATTCAAATTTAAAAGTGTGTTGGGGAAATAAATGTCTGTTTAAGGCATTGGTTTCCTTATGTTGTGCTATTTCATAAAAATCAATAAAACAAAGATTGCCAACAAAAGCCCAAAGGTCTTCTTGAGAACAAACAGAAATTCAAAGAAAAACTCCAGGTGACCACCACGACTGTAAAATCTAATTTAATATAGATCTCAAGTCCTTAATACAACAAAATAGCATTCACTCATTTTTATATCTAAAATTCAACAATTAATCAATAAAAATAATAGTAAATTATACAATTAATCTAACTGAACAACATTTAAACACTTAGATCATTTAAATGGGCAAGCATCAAGCTCAGGTTTAATACATATATAATTATTCAACCCCAGATATATATGTGCCTGTAGTCTTAAAATCCATTTGAGTTCAACTCTTGTTGAGAAAAAAACATCTGTAGAACCTTAAAGCTAAGACTATGTGTAGGAAATTCCACTGTGTGCCTAGCTAGGGCATTTAACTTATTTTTGCTCTTGACATCATACATATGCTGGTAAATCTTATCACTCAGATGTTTTACGGTTTTACCCACATAAAAACATTTGCACCCCTTACACTCCACTAAATACACTAGATTAAAAGTGTTACAACTATCATAAGATCTGGGTTCAAAAGTGAAACATAAGGTTGGATGTTTAAATTCCTGAGTCTTACAAATATACTCACACATTCTGCAATTCTTGCACAGAAAGGTCCATAATTTATATGTATGTAATGGTGCCCTTTGTCGATCACTACACAATAATTGCTTCAAATTATAATTGGTCTTATATGTGAAGATGGGTACCTCTCCTATAATATTCATTGTATCTCTATCACCAGTCAAGAAATGCCAATTCCTTCTAATTATATTGCATACCCTATTATTATCATCAGAAAATCTTGTGACAAAATGAACCCTTTTTCTTCTGATGTCCAATCCTCTATCGGGTGATCTCTCTTCCGAGATAGTATGTCTATTATTCTGAAGAATTTCATTCTTGATTTCATGAAAAATAGATGCCTTATAACCCCTCTCTGTAAATAATTGCTCTAAATAATCTACTTCATTCTCTACATCTACAGCTGTATTACAAATTCTCTTTGCTCTATTTAATTGTCCTCTAATAATATTTGGAAAAATATGCCTAGGATACATACTACTATACTCCAAAAGGCTATTCTTCCAACAAGATTTCTGAAACAATTTGGTATGGACAACTCCTGCTCTATCTTTATGTATTGAAACATTTAGAAAGTCAATTGATTCAAAAGAGCATGCTGTCGTAAATCTTACGAAGTCCGTGGTAGATTCTAAATGTTTAACAAAATCAAACAGAAGGGAAGGCCCTCCATCCCATAATATGAAAGTGTCGTCTACAAAACGTCTGTACAGCCTTATATGTGTACCAAATGCATTGTTATATAGGTGTTTTGTCTCCCAGTAGTGAACAACCAAATTTGCATATGAGTTAACACAAGGGGTGCCCATTGCGACACCCCATTGTTGCAAATAAATCATATTGTCATACATAAATACATTGTTGGATAAAATCAAATCCAACAGTGTACAAATCAAAATAATTTCATTGGTGTAAATGTCTCTCATATCATTCATTACATCTCTTATAGCCTCTATGCCATAGGCATTAGGTATGCTAGTAAATAAGCTCTGTACATCCAATGTGACCATGAGATAGTCACTCAAATCAAACCTCTCACTATATTCTTTCAAATCTTTCAAAAACTGGGATGTATCCTTCAAGATGGTAGGTATTTTACTAACCACCAGTGCCAATTTACTCTCCACATAAATGGAGAGAGGCTCCATTGGCCATCCACCTCCATCCACAATGGGTCCTAAAGGTGGCTTCTGTAGAGATTTATGTACCTTAGGTAGACCTTTAATATATGGTATTCTAGGATGTTCCACATTGAAAAAGGAGTATAACTTTTCATCAATCTGTCTACACATAAGTAGGTCATATAGATTCTCCCTAATATTCTTGGTGACATTTACATATTGAATACGGCTTAAAGGCATATAAGTATGCACCTCACTTAACATACAATACATAGCCTGTCCATAATCTTGTTTATTCATAATGACTATGGCCCCTCCCTTGTCTGCAGGTCTTATGCTTAACTTTTAATTACATTGTAAGGAATGCAGTGCTCGTTTTTTACTCGGACTTAAATTATAAAAATAACCTTTGCTATTGTTATAAAAAAGTTCACATATATCTTTTTCAAAAGCTCTAATAAACATTTCAATATGAGCAGGTATAATGGGTGTGAAAGAACTTTTCTTATTAAATATAACTTTATCATACTGCTTTTCATTCTTAAAACACAACTTCAGGGCTATGTTCCGGCCAAACAGCCTCAAATCTGTTAATAGTTCATTTTCATCAGTGTGTGCAGATGGTACAAAAGTTAAGCCCTTATTCAACAAGGCAATCTCTGCTTCATTTAGAGTATAATCAGGTAAATTAATCACAAGTTCGTTTACTGTCTTATTCTTCTATTTGGTACTGGCTTCTCTTCTAAGAACTTCCTATTTTATCTTCCCCGGCTTATCGAGTATGGTTGTTGCTGCTGTGACTTTTGTTTTACTAGTAACGGTAAAAAAACGATCCAGGGTAAGTGGAACAAGGTGCTTCAGTCTAGCCCTTTGTAGGACCTGATTGTCTGCTTGCTGATTGGGCAAAGATGTAGCACTAGATTCAAACGCACATTGGGACATGATTGGTTGCTGGAAGCCATTGCCTTGACACACCTCCTGAGTCTTGGCAACAGTGATAGGAGAAACTGCACTCAGCATATCTGTTGTTTCAGTCCCCATATTATCTATTAGAGGTACCCTTTGTTCAGATGATTCAACAACATTGATAGCATTTTTTGGCCAGGTAAAAACCTCTCCTAAATGGAAATCAGTGAAGTCCCTTTGTAATTTACGTTGCTTGATTTGTTGAAGTCTGTTTTCATACACCATAACATTCAAGTACATGTTACTTAAATCATTAGCATAGACAAAAATGTTGCTATGTTGCTGCTGTAATTTATTACTCAAGTCTTGTTCTATGGAGTCAAAATAATCAATAATAAGTCTAATATATTTTTGACCGAATTCTAGACTCAGTTGCTGCCACTGCTTGAGTAATTCAGGATGAGTTTCTCCTATATTATTCATTGTGGTGATAGAGATACAATGAATATTATAGGAGAGGTACCCAAGTTCACATATAAGAACAATTATAATTTGAAGTGATTATTGTGTAGTGATTGATAAAGGGCACCATTACATACACATAAATTTGGGACCTTTCCATGCAAGAATTGCAGAATGTGTGAGTATATTTGTAAGGCTCAGGAATTAAAACATCCAACCTTATGTTTCACTTTTGAACCCAGATTTTATGCTAGTTGTAACACCATTAATCTAGTGTATTTATTGGAGTGTAAGGGGTGCAAATGTTTTTATGTGGGTAAAATCCTGAAACGTCTGAGAGATAGGATCTACCAGCATATGTATGATGTCAAGAACAGAAATAAGTTAAATGCCCTAGCTGAGCACACTATGGAATTTCCCATAGTTTTAGCTTTAAGGTTCTACAGATGGTTTTTCCCAACAAGAGGGAAGGGAATAATAATAATTATGTAGAATGTATTGAACTCAAATGGATTTTAAGACTACAGGCACATATACATCCGGGGTTGAATAATTATGTATGTATTAAACCTGAGCTTGATGCTCGCCCTTTTAAATTATCTAAGTGTTTAAATGTTGTTCAATTAGATTACTTGTATAATTTACTATTATTTTTATTGATTAATTGTTGAATTTTAGATATAAAAATGAGTGAATGCTGTTTTGTTGTATTAAGGACTTGAGAAAGCGTAGGTTACGTGAAAGTGCTTGTCCATATGAAATTAGATTTTGCAGTCGTGGTGGTCACCTGGAGTTTTTCTTTGAATTTCATAAAAATGCTCATAAATTCTTTGTGACAGTTTACATTGTGTTTTGCGCACATAGTATCCATTACATTATGTGCATAGGGCAATTTAAACCACTGCCCGAGAATAGCAGCAATATTTGCCCTTTATTTTTATGGTCTTGTCCACTGCCTTAATGTTGGACCCAATGCTTCATGAAGCAGTTAACAATTTAACTGTTCTTGTTCAGCAGTTGGTTACTAAGCCTCCAGATGTTGAGAGAATAGAATTGCCTGATTTTAATACCACTCCCCAGATGCTGAGAAATGTGGATATTAACATGAACAGTGGAATTATTCCTCCAGCACAACCAACCCTTGAAGTTTCTGCCTTGGTTAATACAACCAATGCAGGTTGACAATCACCATTCTCCTTGAAGTCATGGCTAGAGAAGGATGTACCAAATGCTGGTTCCACTCAGGTAATATACCATCAATTGACAAGAAGTTAAATGACTTTTGATACAAGTTAACACAACATCGTAGACTGCAACAGGAAAATATTTACTTTCGTGAATGTTTGAAATCTAAACTTGTACCTAAAGGTCTCCGAGTCTGGAGATTCCAAACTGGGTTGGTGCAATACTCTCTTTTACACCAAGAATTGTTGGCTATGTTTGACCGACACAGCTGTGAATTAATGGAATTGTTGGTTAAGCATAACTGTGTGACTTTAGATAAATTACACAGTGAAATAAAATAATTGGACAGGGAAATAAATCACTTTAACTTTTGCGCTGGTTATAAAATTCAATATGATAATATTTCTAAAGATATTGATGTTTTATGTG
The DNA here is from genome assembly GCF_019279795.1 of Protopterus annectens. Lineage (NCBI taxonomy): Eukaryota > Metazoa > Chordata > Ceratodontiformes > Protopteridae > Protopterus > Protopterus annectens. The sequence continues at coordinate 140,953,581 of NC_056728.1, forward strand.
TTCAAATAACGAATAAGAAGAGTAAAAACTTAGAGAGGGCTATGTGGACCTATGCCTCAGGTACAGCTTAGTACCCCCTCTAGTTGACCAGACTTCACACTCTCATAGTTCTAATAATAATTCTGATGACATAGAGGATGGACAAATCAACAATGGTCAGACCTCTGTCCCTTTAGACCCACCAATTGTCAGATGGTCCGAGAGAATACAGAATCAGAGTCAGCTGTATCAGAGTCTGTACCCTCAGAGGAACAGGAGAGGATGGAATGGGCAGAGAAATGGCCAGAACATGAGGAACCAAAGGTGACTGACTGTGAAATAATGGAAATCAACACTATTTCCTGCCCATATAAAGTTGTTTTTAATTCTGTGCGGGACTTATATAATTATAGCAGTGTTTCCTTTTCATGTGATCATGTTGATTTTTTTAGTAGAGGTAACAATTTTGTAGTTAACAAGTGTAGTGATATTGTTCGACTTATATGTGGTTTAAAATTCAATGTTCATAATTTAAATTTGAAGTATATGTTTTGAAAACATCTGCGCAGTGACGGTGAACCTGGCCTGAGTTTACCTAGTGTATACAATCCAGAACTGCGTGACTTGTTAAAGTGTTTGAAGGGGCTTGTGAGGTTGACTTCAGATTTGTTTTTGAAGTGCAATAACACTATTAGTAATTTAACAACTGAGGAAAGCAGTATTTTGCAGGCATTGTGTAGCAACCATGATATAAAATACATGCAGCCTGACAAGGGGGGTGGGATAGTAGTTATGCAATGGGATGAATATGTACAGAGAATGTTTCAAGTTTTATATAGTGAGACCAATAGTGAAGTTTCTTTAAATGAATTAAATGTGGCTTATAGGAAATTGACTACGATTTGCTGGACATGTTGACACAAGATCAAACAACAGTCACTGAATATAACTATATGACCGTTGGATTTCCTAAGCTTCCAGTAATTTTCGGTATACCGAAGATCTATAAAGATCTAAATAATCCCCCCCTACGCCCAATTGTTGATTCTGGTTGGTCTAAAACAAACTATATAGCAAAAGTCCTTGATAACAAGTTAAAAAATTGTGTTTTAAAGATTCCTTACATTTGTAAAGATTCATGGCAATTTTTGTCTATGTGTAACAGTTCAAAACCTATATATGATGACATTTTCATTACTATAGATGTGAAAGATTTGTTCAGTTGCATACCACATCAAATTGGTATGGAGTGGTTTGGTGAATTTTTACATGAAGTGATGGAACTTAAGATGTTATTAACACCTATTGACAGCTAATGGATATAGTGTTAAGATATAACTTCATTCAGTTTGAAGGACACTATTTCCAGTAGAACCAGGGAGTGGCTATGGGCTCTGCCTGTGGTCCACTGTATGCAAATATCATTATCGCTTGGTGGGAAAGATGTTTTCTTTTTACTAGCACATTTTATACCTATATCTCTATGTATGCCCACTTTTTGGACGATTTGTTTATCTGCTGGAGGGGACCACCAGAGGAAATAAGTTCATTTGTACAGTATATCAATCAGATGACTGACTTTTTGAAATTCACTTACACAGTGGGTACAGATTGTATAGCGTATTTGGATGTTGAATTATCCAAGATGGAAGGTGGGGAATTAAATCTAAAATATATATATAGAAAGCCCACATTTTCTAACTGTTATTTACACTACATTAGTAATTATCCACCACATGTTAAATGTAGAATCATTAAGGGGCAACTTGTAAGAGCAGCCCGAATGGTTTCTGAATTTAATGATTTTTTGAGTGAATGTGATGTAATGGGGCAGATGTTTTTGGATAGGGGGTATCCCTTACCTTTAATTTGTAGTATAAGGGATGAAGTTATAAGGAAGTGAAATACTGGATTTTATGTACCTTTAATATAAGGGTCAAGTTTAACATCACCCCCCCCATTCAACCTGGGACACAGGTAGAATAATCACATGAGTTCATGACCAGTAGTAGTCTAGCAATATATAAATCTAGTCATGGTAAAGAAAGGAGTTTAACTTTTACTAATGATACTACATTTTGTCCTTTTGTTACATTCTGTGAAGACAGCTATATGGTAACTTGATATTTTAAACAAAAATTGGAGTATTATAAAAGGGTTACATAGGCTGGACACCTTTGGACCAACCCTTAAGGTAGCATATCAAAGGGGTAGTAATTTAAAAAATATTTTGGAAAGGAAATGTACTGATACCATGACACTGACCTGTCAGATGGCACCATGTGGTATGTGGCATCAATGCCAACATATTTTCATTGAGTCCAGCATTAAGGTAGTGGACAAGACCATAAAAATAAAGAGTAAATATAGATGCTTTTCTCAGGCAGTGGTTTATATTGCCCTGTGCACACAATGTAATGGATACTATGTGGGCAAAACGCAACTTAAACTGTCACAAAGAATTTATGAGCATTTTTATGAAATAGCACAACATAAGAAAACCAATGCCTTATATAGACACTTAAAGGTATTTCTCCAACCCACTTTTAAATTTGCGGTATTATAGCAGAAACAAAGTGAAGCTTGTGGGGAACCTTGGAAGCTATATTTAGAAGAGAAAGAGGTATGGTGGCAGATTTATCTGAATGCTAGTTGTCCACCAGGATTAAATGACATGGTGTCCATTTCTAGTTTGCTTAAATTAAAAGCATATGATAGATAGAATTTCATTCTTTATCACTAGAAACGTGGTGTAATGTATACATTTAAATGGTAGATGGATGTAATGCAACATTAATAGTGCTGTGAATGTCTCTTTAAGGAACATGTATTTTTAAACTTGTAGGTTCCAGATTTTTTAAATGAATCATGTGGGGGTGTTTACTTGATGTCATTAGCTGCTGGTAGTTATGACACTGGTATAAATGTTTGGGCATGTTTGTAAAATGGTGCCTGAAGAAGTTTGGTGATTTTAAATGTGACAAAAGCACTTACCAATAAACTGTATTTTTATTGGATTTTGCACCCATGGTTCTCATCCTCTGCTGTAAATTTTTTGCTTATTATCTCTTTTTTACAGGAGACTTGGTCTGCCTGTATCATCGCAGCTGAGGTCCCCCCACCCCCCACCAATTGCAACATTGCCAAATAAAACCACTGCTATGATCCGGTTTCTCCCTACAGTTATTGCAAGCCAAGAATAACACTTTTTAATAAGGATACCCACCAGACAAGTCTGCAATAGGTGACTGGATGTTTACAGTTCTTATTATCAGCAAATTTGGTCCTTTAATAGTTATGTTTTAAACACTGTGACTAGATGTTTACATTTCTTTTTATAGAAAATGTGGTACTTTTACAAGTTATTTTTTAAACATTGTTTCGGCAAACGTGCACACCTGCAAGGGCTAAACCCCCACCCCACCCCAAGTAGAAAAAGCTTTGTCTCTCGACACTATGTGGTGCAACTAAAAATATACATTCTGTATATTGTCCCAAACAAATTTGCCTTCCCATTAGAATTCCTGTAAAGTAAGGCTAGTACCATTTACTTGGTGTATTTTGTCCCCAGATAGATTTTCCTTCCTTTGTTGATTTTCTTACACAATGCCATAAAGTAGTGTTTCTGCATTTATCTGCTTACACTACTACCTTTCTGCCTCTTCCTCTTCCTTGCATTCACTTACCTTACAGGTCCAAAGTTTTCATTTCTCATGCTGATTGCTTTTCTTTGCACTCTTCTCTGAGGGGGGGGGGCAGCCTGCTGCACTCCCCTAGCCCCATTTCCACTCACCCTTGAATCACCTAGACTTATATAAACATTACCCACTCCCCTAACTCCCCCAATCAACAATCACCCTCTGTCCATAGTCACACCTTAATTAAGCAATGCACTATTTGTAACACTCCTCCCTCCCCTCACACAACTTAATTGCAACTGTCCTTAATCACACTACTTCCACCACACTACATCAGCACCCCTCTGTCCCTTCATCTTCTTAACCACATCATCCAGCTAACCTAAGATTTAAAAAAAAAAGAATACCTACCATGCTTTTTCTCCTGCCCACCCTCTGTACCCTACTACTATCTGCATACTATCTAACTTCCTACACTCACCTAGAGATACATGTCCATAGCCCAACACTATATTATACTAATACCATCCACTCCTCACTCTCCTATCTTGCCATCTCCTCCCAACTCAACAATCAGGCACTGATTGCATACTTCCACTTCAAACATGCAGTTGTCAGCAATACTACTAACCAGTTCAGCCAACACCTTCACATACTCACCAAACTGTCACACAAGCATGCATGTATATTATCACAGATTATTCGTAGTGGTAATATACACCCCAATCCTGGGACCCATACTGCACAACACACCATCATGCCTAACATTCCACCCCTTCTTCACATTAAAACTTCAGATCTTCTCATTCTTAACATGAACCTTAGAAGCCTAGTTAACAAAAGCACAGACTTTCATGCAGTTATTGTACAATACTCACCAGACATTCTTATAGTAACAGAAACTTGGCTAAAACCCCATATAAGAGACACAGACATACTCCCACAAGATTATTCCATACACAGGTCAAACAGGATCAGGAAGAAGGGAGGCAGGGATGCAATCTTCTACAAAGATAACCTAATCATAGGCTACCTACCCATTAAATACCCTTATGATAACAACTTTGAAGTATTAGTAAAATGGCTCCGAATCAACCTAAAGAAAAATATTATCATAATAGCCACTTACATACCTCCCAGAAATACTCCCACTGCGAATGAGGAACTCATAGCCTGGACAGCCTCAATCTACACCAATGAAACCATTTTTTCAGGTGACTTCAACTTAGACTGAAACACTTGCACTGGTGATAACCCCTCCACCTTCATAAATCTACACAGTTTCTCCCAAACAATCCAGTTTCCCACTCGAATAGATAAACATAGCAAAAAGGAATCTATCTTAGACTGGTCACTTTTTAATAGTGCCACCCACAACTATCTCTCCAGATGCCTTTCAAATAATTTAAGTGATCATAGACCTACCTACTTAATCCATCATTAGCTCAACCCACCCAGAACCATAGTTTACACAGTCATATGAAATACCAAAAACTTGTCCAATGAAGCATTCTTAGACATGCTCAATAAATGTAATTGGACACCACTCCATAATCTCCAACTCAACAAAGCCGTAACATGCCTCAATTACACATTTCCAGCTATTCTAAATAGCTTAACACTAACTCATACATGTCATGTTAAAAATAAGAGACTGCCCTGGATATCAAAAGAAACCATTAGACTTCAAAAACTAAGGGACAAAACCTGGTTTCAATCCCAGAAAACAAAAGACAATAAAACTCTGTTATCATACTAGCAGTTCCGCAATCAAACAAAAAAGCAACTCAGACTAGACAAAAAAAAATAATTATACATCTATGCAAAACAAATATAAAAACAATCCCAGAAAGTTCTGGCAGACAATTAACTTGCTCCTCCACCCTGGTAAAGCTACAACTCCAGAACCAATGGCCAATAACCAAAGCGTGAGTATTGCCTTACAAATCAACACCTACTTTATAAACACCATCTTCTCCTTAGTTACAGGGAACAACTCCACCCCACTATCTCTTCCACCTAATGTGGAAACTAACAACGACTCTTTTGACCTCAAACCTGACCCAATTAACACCATAAAAACAATGCTGAAAAAACTGAAACCTTCGTCCTTAGCAACTGACCAACTCCCCAATGACTACCTCAAACCTTCAGCTGATGCCATATCTCTGCTTATCTCCATGCTGAGATTCTCTACATATATACACAATGTCAGCGAGCCTGTAAATGAAAAGAAAAGGTATTCTCTATTACAATGACAATGAAAATTTAACTTCTGCCTTGGGAAACAGTCACTGATTACGAAGTGGACAGCTCACTGGTTTTAGGCATTTGGAATGGAGGTGAGAGTGAGGCAAGGTTCTCAAACAGAGTATTCTGTGGAGTTCATGAGATTCCCATGTTACCAAGTAGGGGGTTTCTATAGAAATCTCCCATGGAGTCATTGACATAGTCCCTGAATTTGTGCAGATCACATTTAGCAAAATGCCACTCTACTGACAATGTGATGTACTTCTTACATAGCAAAACCTCAGAGCATACTCAGGAATGCAGCATGCCTATAGACATGTTGACTGACTTGGCGTGAGAATATGCTTGAGTTGTTTTAGCCAGAAGCATGGAACAAATGGTTTGACTTTTGGCTTGCCAAGACTTAAACATAGTAGGGCAATGGAAAGAAATGGATGAAATACTATCTATAAAAGAGAAAATAGCATATTATATAGGATGCATGACTCTACATTATCATAACACCCTAAATCAGTAGTAAAGTGAACATGAAGTTTTATTATAATATTTACAAAAATTTCTAAGACATTTTTTCACATTGAAATATATATTTTGCTAGAGTAAGGATCTTCAGCTTTGCGATTCAGAGACAACTTATATTTTGAGAGTCTATATTATAAGACCGAAGACACATTCTTTCAAATGCATCTTGGTCCAACTTAAAAGACTGAAAATGCAAAATATCGAACCGGCTGTTAAGCGAATTCTTTTCCTGGGAAAGAATTTGCTTGACTGCTTCGGTACTTTGCCATTTTGGCACTGTAGTGCGGTCTTGGAGTTGGTATATTAAAGTAGGGGGGTGTGGGGGTTGAAGCCCCCACTTAATGTAATGTTTGAAATTGATTCTGAGCGGAGTCTGCATGTCCTCCCTCTGGTCATGTTGGTTTCCTCCGGGTGCTCCGGTTTCCTCCCACATCCCAAAGACATGCTGTAGGTGGATTGGACACTCTAAATTGGCCCTAGGCATGCGTGTGCATGTGTGTGCCTTCCGTGGAAGGTTGAGCACCGGGCTGGCAGCTCGACACCATAAAAACTCCATTGACAATCATGAGCAGACAGGTGATCCACTGTGGTGACCCCTAACTGGGAAAAGCTGGAAGAAGAAGATACACATTTATTTCAATATGCTAGGAATGGAATGATAGGAGATGTATGCACATGCCTGTAAAGTAATTAAAACCAATTTATTTAAAAAATGTATATATTTAAACAAAATTGTATATTACTAAATGTTTTAAATACTCAGTCCACAAAGGATTACTGGTTTACTATAGTTGGATCTTCATACAAGACAGAAATAGTCCAAGCTTCCAAAGCAATCAATATATAGCAAGAAAAAAATACAAACCATTCTAATGTGATTAAAAACATAAATAATAAAAATAGCAATAATTATTATTAATAATTATTATAAATAATAATATTAATAATAATAATAACAGTAATAATAAATATAAAAAACAAAAATACAAGCGTGAGCCATAATAACAATAATAATAAATATAAAAAACAAAAATACAAGTGTAAGCCTTTCTCTACGCCGCGGTGGTACATTATTGACTCACAGCAGGAGGTTCTCCTCTTCGACTCATGGCTGGAGTGCCTTCTGTGTGGTGTCTGCATGTCCTCCCTGCGATCGAGTGGCCTCTAAAAGACATCCATGAATAGGTGTACCTTCGCTGAAGGTTGGGCGTCGAGCTGGCAACTCGGCACCATAAAAAAAATCTACTGCCGATAATTAGTGGACCGGAGTTTCGCTGTGGTGACCCGTAACCGGGAAAAGCCGAAAAGACAAACAACAACAACAAGTGTGAGCCTTTCTACGGTAAAATGATATAGAAGATAACTTCATATTTTTTAGTGGGTAAAGCAGTACAATACACTTCTGCAGGTTCCCATGAAATAATTCAAAGTTAATTCATTTTAAGGTAGGTTGATAGCATATACTTCAAAAGACTTTTCAATGTCTCCCTTCACCCATATAATAAAACATCCATTCCTTTGAGGTTTTAGAACTTGTTCACTGACTGTTGATTACATGCAACTTGTTCATGAACTGTCATAATTATAATACTGCATTAATTGCTTAACTATTTAAAAGACAAAGACACTGTTTCATTTCTGCCTGTGTTCTAATATGGCAGATATGTAATGATCATAGCTGCTTGAATTCTGCTGAAACACTCCAGTTTCAGAGTATATTTCTGTGGCTATTTAATGTCCCATGGAGAATTTTCACTACTCTCCTTTCAGCTTGCTTACCACCACAAAAATGGTAGCTATGAATCATTCACTGAGTGGCTTTTGACAGCTTCATCATTGATCTAAATGACCAGTCAGTAAGATGTACTTTTTTATGGCCCTGTAGTAATGCTGGGTTGTAAGGGGCATGCAGAATTAGTTGTTCTCAACATCTGAGCCTTTTCTCACACAGCATGTGATACATTTCTAGGTATAACTTTAGGAAGGAACTTTGCTTCTTTGCTTACAGAGATGAATGTTACTAAACATAGCAGCTAGAAGCCAGACAATTAGCAAACCCTGCTTGTGAGTTCCTTTATTCTAGTGATGATCTTTGGTCTACTTGGCATGGATTCAGTTTTCTATCACATTTATTGTTTGCATGTTACAATTTTTACTTTCTATAATGTTTTCTCACACAGGCTGTCATATAAATAGAAGCCTCTGTCACCTTACAAATGCCCCAATTAAACAAAAATAAAGTAAAAATACATAGCTTTTAGTATCAATGCTATGTAGGGTTGCCACCTTTTCAAATGGTGAAAGTGGGACATTTTTGGTACAAACATCAGATTTTACAGGCCGACACATACCCACGGTCAGTATAAAGGTTAGAACTTAACTTTTTTGCCTAAATAAAAGCTTAGTCTTGTAGCATTTTAGTTGCTTATTCTGTTTCTTATAACATTTAGGTATTTTAGATACAGAATAATTGTTTTATGCAACTATTACATAAAATATAGAAAATAATTTTGTCCTAAAATCTCAGGACATTTGCCATTTTTACAAATTTTTGTCAGGACACAACTGCCCAAAGAGGGACTGTCCCTCGCAAAGTGGGACAGGTGGTAACCCTAATGCTATGGCATTTCAATACAGTTTCTTCTGGTTATATATTTTCATTTCTGAATGTTGTGTTTCAGCATAATTTGTTGCACTAGTATATATAACTCACTTGTTAAAAGTTACAGTGACCGAAAATCAAACTCCCCAAATCTAACGCAGAAACCAAACTAACATATACAATTGATCACAAAAAAGACAGACTGATTGTTAGTCAGCAAAACACCAATACCCACAGAAAAAAAAAACAAAACAATAAAACTATCAAACAAAATATGGCTGAATAATGTTACTGTTAGGGAATGTTTTCCAGAGGATAAGTATAGAGTTAGGGGGAGAGGCAGGAATAGAGTTAGGGTTAGCACACATAAGTAATGATGAGCAGTCGGACTTCTCCCACCTGTACCATTTTACTCATGAGTGCTATCTCTAACCTTCCACCTTGCCTTCTGAAAAACAGTTTCCCTAACAGAAACACTACAGAAGACAGACACAGACAAAGACACTAACCCACCCACATATACATATATTCACATGCTTTTGACTAAACCCATCCCCTTAACTAACACTTACCATTGCCCACAAATAGTCACATAGACATTCCTACCACATATATTCACCAACATATCTGTTTCAGCAAAACAAATTCAGAAAACTGCATGTTCAGTAAATTAAGCATTAGGTAAAACCAAGCTACAGTTTTTTTTTGGTCAAACAAATTAGTTTTCAGGTAAAAGAACTGCTTATATATAAAAATAATTATTAGCACTGATTATATAGCAACTTAGTGGACATATGCTGTTTTAAATACATTTTCTACCCTAAACATACCAATCAATTATTTAACCCAATTAAACATACTCAGTGGTCAAATTCAAACAATGTAATAACATGGTATTTAAAGAAAAGCTAGAGCTATGCAGCAAGGTTTAAATCAAACTATGCAATCATATTCAGACACTGATCTCCCCCCTTATAAAAAACAACCATGTAATATCAGTATGCTGCGACACTGATCTCCCCCCTTATAAAAACAACCATGTAATATCAGTATGCTGCGACACTGATCTTCCCCCCTTATAAAAAACAAGCATGTAATATCAGTATGCTGCGACACTGATCTCTCCCTCTTATAAAAACAACCATGCAATATCAGTATGCTGCGACACTGATCTCCCCCTTATAAAAAACAACCATGTAATATCAGTATGCTGTGACACTGATCTCCCCCCCTTATAAAAAACAAGCATGTAATATCAGTATGCTGTGACACTGATCTTCCCCCCCTTATAAAAACAACCATGTAATATCAGTATGCTGCGACACTGATCTCCCCCCCCTTATAAAAAACAACCATGTAATATCAGTATGCTGCGGCACTGATCTACCCCTCTTATAAAAACAACCATGTAATATCAGTATGCTGCGACACTGATCTTCCCCCCTTATAAAAAACAACCATGTAATAACAGTATGCTGTGACACTGATCATCCCCCCTTATAAAAAACAAGCATGTAATATCAGTATGCTGTGACACTGATCTTCCCCCCTTATAAAAAACAAGCATGTAATATCAGTATGCTGCGACACTGATCTTCCCCCTTATAAAAACAACCATGTAATATCAGTATGCTGCGACACTGATCTTCCCCTCATAAAAACAAGCATGTAATATCAGTATGCTGCGACACTGATCTTCCCCTCTTATAAAAACAACCATGTAATATCAGTATGCTGCGACACTGATCTTCCCCCCTTATAAAAAACAAGCATGTAATATCAGTATGCTGCGACACTGATCTTCCCCCTTATAAAAACAACCATGTAATATCAGTATGCTGCGACACTGATCTTCCCCTCTTATAAAAACAACCATGTAATATCAGTATGCTGCGACACTGATCTTCCCCCTTATAAAAAACAACCATGTAATATCAGTATGCTGCACATTAATTTACAGTGCAGCTAATGGTGTAAGTTATGTTATCTTTTCATATTAATAGACCTTTCACAATTTTCTAAGGATGCATTTCTGGTGCAAGCGTCAACTTAATTGTATACTGAATTGAAATATGTAAGGCATAGCCAAATTGTAGTTGCTACGCTTTTTGGTTTTAGACCCTCTGCAATGATGTGTTTTTTAGAGACCTCTCAAATTTCAAAGTCAATGTAGGGAATATATAAGAAGTAATGAAAACAGTCTGATTTTTATATAATGAGATCTTGTTTATTTCAATTTCATATGAAATCTTTTGATGTGGGGTTTGTTTTGTGAACATATTATGTAGCCACAAAACAAATTTCAGTTGAGACTTGAGAAAATTTAGTATTCCTATTTCAGGATATATGGTGAAAGCAAAGCATTACAATGAATACTATCTCTTGACTGCCTGATTTTTCTGAGTTCGTATACTGATCTTACAGCTCTAACTACATATAAAAATAAATAGCAAAGTAGAGGGCACCATAGAGCACAGCCAAGATGGCTGCTTTTAAAACAGTTCATAAGGAGGACCAACTGCATTTTGTCTGAAAAGGTAATCACAGTAAGTCAGGATACTATGTTCTACAGCTGTTTTACATCTGTTTTCTTCTTGTCTTGCGTCGTTAACTGGACTAATGTCTATATTTAAATGCTATGTTTTTTTTTAACTGTATAGTGCAAATAATACTTAATGTGGAGCTTTTCTCCCCGGGCCTCCGCTGAAAACGGACCTGTGTCCAGTCGGACTCTCCCGGTCAGCAAATGTAAATAAATAAATAAATAATGTCAGCTCCTTGAAGCAAACAATAAAATATTATATCATATCCCTCTTTGCACAGAATAGTCCATGTTTGGGCAGTTGTGTCCTACGGGAAAAAAACCCTGAAAAATGACAAATATCCTGAGATTTAGGATAAAACAATATTTCCTGAGTTTTCTTTAATGTTGTATAAAATAGTTATTTTGTATCTGAACCACTTAAATCAAGGCTGTAGCTAGGCATAGACTTTGTACTCTACTGAATACAAATTAATGGCTATGACTTGGATAAGCCATGGCTTTTTTAGGTCATACTATGTCCACTGTCTATATTAACACCCCAATAAGAGTTTCATAGACTTAAAAATATCTATTTAATGGTTTTATAGGGAAAGGGATGCAAACATTTATTAAGGGGGGGGCATTTAAATTTTTCAAATGACATGTGGGTCGGAGGGGCAGAAATAAGAGTACACGATTACTAAGTATATTCTCTGCTTACATCTCTGACTTAAATGTTGTATGAAACAGCATGGGCAACTCAAATGATACAAGAATAAGTTGTTATTTTGGCCAAGAAGTGAAATTCTGTCCTTTGCACTGGCCATGAGTATGGGATTGTCCCGCAAAATTTTAAAATCGCATTGTTTCTACAAAAATATGTCCCAGTCTGGGCATTTGAAAAGGTGGCAATATATAATTATATGGCCTATAATTATTTATTTATTTATTTATTTATTTTTAACCAGGAAAATGACTGGGCTGATGCCATTTTCAGAAGAGGCCCGGGCAGAAAAGCTCCACCATAGTACATTTATATTAACAAGTGAATTTCAAGCAGTTCTGAGAAAAATAACAGTTACATTTCCCTATGAAACAATAAACATAATTGCAAGACAGGTATATACAGTAAAGTATTTACATCAACAATTGTATGTCTATAGAGTTGTTCCAGCTGTAAAATCTTCCACAAGTAAATGGACCGATACTGCAGAATTGAAACATTGTAAAGGATTTTAGTGTACTTTCATTTCAATAAAGAATGGCTTGCAAGGAGTTCAAGATATGTAAATAAGTTAGTTATAAAATTATGCAGGAGTGGAGATTTTAGTATTGTATTGTATAGGTTTGTTGCTGCGGTAGTGTTGTCGCCTCACAGTAAGATGCTCTCCGGTTCGATTCTCAGCTAGAGCATCTTCTGCGTGGAGACATGCGTGAATGGGCGTACCTTCGTTGAAGGTTGTGCATCAGGGCTGGTAACTAGGCATGTAAAAATCAACTACCAATCATTAGTGGACCAGAGTTCCACTGTGACGACCCCTAAGCAGGAAAAGCCGAAAGAAACAACATTGTAAAAGTTTGTAAAGAGTTTAAGAGATATACTGAAGTAAATTATTATGTAGGAGGAGTTGGAAGATATTAGTGTTGTATAGGATAGTGGTAATAGCATATGACTGACAGAGCATGATATAGGATTGTTTCTGTTTAGACTACCGGTTCTAAATTGATGTATCTAGAAAGTTTATAACATAATTATACAGGAGGTGCAAGAGAGGTGTAGAGTGGTGGATGGGAGCAGTTAGAAAAGAGTAAGATGAGAAATGTTTAAGAGGGGGTACAAAGACGTATTAATTCAAGTGCCGGAGGGAACGTTGTTAGGGGTATAATAGAATGGAATAGGAACAAACAGAAGTGGAAATGCTACAAGGGAAGTTGCAAGATCTGCAGGAATATAAAGGAGCAATTAAAGTGAGTTGCAGGAGTAAGAAGAACTAAAAGACTTAATAAAAAGACAGGCTGAAAAGCTGGGTGATCTTGAAAATCTCTCGTGGAGTAACTTCAGGGTAATTGGAAGTAAAAGTGAGCAACCATGAACTGTAGCAATTTGTAATGCGGCTATTATATAAGAGATTTGTGATTACAATTACATTACAGAAAATCAAGCAATACTAATAAAGAGGATACACCGAGTGAGGCAGCAGCAAGCAGCAACAGAAAACAGACACAGGCATATTTTAGCATGTTTAATAATAATAATAATAATAATAATAATAATAATATTCATTTGTTAACTAGGTAGGCCTACTGGACACATACTCCCTTTCAGGATGACATGGGAGAAACATCTGGATAAGTGACTTGTACAAGGTAGCACAGTAAGTAAATGAGGGCTGAGGGAATAAAACCCTGTACAACAGAAACTGCACTTCCTAGTGTTATCCCCCTGCCCCAGCTGCCAGATAAACTTTCCTTTGCTGTGAAAAAGAAATAATAAGGAAAGCAAAAAGGCCTAAAGTTACTTGAAAATCTCTAGTCTGATTTTAAAAAAGTACATATAACCCCGTGTTACATAATACTTTGATTACATTTCAGATTGCATGTGAAAATGATTTTAGAAAACTACTAAAAACAAATCCTACTAAAAAAGTGTATAATTTGACTAAATCTGAAAGACATGCTTTAACTGAATTTAAGGACATACAATGTCTAAGAATCATGAAAGCTGACAAAGGCACTGGTTTAGTAGTTATGGACACTGTGAAATATAATGAATGTATTACTGAAGTGGTATTTGATGCCAGTTGTTACAGATTAGTTCCTAAGTATTTGATGATACAGCACTTTTTAAAGTTGACTTGCTACTATTACATTTACTTAGTCAAGGTTTTATATATTTTTCTATCTATGAATTTTTCAAAAACGATCATCCAAGGATTTGTATGATCTTTGGTATTCTAAAGATTCTTAAGGATGTCATTAACCACCCATTTAGGCCAATTTCTGTCAGCACATAACAGTAAAACTGAATGTATTGTGGCTTATATGGATGTCATATTAAGTCTGGTAGTACTGCAGTCTAGTTATTATTTGCAAGACTCTTGGGTCTGTCTAGATCTGCTCAGGAATTATATTGTTGTGGGCACAGACACTATGTAAATAACTATTGATGCAGTGTTCTTGTGTACCTCCATGGTTTAGGACACTGATGATGTTGATTTTATAAGATCATATCTCAGTAGTTATACTACTTTTGATAATATTAAAATAAATAACATTTGTTTATTGTTAGAGTGGGTCCTGATAAATATTTTTTTATCATCAATTGAAGTGTGCGGCTATGCGGGCTAGGATGGCAACAGTGTTTGCTAGTTTAGTCATGTCTTAGTGGGAACATTCTTTTTCAGTAAAACATCCTTTATTTAAATATGTTATTTTTTTATAAAACCTATATAGATGATTTTGTCTTTGTTTTGAATAGCAGGTGGGATGATTTATTTTATTACTGGTTAATGATCATAATGACAGTATTGATTTTCTGATCAATTGAATAATTCTGAACAATATGAGGTATCTTCTATCAATCAAATTAACATTGCTCATAGAAGAATTGACTTGTACTTGGAAGAATTTTTATTGGATGACAGAATTAATCAAGATTTATACAACTTTTTGAAAGTGGAGTACCCTATCTTAGCTACCATAGTAGGTATTCCCAAAATACATAAAAACATCAGGGATCCCCCTTTCAGACACATCATCTCAGGAAGTCGTAGCAAAGTCTTTCCTTTTGGTAAAGTTATTGATCAATGGTTAAAACATATTTATTCCAAGGTACCACATATTATTAGAGATTCTTGGGAGTTTCTTGGGAAGTTCAAACAAGATATATGTGATTCTAAATTATTATTTGTTACCATCGATGTAAAGGAATTGTTTTCCTGTATACCAAAAGTTGAAGGGGTGACTAGATTCATCAACAGTCTGAACAAACACAGTCAATTAGATTAGGAAAAGATAGACCTTCTATCAGAATTTATAAATATAGTACTCGATAATAACTTTATATATTTTGAGGGCGAGTACTATAAACAAACAGCATGCGTAGCTATGGGGGCGGCATGTGCCCCCATATATGCCAATTTAGTATTATTGGACTGGGAGGAAGAATTTGTTTTGGATTCGCCCTGGAAAGAATATATATGTTGTTATGTAAGGTACCTGGATGATTTGTTCATACTTTGGAAGGGGGAAGAGGAGAATCTACTCAAATTCATGGATTACATCAATGGTAGTACCCCCTATTTACAATTTACTTATAACATCAGTAGGACAGGGATTAATTATCTTGACACCTACATATTCAGTGACGGGACTACCTTCCAGTCCAAAATTTTCAGGAAAGATACTTTTTGTAATGCCTCTCTGGAATTCTCTAGTAATCATCCCTATACACAGAAATGTAGTATTTTAAAAGGGCAGTGTATAAGGGCAGCCAGGATGACATCTATTAGGGAAGATATGATTACTGAGATAGCATTTATTGGTAATCTATTTAGACAAAGACGTTACCCAGAACACATAGTAAAGGACATCACAGAATATGTTACAAGAGAATGGGGTGGTAAATATCCACCAGTCCTAGGAAAGGGATTTTTAACACCCAATGCAAACAGATGTAATAAAACAGGGGAACAATATCAAGGGGCATGTATATTACAATTTAGACAACATATAGGGGAAGTTAGAAAGATTACAGACAGTAACTGGAATATACTTACTAGTGATGAAGTAATCTGTGAGAAATTAGGTGAGAGACCCACCTATGTTTATAAAACAGGGATGAATTTTAAAAGAATGATTGATGTTAGGTCCAACTACAGAGATCATGTTGGGAAGAATGATATGAAAGGGACTAAGCAATGTGGACATTGCCATCAATGTTCGTCCATATTACTGATGGAGAACATTAGTTTAGAGAATAACAGAAAAAGTAGAATATCTTTCTGTAAAGGAAATTGTCAGTCCCAATATGTTGTATATTTGGGGAAGTGCACTTCCTGTCCTAGTTTTTATGTTGGAAAAACTGACAGAAGATTACGTAATAGAATCTATGACCATCTGTATTGTATAAAAAAGAAAGATATGAATAATGCCCTTTTCAGACATTTAGCTAGTAGTGCAGGCTGCGATTCCTTCAAGTTTGCTATTTTAGAAGTGGTTAATATTAATCCAAGGGGAGGTAACATCAAAGCCATACTGGGGGAAAAAGAAATTAAATGGCAAATTAGACTTAATGCAGCTTGTCCCCCTGGTATTAATGAATATGTCCCTACTAAACCCCTTATTAGAAATTAAATATCTATAGGATGTACATAAATTTCTTCTTTAGTTATTTATTTAAATAAATATATTTTTTAAGTAATATACAAGGTTGCCTAAATATATATTATAATGAAATATTTTATGTATTTTTAGTATTAACATATATTATACACTGTCAACATGCAATGTTTTTGTCCTTTGTTTTTGGTTTTATGTATTATATACACACAAAAATAATTTCAGCTAAATATGATCTTGTCTTGGTATATGAGACAGTTTTAATCATATTATTTAGTGGTGTCATGACCATATTGATTTTATGTATTGTTGTTCTATGTCTTTAAATTTCAATGATAGTTAATTGATCAGGTGGTGCAAAAGGCGGGTATTTTAAAGTATATAATGGGTAGGATTTGAATGTGCAAGTGTTCTGATGAAATCTACGTTGGGTAGATGAAAGCGCTCAACCATTTTATTGTGTTATAATAAAGAAGACAACTGTGTACTATATTGGATCGTGGTTTTGTCCTGGGAACAGTTTTGGTTACGTGTTGTTTAGTAAGTGTTGGGTTCCCCGGACTAAGCTGTTAACATTTGTTTATTGTTAGAGTAGGTTCTGATAAATATTTTTTTATCATCAATTGAAGTGTGTGGCTATGCGGGCTGGGATGGCATCAGTGTTTGCCAGTTTAGTCATGTCGTAGTGGGAACATTCTTTTTCAGTAAAACATCCTTTATTTAAATATGTTATTTTTTTATAAAACCTGTATAGATGATTTTGTCTTTGTTTTGAATAGCAGGTGGAATGATTTATTTTATTACTGGTTAATGATCATAATGACGGTATTGATTTTTTGAAGTTCGCCGTTGGTGATAATGGCATGAAAATAAATTTCACAGCACTTTGTTTAGGAAAGCCACTTTTGGAAATAATTATCTTCATTACAGTAGCATGCATCCCAGTGCTATGAAATGGAATGTTATAAGAGGCAATTCATCAGACTGAGTAGATTAATTAGTGACAAT
Source organism: Protopterus annectens (assembly GCF_019279795.1). Taxonomy (NCBI): domain Eukaryota; kingdom Metazoa; phylum Chordata; order Ceratodontiformes; family Protopteridae; genus Protopterus; species Protopterus annectens. The sequence continues at coordinate 140,971,444 of NC_056728.1, forward strand.
ACATTATTCACACAAGAGGTAAATCTGTTAAAGGGTTCATTTTTAGACAGAGGTTATTTGTTAACTAAATTAAGTAAAATTATAGATGAAGTTATAAGTAGTAGGCTGACTAAATTTCAACCTATACTTTGAGCAGAGCATACAGATAAACAAAAGTTAGCAGCTGGTTGCTTTACCAAATCCTTTGTATTACATGTTAGTGTTGACATGGAAAGTATCAAGACAATTGTGAATGATAATTGGAAAATTATTTATGGTAATAGTGATTTGGTTGGTATTGTTGGAGAAGTTTCTACTTTTACATATCAAAACATACAATTTGTCAAATTATTTTAATAATATGTATATTAATACATGTGCCATTAGCAGTATGCCTTATGGGACCTATAGTTGTCATTCTTGTAAGCAGTGTAGATATTTAATGAATAGCCAAGACATTTTTGAGACATATGAATAAATTGATAGTTTCTAAAATAGATGTACTTGCAAATCACAGCATGTTGTTTATTTAGCTGTCTGTAGTAATTGCAATAGCGTCTATGTTGGTAAGATCACAAAATGCTTTCACAAAGAATCTACAAACATGTTTTAGCTATAAAAAATAAAGATGGTAATAATGCACTGGCTAAGCATTCTGCATTATGCTATAATTTAAAAAGATTTTTTTTTCATATTAGACTCTTTGTTGGAAGTATCTTATGGAGGTGATATTAATAGTTTATTATAATGCTGTGAAGTACGATGGCAAATTTATCTGAATGCTGATAAGCCCCCAGGATTGAGTGAATTGATTAATACTGAATGTTTTTTAAATTTTATTTAAGATTGTATATTTGATAGTTATTAATGGGTCTATATTAGAACACTGAACGTTCAAAATTTTGAGTGTTCTAATATCGACCCGTTTTCAGCGAATGCTGAAAATATCGAAGAAACAGAAAACCAAATTTTTTCCTAGGGAAAGAATTTGGTTGTCTGTTTCTGTTGCTTTGGTATTTTCAGCGCTGTAGTGGAAAGTTACGGGTCGGATTCAGGTAAGTGTGCGATTGTGTGGACGTGAGGGTTAGGGCGAGTTAGATGAGTTAGGGTTAGGGTGCTGGTCAGGTAAGTGTGCAATTGTGTGGACTTGAGGGTAAGGGGGGGTAGGTGAGTTAGGGTTAGGGCACAGGTGAAGTGACTGTGCAATAGTGACTTACCTTAGGGTTAGGGTTTGGGATAAGGTAAGTGGATAGTTAGTGCTGTATGTATAGTTTAGTGTAGGGTTTAGGTGTATGTGTGTGGATTGCTGTTTGTTTGGTGTGCTTATGTTGTGTGTATATGTTTTGGAACAGCAAATTTTTTCCCTAGGAAAAAATTTGCTGTTCTGTATGTTCGATGTTTTAAATTTTCAATTCATAGGATTTGATATTAGAACACTCGAAATTTTGAAAGTTCAGTGTTCTAATATAGACCCTTATTAATTTATGTATTTTTATTATTATTTTTATTTTATGTATGTACTTTTTGGGTGGCCACGGTGGTGCAGCGGTTAGCATTGCTGCCTCACAGCAAGAGGTTCTCTGATTCGATCCTCAGCTGGGGTGCCTTCTGTGTGGAGTCTGCATGTCCTCCCTGTGGTCGCATGGGTTTCCTCCGGGTACTCCGGTTTCCTCCAACATCCCAAAGACATGCTCTAGGTGGATTGGACACTCTAAATTGGCCCTAGGTGTGAGTGTGTGCATGTGTGTGCCTTCTGTGGAAGGTTGTTCACCGAGCTGGCAACTCGACACCATAAAACTCCACTGCCAATCATGAGCGGACAGGTGATCCGCTGTGGCGACCCCTAACCAGGAAAATCTGAAAGAAGAAGATGATTTTATGTATGCACTTTTTCTTTTTAAAATGAATGGATCAATCTTATTTATTTTATGTTGATCTGGTTAAGATCATGTGATTTGTTTTTGGCCCTTTACATGAATCATGTGACAAGTATTTCATTTAGTCTGATGAAGTTTTTTATTCTATTAAAGAATGAAAACATTTACCATATTTGTTGTTTGGCACTTTTTTGTCAAACCTGCTATGCCGTATGTGATTTCCTTTACTTGAAAATTCTCTGTAAGAGAAGAAAAGCTATGCTTGAGGTATTACATGAACTTAGAAGGAACAGAAAAGTTGCATGGTTTAAATACCTTGTAATTCTTAAAGCAGGGCAGGAAGGGGAATAGCTCATGCTACCCACATGGATTATGTCAAAAATTTAAACAAATACATCACAGACTGCTAAAACCCCAAGCAGTAAAAATCTGAATCGTGTCACACACGGACCTTACACATAGGAGAGGTGACAAGGAGACAGTGGGAGGATGTGCAATGGCAGATGCTTAAAGTCCTGCAGGGAAGACAAGATAAGTCCATGGAGTAAAGGGAAGTCACGTGCCAGTAAAAGAGATGAACAGGAAATAAACAAATCACAAATACAAAAACAAACAGATGTGGAAAGAGACAAGATGGTAGAAAGGGAAACAAGTAAAGGAGATATATCAAAGGCACAGAAGAACAAGAATCTTCTCCCAAGGAAGACTTAAGCACAAAAACAGAAAAAGACGCAGAAGCAGAGACAGAGAAAGAAGAGCTCTAAGGAAATGGGAGGATGGTGCATCAGATGGCTCAGGTAACTCAAAAGTGGACTGCTAGACAACCGGGGGACTAAACAAGCTGGATAAAATAAGTTATGGATGGCAGTCAAAGATGTAGAAGGCAGGACTACAGAAGGACTGAAAGTGGTCACAGAAAGAAACAAACAAAACATAACTGGAAGGAATGAACACTTAAAGGCAGGTGACTGTGGGCAGCTCAGGGAGGATTTATTAAATGAAACAGATCCTTAGCTTGCAAAATACACCCTAGGGAACACAATGTCAAAACTTTATAAACAATGGAATGCACTGAATTAATTCCCAGGGCAATGATAGGTAGTGCAGTTGGGGGGGGGGGGGTCAATGGGCTAGGCTTCTGAGGTAAGCAATATATTTTTCATAACTCCTCACTGATATACAGTAAACTGCAGTTAACATAAATTAATGAGTAAGTCTTAGAAAAAAATAAGTAATAGGTCATGGAAAAGAATGTATGAAGGGAAACAAGGGAAAGTAACACCAACTCAGAGACAAATGTGAAGTAAATGAACATTGGTATATATAAGCAGCATAGTAAACAGTCATAAAACTGCAAAAAAAGAAAAAAATGTTAGACTATCACACTAATGAAGTTGGTGCATCAGACTGATGTACAATAGTGGGAAGGGGAGAACACTGAATGAGAATAATGTAATATAAAAAGACTGTGACATCAGTACTGGGTTGGTAAGCAATGTATTAAGAGAAGGACAGTGGAAGGGAACAAACCAAAGTTTTAAAAAGTCCATGTCCAGAGCATACCCATGTACATCCAAGATCCAAAAAGCAGGGATCCAGAGGCCAGGGGTACTAAAAATCACAATGTCCAGCTCACTGGGTAGACCAGAGAATGAATATGTTGGATGGCAGCACCTGAAAAAGCATGGATGGGTGGGCAAAAACAACAAGTAAAATACAGATAATTACATAGAACATTGGGAGGTTCACCAAATCCTATCTGAAGAAGAAAATACAGTCAAAGTTAAAGAGGATTGTGGGGATACATTATTGTGTCAAAAAAAACTAAAAATCATAGCTGGGAAGAAGATACTGTGTTATGACTATCCAAAGGGAGAAATGGACAGCAATACAGGGGGAAGAAAGAGGGGAGTAGCAAATGCATTTTGTAAAGTGCATCAGACAACAACAGAGAAAGCGATAAAACGTGAGACAGGTAGATGGATAATTTGGCAGGGAATGGTGGAAGGTGCACATTTGAGAATAGGAAATATATATGCACCAAACTGGGATGAAGAAGGATTCTACAACAATTTTTTGTTAGCTGGACACAGACAAAAAGAGGTGGAATAGAGATAATGTTGGGGGGTGGAATACAATGTCACCATATAAATGGATACAGACAGGTTGAATGGAAGGAGACAACATAACTAAAATATGATGCAAGAACTAGCCTAAGGAATGGATGGCTGGATATATGGAAGCAAATGTTTCTAAATGAGAAGAAATAGACCTTTACAATAAACATTTTGACAGAGACAAGTAGGTTAGATAGGTTCACATGGAAGGAAAATGTAATGGAAATAATGGAAGAGAGCCAGATAAAGGTGAGACAGATGTCATATAATGCAGCAGTGAGACTTAAGGTAAGTGTGTATGAGCAGAAACAATGAGAAGGGGTAGGGGTGGGCTAGCTATAAATGGAGAGAGACAGAGAAACACTGCCTAATAAAGGGGTCAATAGAGGACAGTAAAAAAGAGAGGGAAAAACTGGAAGAACACTGGTGAGATGGGATCAGGTTCACTGTCAGGGTAAAACTGATGAGAACAGAAGGAAAGAAGTAAGGCTGGCTAAGAAGCTGGGGAGGGAGAGAAAGATGTGATACAAAAGGAAACCGAAAGAAATGAAAGCAGAAGAGAATCAATGCAGATCAGAGAAAAAGTGATGAGTGGAACGAGAGTAAATTATTATGAAACAAACAAAAACATCTCAGCAATTATACTAAAGGGGCTATAAGTGGATAGTGGCGGGAGGCAGAAGGGAAATGACTACCCCTCGTACAGTTCAACTTTGTAAGCACCCTAACAGCTTTACACCACTACATAGAAAAAGAGTCAAATCAAAGTTTTCCTCTGGCTTATTAATCTGAGTAGAAGTCTCAGCCTCCTGTCTCCTATATGTTTTCCACTCATCATCTCTAAGACAATAGATATATAGCATGGAAAGGTTGGCAGAAACTTAAAACTACACAAAGCCTACAGTGCTTTAATGAACTTTGTAACCTTATCAAAAAGCAAGTCAACTTTCAGAAGAAACAACACTATTCTGTTTTGCAAAACAACTGTAGGTATAACCCCCAAACTTCTGGTTATCTATCAAACAAATTTTACACCCAGAAAATATCCCTAACCCTTGACGAAATATCTCCCTCCTTAGAAACAGCCACCAAGTTTAACTCGTTCTTCATCGACAGCATAGCTGTCCTCATTAGTGAATCCTTTCCTAACTCCCATGACTCATGTTTACCCCTATCTATTAATACCCCACCATTACACTAAAACCAGTTGTAACCTCCTCATAAAAAATATATATAATCCAAACTTAATCCCTGCTTATGGTTTGCCAATATCTTTTCTGCAGAATACCTGAAAATTCCTGATAACTCCATTGCATATTAAGTCTCCATCATTATAAATAGGACATTACAGGAATCTGGAAAAAAACATGCCATACCATCCCGCTCCACAAAAGTGGCACTTCTACCATAGTATCTCATTTCAGACCTATTGCCATCGTATCTCTCCTTTCAAAAATATTGGAAAAATGTGTCCATCAACAGCTATTCCATCATCTCTTAAAGGAAAAATGCCTAAGCAATACTCAATATAGTTTTAGGCCTGCCCACAGCATAACAAGTGCCCTTCTAACTTTTACAGATAACATAAATAAAGCCAGGGATAGATGTAAACTTTGTATCTTCCTTATTTGTAGACTTACCAAAAGTTTTCAACAGTGTTTCTCATAAGAATCCCCTACTACAACTGTCCACAAGGGGTGTCTCACAACCTGCTCTTCAGTGGTTTAATAATTACTTGTCTGGGTGCTACCAGGCAGTCAAATGGACTTCTACCCTTTCCTTCTATCTGCCCAGCAATCTAGGTATCCTTTAAGGCTCTATCCTTGATCATCTTCTAGTTAATAATTTTGTAAAAATCTTAATACTTCTATAAGAAAAGCATTCCTGTACAGTATGTAGATGATTCCACCCCTGTCTGCCTCTCAGACAATCTAGAAATCTTACAAAAGATTATGCAACATGCATTTAGCTCTACTGAAAACTGGCTTTTTAACTGTCAAATCCTTAATCCAAAGAAAACACAGCTACTTTTATTTTTCCTTAAATCACTTACCCATAAAACATAATACTTTAAAATCACATCCCTAATCAAGACTCCAGTTGAAGTAGTTCCCCATACAAAACTGCTGTGGGTTAGAAGAGATGACAACTTAAAATATGGCCTCCACATGCAGAGCAATATAAATAAAACTCGCAAAAAAAATGGGAATGCTATATAGAGCCAAAACAAATTCCTTACTGCACCCAACTGAGTCACACTTGCCACTACATACCTACTCCCCTCTCTATTACATGGTTTTCCATTTATGACTAACCTTCAAGCTAACCTAAAATATAAACTAGAACAGTGTTACAAGATAGCTAGATTTGCAGCTAATATGAGAACATATCAATGTTCTGCTCTAACAGCTCTAAATTGGATAGAATTACTCCAGCAGCTGAATTATTCCCAAATTCTCCTAACATATAAAATTATCTATAATCCTGCTTCCTTCCCAGCTATTAGTACAATTCTCCACCACTATCTCCCAAATTGTCACACTTATGATCTTCAAACAAAAGTGTACTTGACATTTATAAGCCTTACAAAAACTGCAGTCAAAATCTATACTTTCACTACACAGTAAACGTTTGGAATAAAATCCCTGCACCAATTGGGGAAATACATAACATTCATTTATTTAATTATACCAAAATAAAAAATAAAGACTGTATAACTAGTTAAAAATAGAAATAATTATAAGTAAATGGGCCGTACACTTCAAGATAAAATTTAATTTTGACAAAGACAGATATAAAAACACATATTTAGCACCTTCATCTCTTGAAGGAGACTTCTTCAGGATACAAGGAAAAATGCATTGCCTACATCTTTTTATAATATATATATATATATATATATATATATATATATATATATATATATATATATTTGTCTGTGACTTGCTAACAGAGTTCCTTTCTGCTTTATCTGCTCCATTTTTTTCTGTTTTAAGAAGTCTACTTGACCTGATGTTTTTGTTCTATGTGAGAGGTGGACACTTAAATTATCTAGGCTGAACATTTCAATGTTTTTTCATTGGTTAAATTGTCTCTTGAGTGATACTTAATTACATAGTGAATTTCAGGTTCTTTGCCTTTTCTAAAAAGATTTCAAGCCTGCATAAAGAAAAGCACTGCTGCTAATTCCCTGCTAGTTTTTCCTACCCACCCTCCTCTTTGTTGCTCTACTTTTTAAACCTGGTGATTTTAAGCTGCCCATTCCTACTGTAAATTGATGTTATAAATTCCTCCCTTTCTTTATTGCTGTTAATATCTTGAATTATTTATTTGCCTTTCCTTGTGCTTATATTGAAAAAGTTTATTTTGCCTCATCATTTTCTGTTCTTCTGATTGCTTGCTCTAAATTCATTATTTAGCTAGCTGATGGATAAAGTAATATATTATTACACTCTAGCAAGTTCTTGTTTTTACATCAAGAGGTCAGTCGATTTTCCATCTGTGAGGTAGCCTGGTCTGTTTAGGTTGGGGAATCACTTGAGATATGTTTGTGTAGTTTTATTGGCTGGAGGGCTTATTAAGAAGTGTATCTTGCTTTTAGTGCCTTTATGAATTCTGTACAATTGAGTGGCTCTTGGTTCTATACAAATTTAAGTACCTTTATCGAATAATCACACTTTTATAAGCTGTTTAAATTGTGCTACTGCTGCATACATATCTTTACATTTCTTTGTGGTAGCAGTTTATATACTTTACATTTGTTTTGTGGTAGTATTTCACTCTGGAAACTCCTTTACTGTGCTTTTGCATTAGTAGGACTGGGATTATTCATCTAGTGGCAGTAGGTGTTTACCTAATCTATCTGAGCTGGGAAGAGCACAGAAGGGTTCTAAATATTTTTGCACTTCTCTTATATACTGTGACTGTATTTTAGCAGTTTCAGAAACAACTACTGTCTGCTGCTGCTTTAATTATTTAATTTTACTGTATTACATTGTATCCATTAGTTGCAGGACTGTTGCAGGTAGTTTGTCTGGTCTTCTTGCACTTGGGCTCCAAACCAGCTATTCTACATTAAGAAAGTGTTTTTCTGCACCCTTGTGGCAGAAGTATACTGATCTAACCTGTCTGATTTGGGGATTGTTAGTGGAAGGCTTAATGTGTGCTTTTCTGATTGATAGTTAGCTTAAAACTTGTTTCTCTTTGCTTAACTTTAACTTTAACTTTGCATCTGAGCTGTGATACTCTTCATGCACAGGTGGTTAACAGTGCCCTGTATAGACACAAAAGCCTATTATTTTTCCCCTAAACAACTGTTAGTGAAACCCTTTCAAGCTTTTTTATTGCTCTGTGAGCCACTCAGTTCTGCACTGAGCAGTGTTGCCTTATTCATCATCCATAGTCTACACAAAGTATAGGTCCCTCTTGTTATCTCAGTACTGCAAGCACAGTACTGCCATATTAACCCATTCCATTCCCTAATAAAACAAACAGTAAGAGCCTGCTATCATAGATGAACAGTTTCCCATCATCTCTCTGGCCAGCTTGATAGACATGGGCATCCTGAGGCAATGTAGCAATTGTTTCATGGATACTGATGGTCACTTACTCCTGAAACAAACAAATACTTTATATGAGAGATGTAGATACACTGTGAAATTGAAGGCAAGGCTCTCACATAAGGATAAATCAAATGCCAAACAGGTTGTCAGCACACACACACTTCCCACAATAAATAAGGATATGGCACATAAATACACATATGCAGAAGCACTCACTAGTAACTTACCAAATGATCAAAGGCCTCCTAAATGGAAATCACTTACACACATAACAATGCAAAAAACAACCACAACACATAATAACACACACACACCAGTGTCTCAAGAAATAAGTCAATAAGGTGTAACACTACAAAACTTAATGTATTGGTCATAGGTGACTCCATTGTTAGGCACACAGATGTTCCTATCACCAGGCTGGATAAGAAGCAGGTTACAGTTAGCTGCTTATCAGGTGCCAGGATCCATCAAGTTACTCAAGCACTCAAGTCACTCAACCACAAGTATCAGTATGACTCTGTCAGTGTCTACGTGGGGATGAATGACTTGAGATGTACCTCACTGGACTATATGAAGAAAGTCATGAATGAGCTCTTGGATTATGTGTCACAGGCAGGTATAAGCCTAGCATTAAGCAGCATTCTACGTTCTCCAAGGATGATGGCTCAATACAAACAAAAATGATTGACTTTAACAACTGGCTTAGCTTCTGGTGTCAGTCTAAGGAGATTCATTATCTGTCAGCCTGGGAAGATATGGTTGACAGGCCATTTTGTTTTGCCAGAAATGGTCTGCATCTGTCTCCTCTATGCCTTTTGGATACTGGCAAAGGCATTAGCCACCCCCTATTGTGCCTTTTTTTAGGCAGTGTCAAAATAACCAACATCCCAACATAACAAAATCCTCTCTGAATAAACTCAAGGTGCTGCTGCTTAATGCTAGGAGTTTAAACAAGAAACTGAACTGTCTGGAAGCACTCTTTACTTTGGAAGATGCTGATGTCTGTGCAGTTACCAAGACATGGCTGAAAGGCACAGAAAGTACCCCAGCTGTGCAGAACATCAATGCCTTCCATAAGTTCAGACCACAAACTGAGCATGAAAGAGCCAAAAGAAGAGGTGTATCCATCTTTATTAAGGATAAGTACACCTCTAGACTGGTCAAACTGTATGACCCTCTTGAGCTAATCCATGTCCAATTAACTATAGGCAAAACTCTCTACCACATCATAGCTAGCTATAGGTCCCTTACCATGAAATAAGAAAAGCATACCTGAACTTACTCGAGTCACTTGCCATGCAGCCCCAAAACACCTTAATCTTGGGTGATTTTAATAATCCTACCTATGACTAAGAAACATACACAACCACAACCATGCTGTCTCTGAGGTAATTGGATTTTTCAATGCAAATGCTCTGGAACAGCTAGTCAGCACACCCACGAGAGGCTCAAATGTCCTGGACGTAGTACTCCTTAACATAGGAGAGAATTGCAATCCCCCGTACCATGCCCTCCCAGGAAGAATTGGACCATAAAGACCACATACCCCCCATCAAGCTCAGAAATGCTTAAGAATTTTTCAAAGGCAAATTCCTTGCTATTAAGTGATGGCATATGAAGTTTAAAAGCCCCCTTAAATGCAGATAACATGGACTCTTATGCAAAGATCTTCACTAATGGCCTGTATAACCACTTAAACAGTTGCATAGAATTAGCTGTACCTGACCAGATTAAAACCAGGTCTTGTCAAAAAAACAAGCCACCCTGTTAGACCCCAGTATAAACAGGTTATACGACAAGAGAAAGAAACTAACGTGCAGGAACAAGAGAGAACTGATTCAGTAGAGGAAGAAATCCCTCTCTAGCTTAAACAAACAAATCAGAGATTTTGTCAAGTCTTCTAAAGCTAATTATGGAGAAAAAATAGCCTCTCTAGCTGAGGATGATCACAAGGCATTCTTTAACTATGCCCAAAATCTAAAAGAGAATACCAACTATGCACTGAACTGGCTGTGGATGGCACTGCTCATACTCAACCAGACATAATAGCCAACCTGCTAGCTGACAGATTTGGAGCAAATTCATCCCCTAATGTATACCTGCCACCATTCCTCAGCCTGTTATCTCAAGAGAACAACTCAGCTCAGCACTCTCCAAGGCCAAAAACACAGCATCAATGGGACCAGACAACATCCCAGGTTGTCTTTTAAACAACTTAAAACATGACCTAGCAGACCCACTTGGATCCCTTTTTAACCTCAGCTTGTGAACTGGCTATGTTCTGGCAAAATGGAGGACAGCAACAGTACTCCCTCTCTACAAATGGGGACCATCAACTGACCTGGGAATCATTAGCCCATAAGCTTGAATAGTCTCATCTGCAAGGCCATGGAAGCAATCATTATGGACCTTACTAACAAGGACATAGGTAATCTTCAAACTCTGCACCCAACCCAGTTGGGATTTATTAAAGGTGGATCATGCCTGTTAAACATGGTTGACTTATTTGAGAAAGTCACCAAGGCTCTGGACAAGGGAAAGACAGTGCATACCACCTATCTTGACCTAGCTGAGGCATTTGACACAATCCCCCACTCAGGTATTACAAAGAAACTCTCCCATTTGGAAATTAACCCCTACATTACCAGATGGGTAGCCAACTGGCTCACCAACAGGACAAATAATGTCAAAGTGGGTGACTTCACTTCTAGCAAATGACCAGTCACTAGTGGCATACCACATGGTTCTGTGCTGGACCCCATACTGTTTGCAATTTATTTCTCAGAAGTTCAGTCAGACTTGGAGTTCCCCAACAATGTTAATATACTTTAGACAGCATTAACGCAGACAAATGATTGGTGCCAAAGTCATGGATTAAAGCTAAATGCAAAAAAATGCATTATTATTCCCTATGGGAAAGCTGACATCCCTGCTAATCACATTATAAACAGCACTCCCCTAAGTGTAGACCCAGTAGTACGTGATCTGGGTACTCAGGTTGATAATCTGAACTTTGACCAACTTGTATCCACAGTAGTAAGGAAATACTTCTATGTGGCACATCTTATAAGTAAAGGCATCCCATCTGTATCTAAGGATGTTATAATTCCATTATACTTGGCCCGTATCAGACCAATAGAGTACACTGCTTCCTTTTGCATATGCCTCACCAAACACTTGAAACAATTGGAAAGACCACCAAGGTTTCTCACCAAGAAATTACAGGGTAAACAAAACAAGTCTTATTCAGAAAGACTGAAAGCTATGTTATTGTATTCTGTCTCCTACAGGTTGCTAAGAGGTGACCTGTGCCTGGCTGACACGGCAGTTTCTGACTCAGCCATGATGGAAATGCTACACATACATAAATCAAACTGCATGAGGGTCACTCGCTCCAAGGATCTTACCTAAGCCTCTGACATGAACAGGGAATTCTGGAGAGATAGATACATCATACAGAGACTACCACTTCTCTGTAGAATAAGCTTCCATTTCACATGAAACAGTGCCCCTCCATGATCCTCTTCAAATGCAACCTAGCTCAATGAATGGGTGACTGCCAATTCACTCTTGGGAGTCACTCTTGTCCCTCTTGGACAGAGGAAGTCAGTATAAACTACCATATATCCTTATCTCTGCAAACTTCACTCACCTAACCACTGACAAGTGAAGCAACTCGGGATAAATATGGCTAGGTTTATAAGGGCTCTAGGGCCATTAGACTAGTAACCTTCTATGAACCTATGAACCTATGATGAAGGAATTAATTTTTCCTTTGGTGGTTTTATGCCTGACCGACTCTGGAATGTTGCACTCTACAATCACTTTTTTCTGTCTGTTTTCCAGGTAATTCCAATGAACAAAGTATCGGTTCCAGGGGCAAATCAGGAGCACTTTTTGATTAAGTGACTTGCTCTGTCAAACAATAGGAAAATGGAGGTGGAAAGAGTCAAACCTTACACTATTTTGACTACAGAAAGCAGGTCATTAGCAGCTCAGAACTTCAATCATCAGTGCAAACAGCTAGACACACACTTCTTTTTGATAGCTTTGCTATTGTTGAGACAGTTTAAATAACAGTAAAATGTTTGTCCCAATACATCTCAATAATTCAAAACAACCCGTAGCCTACATTTCCAGTGATCTGGGAATCAGCTGAAGAGTGTACAGATGTGGCAATAATCTGGGTAGAGCACAGATCAGCAGAGAACCATGGAAATGCAGAAAAAAAACTGTGGATTTAACTCCTATCAGAGATCACAGACCAAGTGACAGGTGATAAATTAGGCCCAGCCAAATCTTGACAGTGCACGCACTATAAGATACAGTGACAACTAAAGTCATATTATGCCTTTAATCAATATGTTCCAACCATTCAAAGCCACAGCTAGATCAATTGGCACCTTAGGTGGTCCCCAGACTGCCCCCCCCTTATTGTGAACTTGGGGACCAAAAAGCTCTATTTTACAATTACTAACATGCTCTAACACTAAAAGTCATGAAAAACTACCTGCACTACTTAAATGATTGCTGATACTGCAGTCACACCTGACTGACTTGGACACTTATTTATGGTTATCAAAAAAAATGAAATTCCATTTAGATGAAATCAACACTGGGAAATATAACTGGAATTTTTAAATTTCATTTCTGGTCTTTGCTGTAATTTAGCATAATTTTCTAGTGTGTGCACATGTGTGTCTCTCTATACACACATACATACACACACACCTGCACACATACACGTATATACATATCCAAAAGTGCAGGAAACAGGTTCTGAGGAAATCTAGTTACTGTTAGATGAAAGCGCTCAACTAATTATAATAAAAGTTTTTTGTTGTAAACTTTAAAATAGAGTTCTGACATCTTGATTCCATCACCAGGGAAATAGATTTTGTACTACTGTACATATATACATATGTACATATACATAATGGGTCTATATTAGAACACCGAACTTTCAAAATTTTGAGTGTTCTAATATCGACCAGTTTTCAGCGAACGCTGAAAATATCAAATAAACAGAAAACCAATTTTTTTCCTAGGGAAAGAATTTGGTTGTCTGTTTCTGTTGCTTCGGTATTTTCAGCGCTGTAGTGGAAAGTTATGGGTCAAATTCAAGTTAGTGTGCAATTGTGTGGACGTGAGGGTTAGGGTGGGGTAGGTGAGTTAGGGTTAGGGCGTGGGTCAGGTAAGTGGGCGATTGTGTGGACATGAGGGTTAGGGCGGGGTAGGTTAGTTAGGGTTAGGGCACTGGTGAGGTGACTGTGTGATAGTGACGAACCTTAGGCTTAAGGTTTGGATTAAGGTAAGTGGATAGTTAATGGTGTATGTATAGTTTAGTGTAGGGTTAGGTGTAAGAGTTTAGGTGCATGTGTGTGGATTGCTGCTTGTTTGGTGTGCTTGTGTTGTGTGTATGTGTTTTGGAACAGCAAATTTTTTCCCTAGGAAAAAATTCACTGTTCTGTATGTTCGCTGTTTTAAATTTTCGATTAATAGGGTTCGATATTAGAACACTCGAAATTTTGAAAGTTCGGTGTTCTAATATAGACCCTACATATATATATATATATATATATATATATATATACACAGGTTCCCTTCACATTGCCAACATTTCAAAATGCTGAATTTCATATGGCCGAGACCATATGATCGACATTTGAAATGCCAACATTGCGGAACCTGCATTTCTGTACAATGCGGAATGGAATGATTTCCATTCCTGCACTGTAGTCTGATCTCAGAGTTGGTATATTTAAGTTACAGGGGGTGCAGGGGGCTTGACCCCCTGCTAACAGTGTTTAGGTAAGTGTTTTTTGTTTTTTACTTTTCTATTTCATATGTTCAACATTTCAAATTTCAATTCAATTCAAATTTTAGATGTTTTGGGTTTTCAATATTATCGTCTCGTAGTTTTGAATTTAGATGGGTTTGAGTCTCACAAGGGATAATTGGCTAAGCTTAAAATGGCTCGCAAGGGCAGTTAGCTTAGTACTAATCTATGAGCCTATGAACCTATGAATAGATGACACACACTCACACACACAGACATATATATAGGGATATAGATATGTTCCTGCTCACTGCTTTGTGTAATTTGAAATAGCTACTGCTTTTAAATGTATAGCTGGATTGTTCTTGGGCAACCAGTAAGCTAGAGTGCTGATTTAGAGCACTATCGCTACTGTTTTCACAAGTGCCTTAAACCTTTAGTATGTTGTTTATACTGAATAATGTGTAGTCAGGCTAAATTTGTTTTTGATTATATCCACAAAAAAACAGAAAACTGTTTAGTACCACAAATGACCAGGAATAGTACCTTCAAGTTCTTTTATTTGAACAGCAAATATAAAATATCATAAAACTGAAAAGCAGAAATACATTTCTCTTAGCACTTCGGCTTGAAACAGCCTTTACAGAGTAAATTCATGATATAAAAAAAACAAAGCTTTTATATAAAATCTAACATCAATTAAATTAATTTATAATTATATCATTAAACAATTAATCAATTAAACATATTGCATACTTTTAAAAAGACACATACATCCTAGTTTATTCTATATAACTTTTCCAGTTACATTCTCTATTCGTTCCTCTAGGATGTAAAGTATTATATTTTAATATAAAAACAGATTCCTTCTTCCTTAATGTATATTTTATAGTGTCTTGACCCATATAATCTGTTTCTACTTTTTCTAATATTGTTACCTTCAATTCATTAAAATCACCTTGATGTACCCGATTAAAATGTTCTGCTAAGGGGCTTGTAAATTTATTATTTCTTATATCTCTAATATGTTCTTTAATCCTTTCTCCAAAACTTCTTTTGCTCTCTCATATGTAAAAATTGTGACAAGAACATTTTATAGCATAAATTATACCTGTGCTTTTACAGGAAAAATGACCTTGGGTATGAAATTTAATGCCATTAATTATGTTAAAAGTTGGTACTACATATTTACATATTGCACATTTCCCACAAGGCATTAAACCTGCCCATGTCATTGCTCTATTAACTGATTCCTGTGGTCTTCTATAAGAACTATGAACTAAAAAATCCTTGAGGCTATGGCCTCGTTGATATGAAAACTTTAAGACTACTTCTTTTAAAGAAGAAACTTCCCTTTTGACTATTTGCCAATAATTGTTAAGTAGCTGAGCTTGCTTATCTGAGAATAATGTGTATTTTGAAACATAATATAACTGTTTTTCTGAAGTTAACTTATACATTCCCTTGTTTTTATTATATTAGCTCCATAACTATTTTCTCCCTTAACCTTATTGTTGAACACCTGATTATAACTATCAGCCACCATATCTGCATTATATCCCCCTATTGATAAACACATTTGCCACTTTATTAGCGTCTTCCCTGGCTTCATTCACATTATTACATAATTTATTTGTTCTTAAAATCTCACCAAAGGGGATGTTATTAAGTGTGTGCCTTGGATGACAACTTAAAGCATGCAACATATGATTTATCTGATGAAATTTTCTAAAAATGCTGCTTTTAATCTCTCCATTCTCTTGACCTTCCAACATTATATCTAAATAGTTTACCTTAACACCCCTTGTAAACCATCACACTTTATTTTATACTTATTTTCATTCATATATTTAAGAATTGATTGTTTTTCATCTTGGCCTCCCTGACAAATAAAAATAAGGTTGTCAATGAACCGAAAATATTTAATAACAGATTTTTTGAAAAAAATTACTTCTATAAACATGTGTATTTTCCACCTTGCCCATAAATAAATTTGCATACATGGGGGCAAAAGCCACCCCCATTGCCATCCCCTGCAATTGTCTATATAATTGGCCATCAAATTCAAAAATATTATTAATTAGACAAAAATTTATTAACTCTTGAATGTATTGTGTTCTAGGACTGTCTTTCAAAAATTATTCTATGGCTTGCATGCCAAATTCATGATTTATACTTGTGTACAAGCTCAAAACATCCATTACTAAAAAATACGTTTTGCCATTCCATTTTACATCCTTTATTTTATCAATAAAGTCAAATGAATCCTTTATATAAGAAGGTAACTTTATTACTTCTTGTAATAAAAAAACTGATGCATAAAATACTTCAAGTTATGAGTGAAATACCCACAGGCCGACACTATCGGTCAGCCTGGTGGGTTTAACAAACTCTTGTGTATTTTAGGCATACAATAGAATCTAGCCATGGTGGTATTTTTGCTTGAAAATTTGGTTTTAATATCAGATAATGTAAAGTAATTCAAACAAACACCTTTATGCAACAAATTATCATATTGACTTTTAGCTTGTACATAAACTTCCAGTCCAACTTTTTCATATATTTTACAATTATTTAAATGGCTCATACACATTCTGAAATAATCTTTAGATGTCATGACCACCAATTTTCCACCCTTGTCTGAAGGCTTAAATACAATATTATCCTTATTTCTTAACTGCTGTAAACTCAGCCATTCTTCCTTCGACGTATTGTATATGATATCACTTTGATAAAATTCCTCAACTTCTTTTTCTAATGCTTACAAAAAAGCTTGATAGAACTTATTTATACTATCTTTTTAAAAGGCAGCATAAACATACTCTTTGCCTTTATTTTTGATGTATCTAACTTACTTTAAGTGTTAGTCAGTATCTGAGTTACAAGAATAGTAATGCTCCTCACTAGAAGAAACAGCGTCATCATTAACAGTTAAACTAGGAGAACTATTAATATTAAAAAAATAATCAGTAATATGCATTTTTCTTACCAATTTAAACAGATCTCCTTTTAATTCATGCAGTCAGGGCAAGACAGTAGATATAAATTTCAACCCCTTCTCCAAAATAGACATTTCCATTATGTTGAATTCATAACCTGACAAATTGACAACATAACCACCTGTAATACTTGTTCCTTCAAATGTCTCATTAATATGTCTACTTACTGCGTTTGGTATAAGAGACGTAGTTCTGTTCTCTATTTGTATCCTGTTCACACCGGGAACGTTTATTTGAATCTGGTTTATATTCCCCATAGTTCTGAAATGTTTTTTGAAAGTTGTCAACATTATTAGGTCTAGGTAATGCTGAAAAATGTTCTTCCTTATGGTTTCCTTCATCCAGTGATGATGCCCCACTTTCCTCTGAAATGTAGTTAGTTGCTCGTTTCTGTTGCTCTTGCACTCCCATTTGAAATTTCACCTGCTGACATTTAGGCCACTGATTGGCAGTTGACGTTCATAGTCCCTCAGATCTCTTTGCAGTTTATTTGTTTTTCTGTTCAAGAATTCTTTCTCATACCCCATCAAACGTTCATGTATACTTGCCAAAAAAGAATCTAATGCTGAATTAGAAGTCTCTTTTAAAATATCAGCACAAAGTTTTTTTGTTTCTTCTTTCATATTGTTTCTTTTTAGAGTATCTCTTTCTATAAGTATATTAACCCATTCGCTGCTGCAGCGATGTGCAGCTGCTATCCACCTTTTGTGGAATGTCCATTCTTGCTCAACTGATAAATCAAAGGGAGTTGATGGGCTTTTAACTGCTCTTAACCCCCTAGAAGTAATTTGCAGTTCTTGATACCTTTTCAGGCTATTAAGATTATAAAATGTAGATGTTTCTTTATAAATCAATTTTTCCATTTGTGCACACAATTCCTGAACCCCCGGTAAGGAAGATAACTCACTTTTCTTACCCACTGCAGCAAATGGGTTTGATGAAAAACAAAGTCTCCCTACTTCCCATTTTTGAAAAGGATTAATTTGAACTTCTGATTTGGAACAATTAGACAAAGCAGCTTTTTCTTTCTCCATACCAGCATACATTCTCGAACCCGAAGGGACACTCAATTCACCATTAGTTTGAGATACATCCATGCCCATTTTGAAAAAACTTGGGGCAAAGAGGTAAATGATTCACTGGTCATGAATCAAAATTATATCCACCAAAAACCAGAAAACTGTTTAATACCACAAACAACCAGGAATAGTACCTCCAAGTTCTTTTATTTGAACAGCAAATATAAAATATCATAAAACTGAAAAGCACAGAAATAAATTTATTTTAGCACCTCAGCTTGAAACAGCCTTTACAGAGTAAATTCATGATATAAATGTATAGATGGATTGTTCTTGGGCAACCAATAAGCTGGAGTGCTGATTTAGAGCACTATCGCTACTGTTTTCACATGTGTCCTAAATCTTTAGTATGTTGTCTATACTAAATAATATGTAGTCAGGATAATTTTGTTTTTGAGTTATTGCTGTTGTTAACCTTTTTACATTCAACAAAAAGAAAAACGAATAAATAGAAAAACACTCACTTTATTAGTAAGAAACAACAAAGCTTTTGAGAATATCCCTTCTTCAGTGTTCAGTCAAATCAGTTAAAACCATCATATATATAGAAATAAAAAAACAAATGACATGACACAGCCATGCAATGTGGAAACATAAACCATCAGCAAATCAATTTAAGATTTTAAAAACACACTACTGTTTAAAAAAAAAAAAAATATATATATATATATATATATATATATATATACATATATATATATATATATATATATTATACATATAGATATACATACATACACATATGTCTAAAGTAAAAACTCAAAAGTAACATACAATCAATAAAAGCTCTTATTTTAACGAAAATATAATAAATTATTTATATTGCTTCTGTTTAAAATCTAACACAGGTTTAATTGTTACCATATTATTTTGCCCAGGTGCTCTATCTGCTTCAAGTCTTATAATCCACTTATACTCAGGCATCTCCAATTTATTATTTGTGTCTCCAAGCTTCAGACTTCTGTGTACAACCTCTAACATTTTAAATTTGAAGCTATGTGAGATTCCCTTATCCATCCTATGTTTTGCTAAAGCATTAGATGCAACACTCCTTCTTATGTCCGATTTGTGCTCAGTAATGCAGTCTTTCAAACATCTTGAGCATTTTTCAACATAAAACTCATGACATTGTGTACATGTAGCTAAATACACCGCCATCATAGTTTTTAGGTTGCTTGATGTTTGATCTCATACCTTAATTTATTTACTGGATGCTCAAAAAATTTTTTGTCACAAATATCAGAGCAACAATTGCAACCGTGGCAGGGGACTATTCCAACATTATGTACTACTTGATTCACCAAATTCACCTCAAAGTCTTTATAACATACTTTTCTCTTTAAGTTATTCATATTTCTATATGCAAATTGAAGTGTGTTACCCAATATTATACGCAATTCAGGCTGAGTCATTATAATTCACCAGTTTTTTTTAATTATTGTCTCAACAAATTTAGTCATACAATTATAGGTAGTATCATACCTTAACACAGGAAGTGGGTTTTCACTCTCTTCTCTTATGGATGAATAATTACTAAAATATGGGGATGCCAGGGAAATTCTGTTCTTCAGTATATTATCTCTTATTCCCATAACATATCTCATATCATAACCTCTACTTTGGAATTCTTCACATAGGTCTCCCATTTGTTCCACAGATTTTGTCTGGTCTGTGTTCAGTCTACTAATTCTTAATAATTGGCTTTTGATAATACCACCAAATATATGTCGAGCATGCATGCTTCTCGCATGCGTGTATTTATTCACCTGTACACTCTTTCTATGCGCACATGTTTCTAATTTATTATTAAGGTCTTTGTAAATTTCAACATCTAAGAAGGACATTTTATCATGAGAAAAATTCATAGTGAACTTTAGGAAGTCCGTGGTGTTATTTAAATACTGAACAAAGCACCTTAATTGCTGTTCATCTCCTTCCCATAATAAAAAACAATCATCAACAAAACACTGATAAAAAAGAATATTCTCTCAGAATAAATTATTATCACACATAACATATTGCTTTTCCCATTGGCTTAAAATGATGTTAGCATATGTATTGGCCTTGGGCATACCCATGGCTACTCCTGATGTTTGTAGGCATAGTTGCTTTTTGAATAAAAAGGCATTTTTTTCTAAGACAGCTATTATACTACACAGAGTTTCAATCTCTCTCCCCTTCATTTTGGCATTATAACATAAAAATTCAATAATTGCATTTGCACCATATTCATTGGGTATCACAGTAAATAAGGAACATATATCCAAGGTCACCATCATAAATTCTCGAGTCTTATTATTATCATACCATGAATAAAGTTTGTTTTAAAAATCATTAGTATCTTTTATGTAACTAGGACAAGAAGGCAAATATTTACTTAAATTTTCCTGAATAAAGATAAATAAAGATTCCGTTGACCACCCTCTTCCCGAGACTATTGGTCTCATTGGTGGTATAGTAAGAGATCTGTGTAACTTTGGTATAGGTTCATAGGTTCATAAGTAGGTACTGGGCTATCTGCCCAAAGGCATATATTAGCCCAGCCACATTGTGCGGTATTCACTGCCCCTTTGGTTAGTTCCCTAGGCCCTTGATCTAGCAGCTAGTACACTTGGCCCCTATCTAGTAGAACTGTTGGTATGATCCCTGGTGTGAACTTTCTGTTACCCATCCACTCGTCAAGGTTCCTCTTGAAGAGTGATAGTGAGGGGCTCTGTCTTATGTAGATCAGGACCTTGTTCCATAGCAAGGGAAGTCTTTGCGAAGGGAATCTATCCCTCCAACATGTTCTATTCATTGTTGTGCTGAGGTTTATATCCCTAGGGCATGTAGCTCAAGTAGATTTGGTTTTGCTAAGATGGAGCACGTTCAACATTTCTGGGTTGGACATGGCTCTGTATGTTAGACAGAGATCGCCTCTGAGAAGGCGGTATGCAACAGAGAAAAGCCTTAGTTTTTTTCAATCGTGTTGCATAGGGCAACTGTTTGAAGCCAGTAATCCTCTTAGTGAGGTACTTCTGTGGTCTCTCCAGCTGCTGGAGATGCCTGGCCAGGTACATTCCAATCGGTGCATTGTACTCAATAATGGGTCTGATGAGTGAAGAGTAGAGGGGCACTACTACATCCTTAGATCTTGATGCGAACCCTTTCGTGATCAGATGGGTCACATAGAAGGATTTTCTAACCACCTTGGCAACATGGCTATCAAAGGAAAGCTGACTATCTACTTGGGTCCCTCGATCCCTTATTACTTCTTCAGATTTCAGGAGGTTACCTCCTATGTGGTAGTTCACGGGTACTCTGTTTTTTCCAAAGGGGATTACTACGCATTTTTTAGCATTTAGCTTGAGACCATGGCTTTGACACCATGCATCAGTCTCATTAAGGCCCTTCTGGAGGATATCCATGTTGGCCGGAGACTCTATTATAGCACCCAGTTTGCAGTCGTCTGCAAACTTGGTCAGCCACAGCCCTTCAGTGCTTGCCTGTACTTTGGAGAAGTATATGCCAAACAGAAGGGGCCCCAGGACAGAGCCCTGAGGCACACCGCTCATTACTGGTCTGGATTCGGACATAGATCCCGCTACTCTTACTTTGTGGGATCTGTCTGAGAGCCAGTTTGCGATCCATCTTGTGACATAAGGGTTTCTGCCCAGGTTGGTGAGTTTATCAATAATACCCAAATGGGGAATGGTGTCAAATGCTTTAGCAAGGTCAAGGTAAGCCATGTGTACCTCCTTTCCCTTATCTATAGCCTGAGTAACTGTCTCAAAGAAGTCCACCAGGTTCAGGAGGCATGATCTGCCCTTGACGAAGCCGAACTGTTTGGGGTCAAGTGTTTGGAGGTTCCCAATCTCTCCATTTATGAGTTCCATAATGATTCGCTCTATTGCCTTACAGATCAGACTGGTCAGGCTTATTGGTCGGTAGTTCCCAGGGTCAGTTGTGGGCCCACCCTTGTGCAGCGGAACCACTGTTGCTGTGCACCATTCTATGGGCACATATCCTGTTGAGAGGCTGAGACTGAACATGGTATTCAGATGGGGGTTAATTCATTTTGGAGCTTGCGTATGACACAGCCCGGGACACCATCTGGTCCCATGGAGGCAGTGTTTTTAGCTTTAGATAGAGCCTTATTAACCAAAGTATCAGTAATAATTGGAGTTACACAATCCCCTGGAATAGTAATAGGCCCTGCAGGTGGTGAGGGAGGGGGAGAAATTTGCACTGAACCTGTCAGCCAAGATGTTGGCAATATCAGTGGGGTCAGTGTATTTTATTCCATTTTGTTCTAGCTCAGAACAGACCTGAGCATTGCCATTTAGGTTTTTGACGTAACCATAGAAGGCCTTATGGTTATCCTTGGCATCCTTGGCAACTTTCTTTTCGAAATTGGCTTTAGTTGACTTGATGAGGGCCCTCAATTTCTTAATAATGCTGATCAGGGATGATTTTTCGACTTGAGATTTGGCCTTTTTTTGTATAAGTCTCCTCCTTTTATTGTATAGTTTGCTTATGGCCGGGGTCCACCAGACTGGTTTCTTCTTGCTTGAGGAAGGAGTCTTGGTTTTATTTAGGATAACATGGTCCATGAAATCCTGAAGATGTATATAAAGTGCCTTGGTGTAGGATTCTGCATCCTGGATATCATTATCCTTCTGCAAAGGAATAGTAAAGCTTTCCACTTCTGATGCAAGTAGTTTGAAGTTTGCTTTGGAAAGGTTTATTATGATGGTTTCTTTGACTGGGGGAGGTGGCGGGGTTAGGATGTCCAGGGTTATCAGTTTGTGGTCTGATCTGACCAGAGAGGGAGTGATAACGGGTGTGGTACAATGGGCGCCCATATTTGTGATGACTAAATCCAATATGTTGTCCCCTCTAGTGGGAGAACATACCAGTTGTTCAAGGGCATTTGAATTTATAAATTCTATGAAACGCTGGGCATAGGAGTTAGAACTTTGGTAGTTCACCCAGCCTATACCAGGGTATTTGAAATCACCCAAAATTATGGTGTTGGGTAGGACCTTTATATTTTCCAATGCCTCAAGGAATGCTGAGTGAGCATCTTGGGACATGGTGGGTGATCTATAACAGGCTACAACTTGAAATGTGGTTTTGCCTACTGACAGTTGCGCGTGGATGATCTCTAGGGCATCATGCTGTGCCACTAACCTGGAGATGTGGGTATCCTTGATGAATATGGATACACCTCCGTCCTTTGTACTGCGATCTGGTAACTGAGGCCGGAAGGTATGATATGAATTGTAACCTGGTAGTGCTGGGGTGCTCTCTGGAGCCTTGAACCAGGTTTCCGTCACTGCACAAACATCGATTTTCTCCATACTGAGGAGTGCCTCGAGTGCGTGCATTTTGAGGTTGAGACTTTTGGCGTTGAGTAGCATTACCCTTAGTTTTTGGTTACCTGTGTTGGTTACGGTGGTTGGTTTGTCCTTTGAGCCTTGCCTAAAAAAGGCACTATGAGGACGGCAAGAGCCTTGGCCAGTATTCGAAAGCCTAGGGGTGACAGGTGCAAACCACCTCTGGCGAAACAGTGAGGCTTGTCTATCATGTCATCCCAGGCAGACAGACACTGGATCCCCTTAGAATGACACCAGAAGTTTAGCCAATTGTTGAAACTGATCATTTTGTCTTTGTATTGTGGTATCATTCTAGGTGAAGATAGTATGCTACTCAAGGTCAGGGTCATACCAGCTTGGGCTACATGATCAGAGAGCTCCTCAATGTCTCTTTTCATGTAGTCCAGGGAGGTACGTCTTAGATCATTCACACCAACATGTACAATGACAACGTCATACTTGTACTTGTTCTGGAGTGACCTAAGTGCTTGTGTTATGTGGCAGATCCTAGCACCCGACAGGCAGCTGACAGTAACCTTCTCTTTGTTCAGCCTGGTGAGTGGAACATCTGTGTGCCTTACTATAGAGTCTCCTATTACTAGTGTGTTGGGTATGGTTTTTTGCCTTAGGGGCTGTTGGGAGGCACACAGCTGAGGTGAATTATGTGTTTTCTGGCTTGTGTTTGGAGGTGCAGGTTGCTTGCTTGTCTGCTTTGAAGGGCCCTCTTTCTTTTTCAGATTGGTACCTAGTGCCTCCGAATATGTTTTTGTGTATTTATGTGTATGTTTTGCCGGTGCTTGTTTTGTAGATCCATGTGTGACTTCCCTTTAGCCCAAGTAAGCTAAAGGGAAGTCTCTGTGTTCACCAGTGGCAGTGGTTAACACTGAGCAGCCTGCCTGTGCCTGTAGGAGTGGTTACTGAATAGAAACTGTAGTTTTATTGGCCATTTTGGGTCAATTCCAAACTCCTCGATCTCTCTCTCTTAAAAAGTATTCCATATATAACTGGAATAACCAGACTTGGAACAGAAAAATAATTCAAAAGTTCAAGTGGGATATCACCCTGTGTTTGCATTTCATAGACAAACATATTTACTTCACTAATAATCTTTCTTACATCACCAAATGTAATTTCTTTAAAAGTGTGTTTGTCATTCAAAAAGTGCCTCATTAACTCAATATATACATTTTTATCAAAAATGACTGTTGCTCCACCCTTATCAGCTTGTTTGATAATTATATCCTTATTGTTACTTAACTGCTTGCAGGCCAAATATTTTGCATAAGATGTATTATACAATTTTTCTTTTAGTCTCCCCATGGAGACATCATTATACAATTGTCTCAACTCATCCTCACAAACAGCACTAAAAGCATCGGATAATTATTGGGAATAAAAGTACTTTTCTTTTTAAACTTATCTATCACACCAATTTGTGTGTCCTTAAATAACATTTTCAAGCACACATTCCTAACGAATATCTTCAAATCAGTCAGTGCTTCCACTATCATATTCCTGCCACTGGGAATAAACTGCAGGCCTTTATTCAGCAAACTTTCCATTTCAGCAGTTAAAAGAAAGCATGATAAGTTCAAAATGGAGCTGTGCGGCTTACCATTCATCTGTGACCCTGCTTGCTGTTTGGTAGCGGGCTGTCACTCTTCCTCCTTCCCATTATGGGGTTCACTCATTGTTGAGAATGCCCTCTCGATTGCGGGCATTTGTTGACTTCTAACTTCTCAAGTAGTTTTGCCACTATCGTTTGAGACAGTTTTAAAAAAATCTCCGCTTGCTTTATCTTCGATGTTGGTGTTGACCCCCGAGGTCTTACTTTTTTCAGCTAGCAGGTCCATCATGGATGAAGTGGTCGTTGGCGTGTCTGTCTGACTGATATAACTTTGTTGTCCAACCACATCATGCACTGTATCTACCACGGCACTCTTTCCTTCTTGATTGGATTGCTGCAATGCCTGAACACACCCATCCTGAACGTGCGGACCTCTTTCAGACTCCAAAAAAGTATCTAATTCATCCATTCTACTTCTTTTCTCTTTTGAATGGAAATTTTTATTATTATAGTACACATGGCTCTTTGGCCAAGAAAAAATGTGACCCATTCTAAAATCATTGATATATCTTTATAGTTTATGTTGTTTTATGGTCTGCGGCTTATAATCCAGCATGCTCATTCTATTTAGCATTAACTGATAAGAATCAGAAATGCCTGTAAAATTTGCAGAGCCAGTCAATTCATTTTCTGTTCTTATAATTTCATCTGAAAGCTCTTTTTCAATTGGTAGAAAGTGCTCATTCATCAAGAGCATATAGTCTCTACTCAGTTTCAGATTTAATTGTTGCCAAGACTTCAGAAGCTCAGGATATGTATTGGTGTAGGCAGGCATTTTTAAAATACGCAGCCCTCTTGGAACGATGTTGAATTCCAAGTAGGCTGAAAAACTCAAACGCTGCCACTGATGTCTTTTAAAAGTTTGCACCTTCCTTTCAAGTTGAATTAACAAATTCTTGAGATTGTTGTCTATCTGAAGGACAGGAAACACATTTGAATCATTGGTGCCCATCACTTGAGACACCAGTGGATTACCTGATAATATCAACAAGTCCCGTACTGCCTTCTTGCCACTTGAATCCATTTTGGCACCCATTTGCTGCATACTTTGTATTGGCTGTGTCATTTTCAGGTTTGCAAATTGAAAAGAGTGACCACCGTTAAACCAAGTAGTTGTAGTCTAAAGGAAACCTCCTAGAAGTAATTTGCAGTTCTTGATACCTTTTCAGGCTATTAAGTTTATAAAATGTAGATGTTTCTTTATAAATCAATTTTTCCATTTGTGCACACAATTCCTGAACCCCCGGTAAGGAAGATAACTCACTTTTCTTACCCACTGCAGCAAATGGGTTTAATGAAAAACAAAGTCTCCCTTCTTCCCATTTTTGAAAAGGATTAATCTGAACTTCCGATTTGGAACCAATAGATGAAGCAGCTTTTTCTTTTTCCATACCAGCATACATTCTCGAACCTGAAGGGACACTCAATTCACCATTAGTTTGAGATACATCCATGCCCATTTCGAAAAAAAACTTGGGGCAAAGAGGTAAATGATGCACTGGTCATGAAACAAAATTATATCCACCAAAAACTAGAAAACTGTTTAGTACCACAAACAACCAGAAATAGTACCTCCAAGTTCTTTTATTTGAACAGCAAATATAAAATTTCATAAAACTGAAAAGCACAGAAATAAATTTCTCTTAGCGCCTCGGCTTGAAACAGCCTTTATAGAGTAAATTCATGATATAAATGTAAAGATGGATTGTTCTTGTGCAACCAGTAGCTAGAGTGCTGATTTAGAGCACTATCGTTACTGTTTTCACATGTGCCCTTAACCTTTAGAATGCTGTCTATACTGAATAATGTGTAGTCAGGATAGTTTTGTTTTTGAGTTATTGCTGCTGTTAACCTTTTTACATTGACATCAAGTAGTGTAAAATCTTTTTTTTTTTTTTTTTTGCATCTCTCTCAATCATTGTTCAGTTTATTCTCATCCTCTCCTGTTATGTCACATCCCTGATTAAACTGTGTGCAACCACAGGGAAGACGATAAACTCAAAAGCCTTTACTTCAGCTATAATACTAGGGCCTCATATTGTAATTGTCCTGAATCTGTGTGTAGGTGCCTTATTTTTTACATTGTAAATTTGTGCCATTACCTTGTTAAGTAGCTCTAGCATGCAAAACACTGGTCGTTGGCTGCAGGTAGTGTTTAATGTTTAATTTCTCCTCCATGGCCCTAAATTCCTTCCCTCTCTGCCCCACTTTCTCCCTAAATTGTGGTGTAAACCTATTATGTTGCCTGTTACTAGTAAGTACTCACCGACAGTGCATTTCTGAACTTGTTTTGCTATTTTGCCTTTTCGCTCTTTTCGGTTCGATCTAGACACATTTCGATAAACTGCTCTTTAGCCAAAAGTTACCATGTTTAAACTTTAAAAAGGTCAAAATCCCTAGCATGAGCTTTTCCTAGCTGAACATAGATTGTTTATTTTTACCTCTTCTGTTGTTAGCATTTGCAGTCTTCTAGGGGGTGTAGACCCGCTCCTTTCACCCTCGCTGTGCTTGGGCTCACTTTGCTCACCTACTCTACCCCCATTCCCACCCACCCCATTACAATTTTCTTTATGCCATACAGTCCCTCCCCTTCCTCCCCAGTCAGCCAATAGCAAACAACTTCCTCCCAAATATCTTACTTTACATCATTTCCTCCTCTATTTTCCACCTTCAAACAACTTCTTACCTTAATTGACATTCTTCATCTCAATCCCTATAATTCTAGGCCTCATCCAAAACCCCACTGCAACTATCTAAACATGCAACACCTTATAATTACCACCACACTCCTCCTTCTCCTCTCTGCCCTCACCTCTTATCATATACAACTTCACTATTCTCTCACTTACTTTCCTACTTCCAATAACTATAGCACCCTTTCAACTAAATCCTTCTTTGATATCTCCCCTGCCCTTCTTAACTTCTCTACCCCCTGTCTTCATAAATTGCCTAGACCTCAGATTCCCCCCACCCACTTACAAACCTAGACACAAGTTACACATATTTGGCCATTACAGTATTTTACTCTCTGTTCACAACAGCAACTTACTTATAAATGGGGACATCCACCCCAACCCCGGCCCCTCTCCCTCCCAAAATAGCCAAACATCCACTCCCTCCCCAAATACTCTCAATCACCCTCATATATCTAATTCATGCCTACTCAAGCACATGACAATATACTCTCTAAATATTCAGGGCCTAACTAATAAAATCACTGTGTTCCATTCCTGGATAGTCTACACAACTCCTCATATCCTCTCCCTATGTGAAACCTATTTTAAGCAACACATCTCCAATACTGAAATTCTCCCACCAGGTTATAATATCTATCGATCAGATAGAATTCCAAGAAAAGGGGGTGGTGTTGCCATTCTCCACTCTGATAACCTTAACCTATCACTTATTCCTACACCCATCCCTGACTTTCACCCTGCAGAACTTATCATTTTTAATTGCCACCTTAACACTGACAAGAAATTTGCTGTTGCTTCCATTTACATCCCTCCTGGGAATAATTATTCCACCACAGAAAATATCCTTTACTGGTTTTCTCATAATATACCCTACAAAACCATACTTTTGGGTGATGTTAACCTAGATTGGTCCAAACTTAAAACTGACTCTCAATAACTGAGTATCAACCTGCATGGTTTCCATCAACTAATAAACACCCCTACCCATCTCCACAAAAACTCATCTAGCTTTTATAAACTGGATACTCACCAACTCCCCTGACAACTGCCATAACCCCAAAACCTTACCAGTCTGCCTTAGTGATGACAATCCCACTTTTGTCCTTAGATGCACCACCCACCCTCCACAACCCCACCTATACAGGGACTGTTGTAAACTCTCAAACTTCAATGCAACCCAATTTAACTCCATTCTGTCTAGCATAGACTGGTGTATCCTTAAACAAATCCCTCTTAATGATGCAGTAACCACATTCAATAGCATTTTCCTAAACACCCTAAACTCCTTTTCCCCCTCTATGAAGATCAGAATAAAATCCTATCACGTCCCATGGCTATCAAGAGAATCAAATCCCTTATGCATAAAAGAGACAATACCTGGAAAGCCTGGACTAAAACTAAGGAAATTTCTCTCCTGCACAAATATAAGCATCTTAGAAATCTGACAAAAAACAAACAAATAAGGACAAAAGGTCCTTCTATAACTCTGCAAGGTAAACAGCAAATCTAATCCTCAGAAGTTCTGGTCAACTCTAAACAGAATACTTTCTCCTGGTTGCCCCTCAACTCCCTCTACTTACCCCGATACATCACCACTAGAAACAGCCACACTCCTTAATAAGCACTTCATAGACTCTATCCAAAGACCTACATGGTTTCCATCAACTAATAAATACCCCTACCCATCTCCACAAAAACTCATCTAGCCTTTATAGACTGGATACCCACCAACTCCCCTGACAACTACCATAACCCCAAGACCTTACCAGTCTGCCTTAGTGACCACAATCCCACTTTTTTCCTTAGATACACCACCCACCCTCCAACCAACTCTAACACTACTACTTTGCCTAACCCTCCTAACCCCTCCCTAGTAAAACTTCATTCTCTTTACACTCATTCCCTACCTACTACATCAGATCTCATCTTCTAAAGCTTAAACCCTGCTCTCCCTCTACTGACAACCTACCTTCCACACAATTGCTGCGGATTCCATTGCCTATCCTGTATCTATCCTAATTAATAGATCCATTCAGGAATCTACTGTCCCTACCCTATGGAAATTCTTCTTCACCATTCCCCTGCACAAAGGTGGAAACTCCACAGACCCTTTTAACTATCGCCCCATAGCCATTCTATATGCCTCTCTAAGATTCTTGAAAAATGTATCCACTCACAGCTTGTCAACCATCTCCTTCAGTATAACCTACTCACTCCCACTCAACATAGTTTCCGTCCTAACCATATCACCACCACTGCCCTTTTATCCTTCACATATACCATAGCTGAGGCCCTAGACAACAGCAAACTGATATCCTGTCTCTTCCTTGACCTTTTCAAAGCATTTGATACTGTCTCCCATCCCCTACTACTATCTAAACTTGAATATCTAAATCTAACTTCTTCTTCCCTAGACTGGTTCTCCAGTTATTTATCCTGCAGGCAGCAATCTGTCAAATGGCTTTCTTCCACCTCTCCATGTATATCTGTTCCTACTGGAGTACCAGAAGGTTCCATCTTGGGTCCTCTCCTGTTCAATATGTTTACCAACAATTTCTATATATCCTGTAATGAATCCTCCCTCATCCAATATGCTGATGACTCAGCCCTCATCTCTATGTCTGACAACATTTCAAAACTCCACACTATAACTCAACAGTCATTTCTATCCACATAACAGATGCTATCCAATAACCTACTAATCCTTAACCCCAAAAAGACCAAACTCTTACTCTTTCTGCCCCGATCTCTCACTTACCACAAATCCTCCTTTGAAATTTTATCGACAAATAAGACATAATCCAACCTGAAGCTCACACAAAACTCTTGGGGGTCATCACTGATGATGAATCAAGTTCAACCTCCACCTGCTCCAATGTATAAAAAAGACAAACCAGAAACTCGGGTTACTATACCGTAATAAAACATTTCTCACTACTAATGCTAGACTCTCCCTTGCGCAAGACCTTCTCCTACCCTCCCTCCTACATGCTGTCCCTGTACTCACTAATATCCAAATCACAACCTTAAACAAACTCCAACTTACCTACCATAAAATAGCCAGGTTTGTCACAAACTCACCTTACAATGCACACCACTGCCTTGCTTTAAACCTATTCCAGTGGCTTGAATTCCCCCAGCTTCTACTTCTATCTCAACTTCAAATGCTACATTTCATTTTTAATAAGCCTTCATCCTATCCTTTTCTCTTTTCCTTCATCTCTAGTTATATACCACCTTGATCTCTCCGCACTTCCAGTCAGCAACTACTCCTCACATATGAACCCAAACCAACTATAGGCAAACTTCTCTATAAACACTCCATTGCACAAGCTTGGAACAAACTCCCTATAGATATACGTTCCATCATCCACCCAGCACACTTTAAAGAGAAACTCAAATACCACTTACTTAACTCAAAACTTTGTCATTGTAAGGCACCACTTTAAGCACCCCACAGTTTACCTTACTTCCTCACTCCTCTCTCACATCTTCTCCATCATCTCTTGTTCATGAACATATGTCTTCTTATCTGCCCTACTGATTCAAAACACTGCTTGTATATATGTAAATAAAAATTTGCTTCTCGGGGAAGGGTGGAAATGTGCATGCATTGCTGTTACTTCCTTTCATCTATAATTTGTTTTGTATAGCCTGTTTTGTGGTTGAATTTAGATGTTGAAATACTTTTTTTTGCATAACTTAGTTTTTTTCTCTGTTTGAATTTTGATGTTATAATTTATGAATTTCTGTAATCTATTCATGTGTTTGGAGCTTTTCTCCTCGGGTCTGCACTAAAAATGGGCCACAAGCCCAGCTGGACAAATCCGGTTAACAAATGTCAATAAATAAATAAATATACAGAGAGAGATAGAGAGAGTGAGAGATAGACACACACACACACACACATATATAATATATACATATATTTATATATATATATATATATATATATATATATATATATATATATATATATATATATATATATATATATATATATATATATATATATATATATATATATATATATATATATATATATATATATATATATATATATATATATATATATATATATATATATATATATATATATATATATATATATATATATATATATATATATATATATATATATATATATATATATATATATATATATATATATATATATATATATATATATATATATATATATATAGTATATCTATATATATATATATATATATATATATATATATATATATAGCTATATAGATATGTATGTATATAGATATAAATTCTGATACATATCTTTGTGCATATATATAAGTAAAACAAAAGAAAAACGCCAGCAACTGGTGAACTGCTGAAAAAGTAGTTTAATAATAAACTACCAAAGCAATATTAAAGCTCAATGACATACCGGTTTCTTCCAAATATATTAAATAGCCCACAGTGAGTCATAAATAGAAGATATAACCAAAATGCATAAAAATAGTATACTATGCTAAAAATATGCAACAAAAGTAAATAGTTATACATATATGTTTATAAACATTCATTAAGCCCTGGGTTAAATAATTATTATATCTTCTATTTATGACTCACTGTGGGCTATTTAATATATTTGGAAGATATATAATTTTGCTAAATATTTATGAGCATGACATCTTTTGTTTAACCAATCACATGACTTTGGATTATATAAAAGCATTTTATGATTGGCTCTACTGTAATACACTGAAGAAGACCAGGTTTAAATCCGGGCCGAAACCGGTATGTCATTGAGCTTTAATATTGCTTTGGTAGTTTATTATTAAACTACTTTTTCAGCAGTTCACCAGTTGCTGGCGTTTTTCTTTTGTTTTTGTAATTTTCATAGCCGTGCAACTCCTTACGTGCAGGAAATTTCATTGGAGGTTTCATATATATAAGTATATATACATACAGACAGGCAGAGTAAAAGAGTTTTTGTCACTTTTTGGAGAATGAATAGTGATGATAAATTGATAAATTGTAATACAGTTTTCAAGACAAGCCAGGAAGCACAATTAATTCTATAAGTCCTGCAAGTAGTAAGTGCAAACTGTACATTTTTAATTAGTACTTCTACCTCTGATGTAGTTCACATAATGAAAAAAAAAAAAAAAGAAACCTTTAGTTGTACCACAGTGTTAACTGAAAAGGAACACATCATTGTGAAGCAGTCCACCTACAGAAGTTTTAAGGAGACCATTAATTAAAATGACAACATGGCACACATCTTATATGGTTTTAGTGGGGTAGACATAATGTGGTTATGCCTCATTGCATAAGATTTCCCAGCACTTTAACAGTTTCCTTAAACTAAAATAACTTGTGTGTCATGTTACAAATCTTGAATGTCTGCAGTTATCTGATTATAAAATAAAAAAAAACAACTACATCTGTGTTAGTTTTCTGGCTTAGAAGATGATTTGGTCAGGAGAGACTACATTCCTGTCTTGTATCTTCTATGCACAAGAAATAATGTTATTTCTGGTTTCCAACTTCCTGTGCCTCTAATTGTCAAGTACTTTGCTTTTCTGTTAAGCAAGCATTAATATATTATTATTATAATACTAGTACCATAACAGCTATCACAATTTGCAAAACTTGTGAAGTTTCTGAAGCAGCTCAGCCAAAAACTTACTTTTGGAAGCAATGGTGCTCAAGGTATCATGCAAGTGATATTAACAATGTCTGTGAAGAAGACAGCGACAGTCAAGAGCCATGCTTTCCTCATCATGTTCTTCTGTGTTGCAGTACTGTTGACGCAATTTATAGGGTATTCTGGCTTGCATATTAATATAGCCATTCCCTTCAGTGTAACTCCTTTGAGTATGCACCTCTAACTCCCAGTGGGTGTGGCTTGAGCGTATAAAAAAATTAAGTCATCACCTTACAGTTCTAACAGATACTCATTGACAGATGTCAGATAATCAATACAGCTGTGTTTGATATCATCTATGCTTCAAGAAAAAATATTCTGATACCTTTTATGTTGCATGGTTTTGGAACGATTAATGCAAATATGAATATGCAATATTTGACACCTAGAGGCACAGTAGGAGGTAACTGCAGAAATGCCGAGGGACGTACTCGGCTGTAATGAATTAAAGGGGGCCCTATAGGAGAGTGCTCTGTAATGCTATTAGGGATATGTCACAGGTTATCTGACTATTGCTAGTTACCTTGTAATATGAATGTTATTTCACAGCAATGTAAAACTTTTCTGGATCACTGCACCTCTAAGCAAACATTTAAATGATCAGCAGAGAAATTACACACTATTGTATGGATGTGTGAGATAATATAATATAGAATGGAGAACATCAGATGCTGGGAAAGTGATACTTCACTATGATAAATTGTAGAAATCATGAAAAAAAAAGCCAGCAAACAGCACTATGTAACTTTAAATCTTCCAAAAGGGCATTGGTGTTCAATTAAAGTTACGTCTGTCAAATCAGTAAGCTCTTCTGGTTGAAGTTTATTCCAACTACAGCAAAGCTAGGCATCATACTGTCTGTGTACTATAAGCTATTTAATGCCACTAGTTAGGGTCACTTCACTGCAGAGGCCTAGCACACCTAGATATGCTATAATTAGAAGTGTCAATACAAGATAAATTGTTGCTTATGGATGTGGTATATGAAACTGGGATGATTTTAAATAAATGCTGCCCATAGGTTCATAGGAGAATACTAAGCAATGAGTCAGTCCTACTTAGTATACATTTAAAAAAAATGAACTGCAATCTACTTTATAAAATAACAATACAGTAAAATATACAGAGTTTAATACATGCACACTTCAACCAGCGAGCTTTATGGAATGGTTACAAATGTGTCAAGCTCAGAGGTGGTTCTGTTCAGATAGAGGTCAGCCAGTACTGTCATAGGTAATATTTAGTTGTACTGGTAAATACCTAAGGAATCTTGAACTGTAGCTGAGTTTTTGTACCACCTGCAGAAAGGTACCACTCGTCTAGCAAAGCCTGACTTGAAATGTTGTGTATGCAGCCTATGGTCATTAGCATTGCACTCTGAATTCATTTGTAAAACATGTAGCTGCCTGTGCTATGGACAATGTGCTCAGTGTATAAACTATCAAGTACTACCCCCAGTCTGAATGTCTGATCTCTAATATAGTACATATTTCATATCTGGGATCCAATTATAACCCCAGCCTCTGAATTCTTCCCTGACAAAGGACATATCTTCTTAGAACTTATAGTATGATCCACTGTCTGGGTGGACCCTCATTTACAGTCCAGTTACTATTTCTGCATTGTATGATGACTGGAAAGTCCTCTGTTATTACAAATATGCTGTAAACCTAAGGTTACAATACCATATAAAGGTCTTAATAAAGGGTCTATATTATATTATCGCACGCTTCCAAAAGAAAAAAAAACTTTAAAACATTAGATAATGTGGGGGGCTTTGCCTCCCCACACCCCCTACTTAAATATACCAAATCTGAGATCTCACTACAGTGCCAAAAATGGCAAAGTAATGAATGCGGCCAAACAAATTCTTTCCCAGGGAAAGAATTTGCTGAAAAGCTGCTTCGCTATTTTGCCTTTTCGCTGTTTTCAGTTCAATCAAGATGCATTCGATAAACTGCGTCTGCGATCTCGTAATAGGGAACCTTAATAAAGACTGACTTTCTCAGTCATCTCTATCATCCTGTTTAGGAGAAGATCAAGGCAATGAGGTTATACAGTAAGCTCTCAGTTAACAAGAACTGAAGCAACCAGAACACTCAAGCAACCAGAAAACAACAAAAAAATCAAAGAAATACAGTAAAATTTTCATGTGTTGCACTTTCTGTCCCCACCCACCCCACAAAAAAATGCCTTATGTTTTTAGAGTTTTGAGTTTTAAAAAGGAAGATAGGAATAAATTCCCTGTCTCCCGATTCTAAGAATAAGTCAAACCAAACAAATAGTATAGTGTACAGTATTAGTCAGACCTATTTTTAATAGTACCTCTCAAGCAACCAGAAACTACAGTTATCCAGCAGCTACCAATCTCCATGGGTGCCAGTTAACTGAGAGTTTACTGTACATATGCTGATTGCTCTTCTGGGAATGCTGCCTTGCCAAAATCTATGCAAATATATTCTTGGGACTTTAACTAGCCAATTATCACATGGTAAGACTTTAGTATGGAGTACGCTGGCCAATTACAGGCACAACGTTTTATGGCTACCAGAAATGGCTAATGTATTTTGTTGTCAATAAGCAACATATTTGGTAATATATGCTTTTCCCAAAATTACCTTGACAAAAATTCACTGCCAGTCCTACTTGTGACTAGCAATCTTTCTCAAGTGCGCTTGAAGAAGTTCTGCATTTTCTTAACCAGAATGATATAGCATTATCCCACTGTATAAAAAAGGTCATCAGAATCTTAAACCTTCTCACTCTCATCATACAAGTTATATTTTTATCTTCTTCTCTTCATCTATTTGAACTATTTATTGTATTTATGTATACTGTATTTTTCATTCATACTGTATTCTCAATTCATTTTGTTAAAACTCTTCATGACTTTTTATATTCTGTTTCTTTTTTTATGCTTCTTTCATTCCCTTTTACACTGTGTTTAATATTATTATTGTAAATTTCTAACTTGTTGTATTTTAACTATTTGTATTGTTTTGTATTGGAGCTTTTCTCCCCAGGCATTATTGCCCAGTTAGACTATCATGGTAAGCAAATATAAAATAAATACATAAGAAATAATGGTACAAGGGCACTCAGCATCTGTGAAGAGTAAAATGATAATCAAGGGTACTGTTAAATAAATCGCTGAATATGTCTCTAAAAGTAAATTTATTTCAGGTACTGTTATGACTGTAATACCAACCAAACTGTCTAATTTTCCATTCTGCATAGTCAGCTAGAGCATAGAAGTCTAATCTACAGTATGATGTTATAAACAGACAGGTGCAATGAAAGACTGTGTGCCCATGAAACAGAGTCATAAGGGAACATAGGATAAACAGTAAATGAAGTTGACTTTAGGAGTACAGAAAAAAATCACTGACTGACTAATAGAAGTCATAAATGCCCGATAGCTGAATATATTCTTGGAACACAGGAGATCCAGGCTAGAATAAAGATTATTTGGCAATGTTATTGTGATTGTGATGATCTGAGGTAGTGCCAGGGAGATTAGGACAGTGCTGGAGTTTTGTAAAGAATGTTATATCATTTGACTATCACACTGATTTGTACAGATGCTTGTATTAAAAATGTATTTGTAAAGTTGCTTATGTTAAAAATTCATCAACAGTGGGTCCTGCTGGACAGAAAAGAGATATACATGTATCTCACACAGTATTATTATAACTGATTAAATATATATGTTTTAAGAGAGAATTCTGGAAGGGAAGAGGTGAATCTTAGTCCAGCTAATTTTGAATAAGAGGTTGAAAATTAAATGGATGGGTTTAGGCCATAAAGATTTTATCTTACAGGTCTGATTGCAGCCAGAGACTAAAAATGAAGGGGAAAACCAGGACTGGAAATCATACTGTATTGTCCTTAGGGGGTGAACTAATTGCTACCCTGGAAGGGTGGAAGATTTTGAAATTGTTTTATAATTTTCAGATGCTGCAACATATCTTAGTAAAGCTCTGTGTGTGTATTGTACCAGGGTCAGGTGACTAGATGTGATGTCATTCTATAACCAAACCGAAATAATACTTTAGATATTAGTGAGAGATATGACAGAACTCTCACAGCAGCACTTTGCTTTTTTTGGAACCTGACAAGAATGATCTCTGACAGGTATCTCACACAACCTCATACCTCATCTTGCCTTGCTGTAGTAAGCAACTCAACACTCATCATCTTGCCTTGCTGTAGTGAGCAACTTAACTAGGGAACAGTAATTATTTAGTCAGTCAGGAAAATATAGTGAGATTACTTAAGTATTGTTTTTCTGCATCTGTGTGAATCTGTCCAACTGTGTTATTTTTTTATATTTCCTGTGATTGAAACTCTGGTGTTTACTGTAACTAGATATTCAGTATTCTCATGTTTTCTATTTTATTATTTATTAAATATTCCTACACCTTTCATTGTGGCTGGCCTTTTAGAGAATTAATTTTAACATCTTAAGAGTACTTATGGTTATTTTAGTGACACTGTGGCCACTTTTGGAAGCCTTGCTGCATTGGTCAAACACTACCATTTGTATTAGTATTAATTTTACTCAGTATAATTGGGTACCCTTGTAAGAGCCTTAGAGTAGCTGACTGGTGGCACTGTATTGACACTGTAATTACCTTATAGTCTGGGCAGAGGGGGCACAGCTGGTTAATCTGTGCCAGCCTTTTCCAGGTGTGTGTGTGTGTGTGTGTGTGTGTGTGTGTGTGTGTGTGTGTGTGTGTGTGTGTGTGTGTGTGTGTGTGTGTGTGTGTGTGTGTGCGTGTGTGAGTGTGTGTCTTTGTGTGAAAATCAAATATCCAAGTGTGTGTCAGCTACTTGGAACAGGGACACAGAGCTCCAAAGTGGTCAGTGTGGAGTCTTGTTTGGGGTTTGCAGAGAAAGAGAGAGTCCAGCCCCAGGTCTGGAGTGTGCTCCCTGTGTGCTCTTAAGGGAAATTGTGCTTGGTGAAGAGATCTGCATCTGAAAATACTGTGCATATCCATTTTTGTTCCTAGTGGCCGTCTCTCACCAGAGTCAGTGCTGAGGATTGAGGGTCCTTGATTACTGGCCCAGAGTAGGGACTATCGCAGTTATAATGACCAAATCAGAGCTATTGATTCTGGATCCACTATAACTTCTTGGTGTCATATTTTCTTACAACTGCCTTGGAAAATTCTCCAAATGTGACAGTGCAGGCACACTAACCCTTGAAACAGACATACACATTTGCTGCTATACAGTTTATGCAACAAAGAGAAAAACACAAATAAAACATTTTTGCAGGGGAAACCCCCCCTACACCCCCATAAGTGACGTTTTTGTGATTCCATACTCCTTTACTATACTATTCTCACTGTGAGGTCACTAAACATAAGACAAATAAAAAAAAGTCTTGCTCTTTCTCTCTGGGATGCTGTGAGTTCAGATGACACAAAACAGCATGTGTCCACAACAACACATCACTCCAAAACCTTGTGAGCAGGTACAGCCTTAACCACCAAAGTCAGAGCAGCAATGTTAGACGCAACATCATACTAAGCAACCGCATGCAAGTTTTTGACATTGGCTTAATCCAAAACCAGATGGAATTGCTGACCAGTCCTCTGAAATCCCTGTGAGTCTAGGATATGAATGAGAATATGGCAGGAGTTTGTGGGACAAACCACTCGCAAGAAGAATCTTCACCTCCTGTACCCACTTATTGATCTAATCAAGTCCAAAGTTGCTGTACTTCAAGAAAATGGGAATTTCTCTCATTTGAGCAGACTCCAGTCTCACAGCAGTGTAATACCACTGTAAGTCCAGATGCAACAATTACTGCACCAACAGACCAAAAATTATCTGATAGATGCAACCAACCAGGCACTCACTGCAACCCAGTTAGAACTTAAAATCCTTTACAGTGTGTTGTGGAACATTACACCGGTGCAGTGAACTCTGCCAGGTAATTTTCTTATTCATCATTTATATCTTTGCCACTACTCAGAACCATACCTTTCAACCTCTTAGTAAAAGAAGTCTGAACACACCCTAAAAGAATGGGTGACAAAGGCCCAAAAATATGGATATATTTTAAATATTGCTCTTATAAACTTAGAAGGTTGCTAGAATAACAAGCTTTTTGTTAGAATATACTTTCTGAAGGATATGAAGTCTGAAACTCAAATATATGTCATTATATTGTGACTTCAATCCTCAGTGATTTGCCAGAAAATCACACATTTTATGAGGAACAGACCAAAATATGAGGCAAAAATCTGGACATTCTTTGAAAGTCTGGATAGTTGAGAGGTATGCTCAGAACATGGTTTCAATCCCCCCACCCCCCACTGAAGGACAACTAAAGCAACAATATTCCCAATGTCACAGAGCATAAGTAACTAACTGTCCATGGAAGCCACAGTACAGAACTATCCTCACTAGCCTATTGTGGATTTATAGCAAGGATGAGCCATTAAAGAAAAAAAACAGATAAGTGGAGGATAATTGTGGTTAAGTTCCTTGTGAGAACGTAAAGATCGTGTGCAGAAAATTTAGCCTTGGAATGTGCTAAATAACTGACATATTAGGATTCTTCTTTTTTTACGATGTGTTACAAAAAAGTATTCCCTTACTGTTTTCCATTGTTTCAAAAAGTGCACTGTTTTCTGTGACCTTAAGGAACTGCATAGGGCAACGTCAAAATGCATGAGGTCTATTTTGCTCTAGTCTGGTTGGGTGAGAAGTAAAGGAAAAGTAACCATTGATAATTTAATGACGTAAAAAATGGTTGTCAGCCAACAGACACTTGAAACTGTATAATATATCCAGTACACATTATCCAAGAGGCCATTTTATTGCTTTAAGATTGCTACTACAGCTGGGAGCTGTGATACATTACAAGATAGCTGAAAAAAGTACCCATTTCCTTTGTTAAGTTGACATCCGTAATTTATAAGGGGAGATGGGTTTGTGAATGTACATTGAGAGCAATGATCTAGAACTTAAAAAAAGAAAATGAAATTATATTGTAATGGGTGGAAGCAAAGATGAGAAAGTTCCCCCCTCCCCAGCTGCATATCACATCAGATTGTCCAACAGTGCCATAACTCCAATAATGCGAAAGCATCTGTTGTGGGAGTGCTGTGTTTTGGAAGTTGTATTTTCATATAAACATAATTTTTCCATGAAAATAACATCGGGCTAGCCAGTAGCCACTACTGAACTTCAAAACATGCTTAAAACTGAGTACAGATGATGTATTCAGCTTTGTGAAAGTGCACATGACCTTTAAGCATAAATGGAGCTCTTGTTCCTTTTGTCAGCTTACAACTTTCACACTCTTAAAATCATGAAATGAAGACACTTACTACTTCTTGTCCCTTCTCTTTTCTGCATCTTTATAGGATAAGCACTTTCTTCAGGTCACAAACTAAATTAATCAGATCTTTTTTGTGTTGAAGAAAACAGACTTCTCCTTTTTATATGTTTTCTTGGAATTCCAATGAGCAAGGGTTAGTGGTCCTTATAACTTAATGTACCAAAGCCAATCATATCAGGTTTAATAATTAATAAATTATGATGCAGTAATTGTATCCAATCCAGTGGTTTATTCTTGCATCTTTATTAGAATAACTGTGTTTGGATGTTAGGTTATGGTAGTTTACATGACAATATCTCCCTTGCTTTGTTTACAGTGGATTATATCCGTTATGTTGGTGTGTATTTCAAAACTCAGTCAGCTTTAACGCATGTATCTGTTCACATTAAGAATATTCTTAAGCTGAGTCATTCAACATTTAGTATTTATAAACTTTTTAAATACATAGTTTACATATGGCAGAGACTAATGTTTAAAGCTATTGTGGAGACTTTATCACCTACAGATATTATTGAGCTAAAAGTATATTTTCTTTTACTTAATTATTATAAAATAATGTGACTTTTTTGAAGGTTGGGCACCAGGCCGTCAACTCGACACCATAAAAACTCAACTGCCAATCAATCTGTGGACTGGTGATCCGCTGTGGTGACCCCTAACCGGGAAAAGCCGAAGGACATTGCTTTTATTATAAAATATTGTTAGCAAATCTTAAAGTCACGTTAAATAATTTGCATCATCAATAAAGCTATACTATGGGTATTTGATGATGCTGTTTCACATCACTTGCTTCTCTACTTTTATTCTTAGGTTCTTAGAATGACTTATTTCTGTGAGGAGACTGCATGTCCACTGCATGTCAACATGGGTTTCCTCCCCTATCTTAAACACATGCCCTGGGCTAATTGGATGTCTTGCACATTGCCCATAGGAATGTATGTCACATGTGAAGAAGTGAGTATCTTCTGCTATGGGATAGTACCCTGTCCAGGATTATTTTTTCTGTCTTATGCCAATGGAATACCATGACAGACTCTGGATCCTTCTGGATCCCTCTGTGATCCTAAAGTGAAAAAAGTCATTATTCAGAGAATGAAAGAATGCATGAATGCCTAATGTTGCACTTTGTCACAATCTATGTTCCTGTTCATTATTGATATGATTGAGAACTGATCCATTTCTACAAGGCTGAAGCAGAGCAGTTGTGTTGTTACACACAGTGCCTGACAGAAATGAGAAACCACAATGTTTTATATATTTTTGGTACCCAGAAATGGAAACAGAAGTATTTGCTGCATTTTTTGGAATCTAAATATTTCAAAAGTATTTGTATGGGCATGTTATTACCATGCATGCAGATAACAAACTACTGACTACTTCATTTATTAAAAGACCAGCTATTCCAAAAATGGGTTCATTTACAGTTGTACAGTGCTGTGCAGTGCTAGGAACAGCATAAAAGAAGAACTATCAAGTTTTGCACTAATGTTACTACATTGAGAAAGCTACCTATTTCAAAAAAGCTGCAGATTTATGCACATCTGATAAATTTCTGATAATGATGTTATGGTCAATGTACCTGTACAGACTAAATAAATTTATAAACACTGGCTTTTCAGTTATATTAAGTATGTCACATGTTTATGAATATGTATTGAAAGATTGGCCTGTAATAAAAAATCCAAAGTTTATAACGTGGCATTGTTTTAGAATAGTTGTTTTAGATATGGATGGGGGGGGGGGGCGTAATTACTCTACAAGGTCATTCTGTAATGCCATATTGCATCAACATCATTCTCAAATATTCAGAATGAACGCTTTTTATAGACTATGCATATATATATGGCCTGATATGGATAATTTATGATATATATTTATTTGGAATTCAGAAAGAAAACAAACACAGAGACAGACAAGCTGCTAATGGCTGGCTGTCAAACCCATTATTATGTGGTATACTCCTTTCATTTCAGTGCACTTAGCCCTTCACAATGTTAGCCAGACAATCGGTGAGTAAAATGTTACTGTTTAGATAGCTAACCATAAGTCTTCCTTTAAATTCAGATTACAAGCCACTTCTTAATGTAATTAGTGGGAATCTTATCCGACATTGCCTGTGTTAAGAGTAATTTCAGAATCCACTATCATCTTCCATCCTTCCAAGAAATTTCAACCAACCTTTGTATGTTCTTGTGCAGCAACAAAGGCCTGCCTTTTTCCAGTTTTAAAAGAAGAAACATACTAGATGAGAACAAA
Organism: Protopterus annectens; assembly: GCF_019279795.1. Classification (NCBI taxonomy): domain Eukaryota; kingdom Metazoa; phylum Chordata; order Ceratodontiformes; family Protopteridae; genus Protopterus; species Protopterus annectens. The sequence goes on from NC_056728.1 coordinate 141,014,803, forward strand.
GGTCAGTAATCACTTCAGAGTCATGCTTTTCTGAAACACTCCTGCAGCTTCTAAGATACTAGGCTCCTTGGAGTAGTTTTGTGTAATGAGGTGTAAAAGAGTCATCGAACAGATTTTTATAATTTGATCTCTGTGCTCACACTCTGACTAAATTGCAAGGAAATTGTTCCTGTGATTATAATTGCTTCCATAAAACACTTTCTTCTTTATTTTCTTTCTGCCTTCCTCCCTCCCCAGCCCTCCCTTTTTGTCATTGATATTTTCTTTATACATACCGGAAGCGCTGCAGTAAAGTTAAATAACACACACAAAGCACCTGCTATGTAAATTACAGGGCTACTGACTGCCATTTCTGTAGGCAGCTGTTCCTCCCTGCAGATGGGAAGGCAGTCTATCCAGCTGTATTTGGAAAGGCACAGTGGTACGTTGTTTTGAAGTAGTGTGAATAAATAAAAAAAATATCTGAGAAGGTACTTATGTGGACCTCAGCTTTGGATTGAATAGGCCGCATGCAAATAACAATTTCCGACATATCATATACTTCTTTGACCATGTAATGATTTTATTTGCTAATCAGAAAGAGCTCACAGGACCCATGTAGCTGTTTTCAGGAAAGGCCTGCTTGCCTTGCTAAGAGATTTTTTTTTCACACTGTCTCAGTATTGCAGTGGACATATTGGGAATCAAGCCTAGAATGTAAGTTATAAATAGGAAATTTTCTTACCCTTGAAGTTATACCCACATCTTAAAACATACTGACTTCATCTGCAATTTAGCTGTTATTTCCTAATGATATCGTGGGTAAATACTAGGTAAACAGTTTGCAAACTATTGCACACCCAGCAATGAGCCAGATAGTGACTAAATGTGAAAATCAAACCTTGTACCTTTTATTTCTGGTATATCGTATTAACATAAATGAAATTCCTGCTGTACAGTTAGAGATCTTATTATGCTGTCAGTAATGGGACATAATTTACGTATCACACTCCTGTCTTCCTATTAATTGTTAAGGGCTTCATTATACCCCATCTGATTCTTCTTAACAAATAAATCCATATTTTGACATTGTTCTTCTAACTTGTATTTAATTCTGATGAGAAGGTGCAAAATTGATTGACAGTATTGTCACTTTGGTTGTGCAGAAAGCAAATTTATAAGTCAAATGCCAGATGCATAATCTAGCCAGACTGTTTTTCTTGGAAGATCAGGAGAGATATATATCAGCACAGATATGTCTTCTAGTGTTCTGGTCTGTTCTGTTTATGTGTTGCTTGTATTGCATTGCTGGATGAATAATTTCAGATGCATAGTGCAACTGCCTATATTGCACAGCTTCCATGAGCTTCACAGCTGATTGTCAGGGTGAGTGTTTTTGAGGACCTGATTACTTCAGCATCTGTTTTTTTCAGTGAAGAGCTATGTGCTTGGTGTAAATTGTGATATGTGTCTCTTACTGAGCAGTCGAGTACTCCGCATGTGCAGAACACTCTGCATTTGTGATTTAGTCCACTGTTCCACTGCTCCACTGTTCCGCATTGAACAGTGATGGGTCCACTTTGCGATTTTTGACTGGTTCATATACTGCAATTAAAGCTAATCGGCATCATGGTATGTAAGCCAATCAAGCATCTGCTCCTGATGCAAAAGGAGCCAATCTCGAGGCACAAAATGCCGCCATTTGCATGCAACTACTAGTTTCCCACTGCTGTAATACCTTCAAAAAGGGTATTACAGGCACAGAAAGATAATCACTCTTAGATTTATGACTGTTAAGGAAGTCTTCATCCAACTGCACAGCATCCTAGTTGCTGATTTCTGAGCTGAGAAGGATTTGCTTGAAAGTTAATTTGCCCTGACCATGGATAAGAGGGACAGGATACGGAGACTGGGCATGGAGGCACCATTTAAATGGGAATTGCTATGGCCAGTGGAATTTATCAGGTACAGTGACTGTATACCAGACCACTTACAACCTAAGGGAAAAGAGCTTGCAAAAGGACTGAAATTTGCTTTACTTGATTAATTGATGGTTGTGGTGGTGCTGTTGCTGGTCTGCTGACTGCTGTTGTTGCCTGGGAGATATACCTCTGCCTTGGATTACGTATTTGTTCTTCCTGATTGTATTTAAGGGTTGTTGACTGCTGAATTTGTGGAGAAAACAGATGCTAAGGATTAGAATTATAAACGTATTTCAGAAAATATATAATTCACATTCTCTATTCTGTCAATGTCTCAAAATAATAATACTATTTTAAGTGTCTGCTGATTATTTCTGATTTGTCCCTGATTCAATGAGAACTAGGCTGGTCACTTTTGGAGAAAAGGTGGTATATTAGATTTAATAAATAATTATAGACTTCTTTTATCTTAGAAAGTGTATATTAATTCACATTCTTTTATTCTGTCAATATCTTAAGGTAATGGTAGCAATATTTTAAATCTTTCCCTGATTAATTCTTTATTTGTTCTTGATTCTCCTCTGATCTGTCTTTGATTGAAGGATTTAGTTGGGAGAAAATATGGAGGGGTTGGAAAAGCAGGCTCTAAAGACCATGTTTTTTTTTTTAATATTTACACTTGAATACTGTTGTGTAGTGATTTTCTACAGAGTATGTTGCATTTTATCATTGTTTTTTGTTGACTTTATTTTATTTATTGATGTGTGTCTTATTGAATTGCACAAAAGTACAGTATTTGCTAACTTAATACTTCTGGCAGAAAGCCTACTTCAACCAGGCCCCATGGAAATTGTACATTTTCACTCAGTGCAAAAAAAGGTGTTCCACATTTTGAGTGTTTGTCACACATTGCTTGAGTCTGTCTACCACATTGACTTCTTAAGAGTTTGAAACCTATGGTCACTTATTTTGAAGTTTTCACCTAACTCTGTTGTGGCTCAGGGAGAGAAAAAGCAAACATCCTCCTCTTTCTGCAATCATTGCACCTCTCCAGAGCATCACATCTGCAACCCAACTTTCTGTACAATGCAGTGCAAATATAGCCAGGGAAGTGCATATTTTAAAGTTTGTATCACTCTGCTACAGATAGCTTGTTAATGCCTTGAATAGCATCACCGGCAAAGTACAGACCTGAAACACCACTTTGGAAAGCCAATAAAAAAGCCATACTCAGAAGCCCAACTACAAAAATGGAATGTACAAAAATAGAATAAAGTGAGTGAAAGCTGTAGCAACTTAAAATTTATTGTAAAACTTCTTGACATTCTTGGCAAAACAATTCTTTAACAGATCCAAACTGAAGGCCCCTTAAAAACACTCTATAATTAATCAGAATAAAATTGTATTCCATAGATTACCTACCCATTTATTAATACAACAGCTTCTATTAACAAGTAGAGAATTATAGTAAATTGTGCCAATTTACTTCAGGATTTAAACCTTGTGGAACAAATGCACCATATTTTAAAATGACCCTAGAATCACAGCTTAACAACAATTTATTCCATATTACCACCTCCCTTGATTGCAGGGCATATAAGCTCTAAGTTTTATTTAATGCTAAAGTCGAACAGGACTTTGGTCATTTGAACTTTGAAGCAATTTAAAAAAAAACACCCACTAAAACATTGATATTATTTGGACAGAGTTTTCTAGAAGCTAAATTGTTTGAAGACATGCATGTTCTTGAGAGGAAAGCACTGAACCCTTTGTTTTTATGCTTTTTTGTAATGTTCAATAAACCTGGGTTCCCAAGAGTGTTGTATGATTTTCCTTTAGGGTTTGTTTTACCTGAAGTTTTTCACACTGATACCTATTGACTTTTTTGTTTGAAGTTGCAGTGTTCCAATTTTTCCATTTAGGTCCTTCACAATGATATCATTATGGATGTTGAATGAGAGCTAAGTATCTGCAGTCACAGAGCTAGGTATCTGTAGACACAGAGCTAGGTATCTGTAGTCACAGAGCTAGGTGTCTGTAGTCACAGAGCTAGGTATCTGTAGACACAGAGATAGGTGTCTGTAGCCACAGAGCTAGGTGTCTGTAGTCACAGAGCTAGGTATCTGTAGACACAGAGCTAGGTGTCTGTAGTCACAGAGCTAGGTATTTATAGTCACAGAGCTAGGTATCTGTGGCCACAGAGCTAGGTATCTGTAGTCAAAGAGCTAGGTGTCTGTAGTCACAGAGCTAGGTATCTGTAGACACAGAGCTAGGTGTCTGTAGCCACAGAGCTAGGTATCTGTAGTCACAGAGCTAGGTATCTGCAGTCACAGAGCTAGGTATATGTAGTCACAGAGCTAGGTGTCTGTATTCACAGAGCTAGGTGTCTGTAGCCACAGAGCTGGGTATCTGTAGACACAGAGCTAGGTCTCTGTAGTCAAAGAGCTAGGTGTCTGTAGCCACAGAGCTAGGTGTCTGTAGTCACAGAGCTAGGTATCTGTAGTCAAAGAGCTAGGTATCTGTAGCTACAGAGCTAGGTATCTGTAGTCACAGAGCTAGGTTTCTGTAGTCACAGAGCTAGGCATCTGTAGTCACAGAGCTAGGTATTTGTAGTCACAGAGCCACACATTTTTAGCTAGGACTAGAGAGGAGCTTTCTATCTTGAAGCTGTTTTTTTTCTGTATGATCTACCTTGAAGCTCCCTCAGTCTCAGATCATTTGATAACAGCTAAGGGAGAGTTGTGCAATAGGGATGTGTGGCATTTTGCCCCCCACCCCCACCCCCACGCTCAGTCATATTCCCACACTAATTCCCATTTTAGACTACTCTTCCACTAGTGATGTTCACATACTCTGCCAGGGATCACTGCAGGAGAAGACCATGGAACTGCCCACCCTCCCAGGGATGGAAGCATCTATTCCTCCCTGACATTCTTGTCAGTTATCCAAGCTACTAATCAAACCCAGGTCAACAGGGTTGTAGTTAGGGCTTTATTCCTCTATACCACTAGAGCAGCTACTTTTAATGTTTGTTTTGTTAATCTGTGTACGTGTTAAGTGGTGCATGTTGTCTTTGTTATACTTGCTGAGAATTAGTCTGAAATGCTGGTAGGGAAAGTAGTGCTGGGGCAGTAGATAAAGTAATGCTTACAAGGGTGAGAGGTGACTGGAAGAAATAGCAGGGAAGGACAAAGTAGGGAAAAAACAAATGATCTATATAGAGCAAACTAAGTATCACTATAGAGGTGTGTGTCGTTTAACTTCCTTCCTCACAATGTCCAACCGCATTTATGTCCATACTGTGCTAAGCTGATGTAAATGCAGTCAGATGTTGTGCAGAAGGATGTTAAGAGGAACACAATGTAAAGTATATGGTGTTCGCTTAACATCCTAGTTGCTTAACTTTCAATGGGCTAGAGCCTATCCTGGACGTTAAGCAATGTTTACCTGCAAAGCAATATCAAAAGCAGACCAGCTATGTCATGTGTTGTATACAACACAGAAGATGCTGACATCACTGAGTATGTGTGTTCGTGTGTGCATGCTTGCTTGTGCATACATATGTGTGTGTAAGTCTTGTGGTGTTAAATGCTCTATGTGATATAAATACTATAAACAAATGATATACCACTAAGCATTTTGGCTTTAAAGCATTTCAAATGATATTGCCTGTATGTATCATGTAAATAATGCTGTTTTTTAAGAGCAGTTAAGTTGTTGTTGTTGTGTCTTTCGGCTTATCCCGGTTAGGGGTAGCCACAGCGGAACTCCAGTCTGCTAATGTTTGGTAGTGGATTTTTACGTGCTGAGTTACCAGCCCTGATGCACAACCTTCAACGAAGGCATGCCCATTCACGCATGCCTCCACACAGAAGACGCTCTAGCTGAGAATCGAACGGGACAACATCTTGTTGTGAGGTGACAACGCTACTGCAGCACCACTACCGCGGGTTTTTTAAGAGCAGTTAAGTAATGCTATGTATTAAATACAGGAGAAATTCCTTCAAGTTTGGTTAATACTTCATTATGAGAACAAATATGTGATTTATGCTTATATAAAAGAAGGGTTTTTCTAAGCTTTTGCAGATTTGCTACAGTTTGATGGGGCAGCTCATTGTCCTGTGTACTGGAATACTGGAGCTTGAGTGGTGACTGCTACTAGATCCCAGTCAAAGGTAGTTCCGCATTCCTGGGAAGGGATTCCAAGGCAGGAAGGATGTTTCCAGCTACCTGAAGTGGAAATCTCTAGGAAAACAAAACCTTTATAAGCATAGACACAGCTTGGAATTCTCTGGGAAGTAAATGGGTTAATTTGGAAACTGCAACAAATTCATTTTAGCTGGACTAGACGTTTCCTGTATATCTAGACTCTTTACTTGTGGAGAAAAGTTATGGACATATTTTACTGTTAGTTAGATATTCTTCGTGTTTCACTGTTGCAGTCATTACATTTGGGTAATCCTGCTGGCAGGCTGCCGTCATTCGGCCTGAATTCCAAAGTCCTGAGTCCTGCGTCAGCTGCTGTCACCCCTTCCCTGACGTCAGGTCATCAGGGGTATAAAAAATGCGACCGACACCATTTTCTTTAGTCTTTCTTGCCATGCGGTGCCTGAAGCAGAAGCAGTTCGCAAGTGCAGGTTCACCGACTCCTGAGATTTTTGTGTTCGAGTTTCAGATTCGAAGTCTTCAATAAAGCTAAGTACCCCGTTGGGGAAACTTTTTTCTTGCTTCAGACCGATGTCAGAAAAAGTTAATAATTGTATTTCTTGTAGAAAGCAAATACCTCATAAGGACTTTCATTCTTACTGTATTCCTTGCCTAGGCCCTGATCACAACGTTGCTGGCTGTCAGTTTTGTGCTAGATTTAACCAACGTACTATTAAGCGTCGGTATGATTTTGCTTTAAACTATTTTGGACGCCAGTTTAATTATTGAGAAATGTCGACGGATAGCCATCCAACTACTGGAGTTCACAAAAAATGCAAAGAAAAGGAGAGAGATCGACGACCGAGGCCCAAAACTGACGACAAAGCTTCTCCCAAGCCAGTCACCGGTTCAGCGGTTCTCAGTGAGGCGCTTTCACAGCCCTGATGCTCGCTACTTTAGAGTCGCAGCCCGCTACTGACTCCCACATGGAGTCGGCCATGCCGCTGGAAACTCAAGGTATTGGAGCCTCGGATACAATTCCTTCAGATGGGTCCGGAGCCGCTGAGCAGGTACTGGCTTCTGAGGGTGTATTCAGACCTAAACATCTTTACAGTAAGCCAACCTCAGCTTCAAAGGCAAAGACTCAAGCACCTTCTAAAGCAAATAAACAAACTCAAGAGCCACGTGGACAGGCCTCTATGCCCAAAAAACAGATGCTCAAAATGGCCGAAGACTTAATTACCTTGATCAGGGGGTCCCATCCCCCTCCTGATAAGAGGCCTAGGCAAAAGAATGATTATGAATCTTCAGATCAGGTTTCTGTTTCTTCTGATTCCTCTTCTGATCAGGAATATTCTCTTCCCCCTATGAGGATTCTGATGCTGAAGAATCTACACTTTCAGCTTCTCCTCCAGAGGACTATTCTTTTGGGCAAACCTTGCATACCATGAGGGAGCATTTCCACTGGGAGAGCCAATATTTTTCAGAATCTACAAAGAGGCTCAGGGATTTCCTTTTACTACCTCAACACAGGCCACTAGCCATTCCACCTGTGTTTGATATTGTAGATGATGTGTTTTCAGAGTCTAGTCTTACCCCTGATTCCTTACCTCCAGCTCCTGTTAAACCTGACAGATATTACAGGGTTCCTGACTCTCATAAATTCCTTTTTCAAAACCCTGCTGCAGACCCAGAAACTATTTCACAGGGTCCCAAAGGAGTTAAGGCTTCCGCTGCAAAAAAACCCTACCCCCTCTGACAGAGATTCTAGGATACTGGATAGATGGGGAAAAAAGGTTTACACATCTGCAACCTTGGCTATAAGGGCCTCACACTGTCAGTTTCATATGCTCAAATATCAGCAACATGTCATGGCATTGCTTAAACAGAAAATGTTATTAAACTGAATGTGCAGAAAACAAAGAAATGCAGGATTTATTGCATGCAGCTGAACAAGTTGGAAAGCATACTTTGCAATGTGGTTTTGATTCTTTGGAGGCCTCCTGCAGGGCCGCAGTTACGGGTTCTGTAATTAGGAGGCATGCTTGGTTAAAGGAACAAAATCTGCCTGATCATGTCAAAGTTAAATTATTAGATGCACCTTTACAGCATGATACTTTGTTTGGTGTTAAGGCAGAGGAGGTGTTAAAGAAAATGGAGGACAAAGCTAAATCTATGCAAACTGTCAAAGATTTTTTACAAGTACAGCCACCTAGGTTTAGTAGACACTGGCCTACAAAGAATTGGTCCTTTCCTGTGTCAGACAGACCTCAAAGGGGAAGATCCAGATGCCCTAGAGGCAGAGCCCAGGCGCAAGGTTTCTACAGGTCAAAGCAAAGGGGTGCTTCTACCCCCAAAGTTGGAGAAGACAAATCACAACCATACAGGAAACAGTCCCAATGACTTCCCCCTGCCTGCACCAAGCACTTATTTCCTGGCAGCACCCTTAGGGGGAAAATTAGCACTTTTTTCTCAAAATTGGCACATTATAACCCATGACAAGTTGGTTCTAAATATCGCGTCACAAGGGTAAAAGTTCCATTTCCATACTCTGCCAAAGGCAAAAGGCTGGCCAGATCTGCCAAAAAATCAATGGGCAGAGGCACAAAAACAAGTCTCATCCCTCATGGACATGGGAGCCATTCAACAAGTACCAGAGCAGGAGAAGGGACAAGGATTTTACTCAAGACTGTTCTTGGTACCCAGAAAGGACAAGACCTGGAGACCAATACTGGACCTATCTATTCTGAACACATTCCTGGATATACCAAAATTCAAGATGATGACTTTGCAGCAGCTTCTGGCCAGGCTGGGCAAGAACACTTGGCTGTTGACTCTAGACTTAAAAGAGGCATACCTGCAAGTCCCAATCAGACAATTATGCAGAAGATACCTCAGATTCATGGCTGGCCCAATGCATTACCAATTCTCTGCACTGCCCTTTGGCTTATCTACTGCGCCCAGGGTCTTTACAAAGTGCCTGGCACCAGTAATTGCATTCTGCAGACAAAGAGGAATACAAATATATCCTTACTTGGACGACTGTCTAATTCAAGCAGAGAACATGGACATTCTTCTACAGCATCTGGCATTTGTGAAAAGACTTCTAACATGCCTAGGGTACACAGTCAACAAAAAGAAATAAAAACTAGTACCCTCTCAAGAAATAATATTCCTGGGTGGAAGCTTAAATACAACTGCCCAGATGGATTATCTATGCCAGACAAACAAAGGCAACTGAATACCTATTTCAAAATGTTGGCAACAAAAGCCCAGTTATCTGCAAGAAAAATTCTGCAGGCTTTGGGCTTCATGGTATCCTGCATCCTACTTATTCCATATGCAAGACTGCATATGAGGAAACTTCAGTGGTACCTAAAAAGTGTTTGGACTCAACATTGCCATAGCCTGGAAACAACGATTATGCTTATTCCCTGCCTACAACAGGAGTTTCGATGGTGGGCAAAGGCTTGTCACCAAAACAAGGGACAGCCATTCACATTACCCCCAGCCAGGCAGACACGAACAAAGGATGTATCAGATTATGCCTGAGGGGCCCACATAGCAGGAAGATGCATTCAGGGCACAGGTCCTCAACCCAAATGCATCTAAATATCAATCAAAAAGAGATGCTAGCTGTTCAGAATGCCCTGACAGCCTTCAAGGACCTACTTCATCCGGGACAACTAGTGATAAAGACAGACAACAACACGGTCATGTGGTATATAAACAAGCAGGGGAGCACACATTCTTATCCCCTTTGCAGACTAACCATGACTTTGTGGGACACAGCATTAACTTACCAAGTACATCTGCAGGCACAATTCCTGCCAGGAAGGAAAAATACTCTGGCAGACAAACTAAGCAGAAACATCATGGATTCCCACGAGTGGCAGCTGGATCCACAAGTCTTCTGCATGATAACAAGGAAATGGGGATGCCCGGACATAGATCTATTTGCCTCCCCTCACAACTACCAGCTAAAAAGATTCTGCACAAGGACTTATCACAGGCAAGCATGGAAAGTGGACGCCCTATCTTTAAGCTGGAAAAACCTGTCAGTATATGCCTTTCCCCCTCTGCCTCTCCTCCCCAAGGTACCCCTAAAGATCAGACAGGAAAAGCCAAAAATGATACTGATTGCCCCAGACCAGCCCCACCAGTACTGGTTTCCAATCCTAAAGAACTTGTCTCAATGCCCAGCTTGGACCTTACCTCAAATACCTCATCTCCTGTCCCAGCAAAACAATCAGATCCTGCACAGCCAACTCAGGACTTTAAACCTGGCAGCATGGCGGATAATGTAGTCATACAAAATACACCTCTCAGTAAAGCTGTGATGGATGTCATTTTGGAGGCCAGAAGGCCTAGTACTAGAAAATCTTATGCTGGAAAATGGAAGAGATTCTGTGCTTGGAACCAGGCACAAGGAACTTAATCAGCTGTGCCAAATATTCCTCAGATTCTGCAATACTTAACTGAGATGCCGGACAAAGGCCTATCTTTTTCATCTATTAAAATTCATGCCTCTGCCATTTCGGCTCATTACAATACAGAGCCACCAATCTTTTCTCATCCCTTATTAAAACAGTACCTCAGAGGAGCCAAAAATTTAAGACCTCCAAGGAGATCACCAATGTCTGCATGGGATCTCAACTATGTCTTGGAAAAACTCACCCTGCCTCCTTTTGAGCCAGCTGCTACTGCTGATATAAAGTTTTTATCTTGGAAAACAGCTCTGCTCCTAGCAATAACTTTTGCAAGACAAGTTTCAGAGCTATAGGCACTCATGGCTGTGGAACCTTTTACCATTTTTTATCCAAACAGGGTCTATCTGAGGACAAACCCAACATTTATGCCTAAGGTGGTGTCCAGTGTGGCTCTTAACCAAACTATTCATCTGTCAACTTTTTATCCAAATCCACAGAACAAGGGGGAGAGAATTCTGCATTCTTTGGATGTACACAGACAGCTTAGATTCTACTTGGACAGAACCAAAGTTTTCAGAAAGACAGAGCAATTACTAGTGGCATATGCTGCAGGATCACAAGGGAAGGCTATCTCAAAGCAGACGATTTCAAAGTGGATAGGCCACTGCATTCGTTTCTGCTACTTACACCATGGCAAGCCAGTGCTTAAGGGCATTAGGCCACATTCAACCAGAGCTGCAGCCACTTCAGCAGCCTTTCTCAGGGGAGTACCAACCAAGGACATTTTAGAGGCTTCTACTTGGAGTTCAGTGCACACCTTTACAAAGCACTATCATCTGCCATTCTACTCTAAATCCAGGGTAGGCTTTGCCACTGCAGTTCTGCAGGGCCTCATAGCAGCTCCTAATGCTGTTTAGCTCCAGCCTCCCAACCATAGCTTTGGGACTCTACCCAAATGTAATGACTACAGCAGTGAAACACGAAGAACATAGTACAGTTGTGTACACTTACCATAAATGTAGATGTTCGAGTGTATTCACTGTTGCAGTCCAGGTTACCCACCCACCATCCCCCTTTTCTTCTGATGGAACTTATCTTTCCTTCTCTGATTTATACAACCTATGTGGTGTATTTGCTTGTAGATGAAGGTAAAGTTTATATTGGTGCATGTATTTATATATATATAAATTTTGACTACCCTTTTAGGGGGCATAAAGAAAATGGCATCGGCCACATCTTTTATACCCCTAATGACGTGACGTCAGGGAAGGGGCGACAGCAGCCAACGCAGGATCCAGGACTTTGGAATTCAGGCTGACTGAGGGCAACCTGCCAACAGGATTACCCAAATAGAATGACTGCAACAGTGAATACACTCGAACATCTACATTTATGGTAAGTGTACACAACTGTACTTTAGTTAGACCAAACCTAGCAGATTGAAGTTTTTGAAATTTTTAATTGAGGAATTCATTTGTAGTAGAAGGGTTTTGAAATTGGCTAGGGAGATGAGAGGTAAGTGGTAGCAAGATGAATGGGAAAGTTTTTAGGGGAGGGGATACAGAGAAGTAGCCATTTAAAATGAGAGTTTGATGTAGTGATATTTGGGCTTAGAGTTGGACATTTAAATTAGATTTAAACAACAATGGTGTTCTACCTCCAAGTCTGGAGCAATTTCTCCCATCAAAATAACAGATGTACTCAGGAAAGAAGTGGTGGACAGAAGGATCAGTGGGTTTGAACCAAGATTCTGTTATAGCTATGAGGTCAGGGTGGTGGATGGTGAAAAAGCTGTTCAGTTGGTCTCTTTTGTTCTTGATTCTATGGGCATTAATTAAAACACAAAATGAAAAAAGATGAGCCAGAGTTAGGTTCAATGTCACTGTATAGGAGCAGGAGGAGTATTATAGGGGTAAACTTATAGAGGAATCTGGGTAGTTTAAGGGAGGGGCTTGTAAAGAACAGGTTGGTAATATAAGCAAGCGAGAGTGGATGTGGCATGCAATGAAAAGTGAGTAAGTTAGGGGATTGGGCTGGGGGGTGTACATACTGGAAATTTCTAACGTATGAGAAATAAGGATTTTTCGGAATGCTCAAGAGTTGCATTCACACTTAGTAGGGAAAGATTCCTTATTGTTGTGGGTGGAAGAGTAAACAAGAGCAGCAGGAAAGTGTAAGCTGAGATGAAAAAAAGTAAAGACATTTCAAGGTTAAGGACCCTCCCCTCCCTGATAGAGTAATGTACTTGGCAGATAGAGATTATAAAAGAGAAAAGGGTGTTGTAAGGAGCCATGTATGTTTGTTTGTCTAGCTATATGCTTTTTCCTTTAAGCTACACTTACACCTTTTCCACATCTAGTCCTACTATTCCCTTTGTCACATCCTACCTTTCTCCAATATAATCTGTTATAATATTTAACGACTGTTAAAATATTAACCATCTATTGTGTAAATAAAGCTGCATCTTCCTATTATCAGGCTTTTCATATAATTTATGCTTCAACACTATGACTTTATTATGTCTGAGTTTTTATTCTGACAAACTAATGTGTGTTTTTTTTTCAAATGTTGTGCTTGAATGTTATGACTTTATTATATCTGTCTAGTTTTTTTATTCTGTTAACCATATGTATCTGGAACTTTTCTTCCTAGGCCTCCTCTGAAAATGGGTACCTCATGAGCCAGTCGGACCTTCCCTGCAAACAAATGCCAAATAAATAAATAAATGATGTAAGCAAAAAAAATGGCCCAAGATAAAATAAAATACAGGGGTGAGTTTGGGGGTGGCTGGGGAGTTGGGGGTGAGACTTGAGAAAAGTGGGCAGAAATTCTTATACACTAATGTATAAATCAATCAGTTTACAAATGCACAGAAAACTGCATCAGTAAGAGAGCAGGAAGTCTTCCAAACCAAATTAAAAAATGTAATTTTTTATGTTAGATTGCATTTTCTCTCCCATTTCAAAAACCCTGATAGTGCCTTGTTAAACTGAATTAACAATGTTTGCTAACACAGTATTATGGTTGAACTGATTGCTGGTGGCATACAATAATTAAGGCTGGACTTTTCATAAATATACCATGTAGCCGAGTAGACTAAATTTGAGCAGTCTATTTAGAACATCATTGTTAATTTCTTAATCACAGACATCGATCAAGGTATTTTTAGTTGGTAAATAGAAGAATGTGACTGTCTGTGAATGGCATACAGCCAGGTATATTGTACCACTGTGTTCTATGTACACTGGTGCTTCAGACTGAATGAGTCATGTGACAGCAGTATGCAGTGGATCAGGGAACAGCTACTTAGTATGGTACAACGTGCCCAACATTCCTTAATGAACAGCTGCTTCCTGCACACTGTCTGGACTGCTTTCATGCATTCATTAGACATGACATCATGAGAGGATCTATTGATGTGGGAGCTCCCACTGAGGAGCTTGCCAGCACTACTGTGTGTGAGGTGGTACCAAGTATATAAGTACAGATGTGATAGCAGGCTTGCTTGCACCATTAAGAACTCGGTTGTTGGCAGTTTTTTTTTTTTGTACATATTCAGTGATGTTTATGCCCAGCTCTGCATGTAGCACATGAGCAGCGAAGGGAGATTAGTGCAGCAAGATGAAGATGATGCATTTTAACAAATATAGATACATGGTTCTAGTTCCATAATTTATGCAGCAGGGACCAGTCCATTGCAGATGTGTAGTGTTTCCAAACTGTGTATGATTTCAGAGGAGTCATTTTTATGTGTGCTGCATGCATACTTCTCAACCTGCAGATACTAAAAATAGGAAAAAGTCCATTGAAATGTGAGAACATCTAGCCAAATATTTGGACCATCTATCTAGTATAAAATTTGCATAACGAGTAGTTAATACCTTTTCTGCTTCCATTAGGAATATGGTATACTACTCAGAAACACATTTAAAAAATGAAGTGACAAAAATGAGGGAAAATATAAGCATATTATCATAGAGACACAGTAAAATATGTAGACTTTAGTGAATTGTATTCCAAAATTCTACAACACAAGGTCAATTATTTTTGCTTCTAAAAAAGAGAGATGTAAGATAAGTGTCCTCTTTCTTTTAATTACTGTTATCACTGGTATGTTGGTTAGGTTGTGTGGTTTTCTATGTATTAGATGGCTTTGAAAATCCTACATGATGAAGTGTATTGAGAAAATTGTGTGAAGGGGTAAATCAAGCCTAACATTAGGGATGTACTTCCAAAATAGAGACATGTTGTGCAGGGATAAACCAGGCCTAAAAAATAGGAATATTTCTCCAAAATAGGGGGACTTGAGAGGTCCAGCTCCATGCTATACAATGGCGTAAAATTATAAAGAAAGTCTTACCACATTGTATAGTAGTCTGAATCACATAAGACTTAGATACGGTTCCTGAATCCTGACCCTAGTTTCAAGAGATGGAGGTTCTAAATATGCATGGCCTGTACATAGGCTATCAATAATATTTTCTTCATAAATTACATCATCATACATCATCATCAACAAAAGCATGTAAGTCAAAACTATACAAAGTCACATTTCTACACTATCAACTGCCTTCAAAACATCATTAACATCAGTTTGTACATGATAGAAAAATATGTCAAAAGTAGTGCCCTATGAAAGAGAACAACAGTAAGATAACAATGCAGTTATGAATTTAAGTCCCTTCTAAAATAATGGCAGTTGTGAAAATTCAATAAACAGAAAGAAAGACTAAAGTCAAATTTAATAATGGTCCTGTCTCAGGGAAAAGGAAATGACCAGCAATTAAGCAAGTGTGTGGAAGTGGTGACAAGAGAAATCATTTGCTAAAGTTCAATACAGGAAATAGGTACATTTGCAGATAAAAAAGAATACAGCAAGTACAAAATTTTTGTTATCCAGGACCATTTGAAGCCATTTCACAGGATTAAAAAGCAAATACAACAGCATATAGTATAAGAATATATAACTCTTTGAAGAACAAGTAATATTTAAACTAAACAAAAGGATAAATTAGTGTTTCATATACACAACAAATATCCAGAGTTGACATACACTAATGTAATATAGGCATATTGGAAAAAATTATGAGTGATTGAAACAAGGAGGAAAATCAATGGAAGAATGAAAATAATATGAAATACAAGTCAAGGTAAGAGAAGAGTGTAGAGGTTATCTTTTATCCAGTAAACAATTACAGGTAGATTGTTTCTGGAGTAATACTTTGAGCTTCTAGAATATAAAATGGAAGAGTATTAATTGAATTCACTTCTCTGCTGGAGCAATGCTGTATCTAATGCTTATAATGATAGTCGAAGAAAATTTATAATAGCTTATTTAATTCCAGAATAACCCTAGAGCAAGACTGCTAGAGAAGCGTTTCAGTATAATGAATAGGAATATATGGTCTGTGCTGAATCTATTATTCAAGGTTTCCTTAGGTCCTGAAATTAACAGATACTGTAGACAGAGGGTAGAAATCAAAGTCCTGAAAGGTATATTTTTGAAGCATGCACAGTGATTTCAAACTGGAGCATTGTATCATAGCTCTCAACCTACTGATCTAAACAAAGATGCTTGAAAAGTAAGTACATCTAGCCAAAAGTCCAGACAGCTAATTAGCATAATATCCGAATACCTTACAGCGTAACGTCCCCCACTTCAGCAGGATTGTGGGACAACCCCACTCAGAGTAAAGTACCCCATCACACACACACACACACACACACACACACACACACACACACACACACACACACACACACACACTGACCTGGAGCCACAGACAGATTGTAAGGCTTCTTTACAAACACATGCAAACACACACACACACACACACACACACGCACACACACGCACACGCACACACACACACATGCATGCACACACACACACACACACACACACACACACACACACACACACACACACACACACACACACACACACACACACACACACAAATGGAAGGGTGAGAAATGAGTAAGTAACATCATTTCACATTATAACTCATTTTGGGGAAGGGGTTTGCAATGCAGCTGAATTATGAAAATCAGAGAAGGCAGATGTCCTGTGACTGGGTCAGCTTCTGATTTTGAGGTTCTCACAGATGCTATTTGGAAATAGTGATGTTCCACTTAGGGTGAATATTACTTGTGGTATTCTGAGTTATGGTGTACTACATCCAAGAATTATACACTTTTTTAAAACAAAGTCTATCATGTCAAAAAATACTGGCAACAGGATTCAGTAATTGAGGGAAGAATAAATATCCTGTATGCCAGTACTTGATTGCTATCTGTGTACTATAATGAGCACAAAAGTAATGACTTGAGTACCATAAGGACTACTGCCTGGGGCAGGCAGATAAAGACCATCAGGTGAACTGTCCTCCAGCTCAAAAATATTTTTGTATTCCTATTGTAATATGGTATAAAAAGCAGCAGTATATACACACAAAAAATATTCTTAACTAAAGTAGTTTTGGTGTTCTCTACAGTTTATGAATATGATCCGACAGTTTAGACTGTGTCAGTCCCCTTGGTTAAGCTTTATTAAGCTTTTGATTTACAGATGAACTTACACAGAAAACTAGCATGCTTGGTACGCATCCAATTTACTATAAGCAACGATACTGTTTATTCTCTCCACCTCATATTACCAAGCAGCAAGCCAAAACAGGACAGGTAGTCAAGATGCATGCTTTTGTTTATACTTTTTCTTTCCATTGTTTTAAATGTATAGCTTACATCTATGTTCCTTATGATCTATATAGTTGTAATGAGATGATAAGAAGTGAATTAACTTAGTATAAGCTGGGTGATTTAAAAAAAGATGTGATTACTAAACCACCTTTAATGCATCTCTTTCTTCATTGGCATTTATGCTGGAGTGTTTTGTGAGAAAAGGCATTTTAGTTGGTCTAAGAGTACTTGTAGTCACATAGCAGACTGACTACTGAATTGTTGTGCTGTAAGAACTTGTAGCCAGCCAAATGACTGTTTTGTTTACTTGACTTTAAAATGCCTACCTAGATATTTTTGTACCCAATGCCATCCCGTGATCTTGTACCCGCCAAATTAAAGCTCTTCCCTGTACTTGTGGAGCAAAAAAAAAAATAAGAAGGAAAGAAAGTAGTGTTTGTTCCAGCATGGAGTGCTCAAGCTTATTACAAAAAGAAACATGAAAAAAAAATATTTTAAACTGTAGCAAACTGCTGACTACATTTGTAGCAAGCAGTTGCTACAGCTTATGTCACAGTCATGTTACAATCAAAACATTATACAGCTCAGTTTTTTCTACAAATCCAATACTGGCATTTATTCTTTAATGCTGATATGCACTAAAGAGTGATATCAATCGGCCAATTGCACCCCCTAATAATTTTCAACTGGGGCAGCTGTCCCCTTCAATCTACCCTAAGTATGGTACTCCTCTGTTTGTTTGGACTGATGTAAGTGAGCAACAGCATGCTGTTGCTGCTTTTTTCTACCAAACATGACCTCCTTCTAGACACCTCCTTATTACATCAAAGAGAAGTGCGTGTAGATTTTATGTTTAATAACTGCACTTGCTGTTGGTTTACTTGATTCACTACATTGCTGCATTACACTACTACTTTGTGAAAAAAAAACTATTTTAGTTTAACTGTGATGCTTGTAGCCAGATAATCAATTAGCCTTTTAATCACTGAACTTGAAATTAAGTTGCCTTGTGCTGTATGCCATTGCACTCCATTTATTTTCGCCTCTCTGAACTGCTCACGGTATAATGATGGAATTGCAGTGCACTCTGTAGTTGCAGGTGGTTCACTTCAAACCTAGACTATAACCTCTGTGTCCTTTAACTTTTCTCACACCTTGTATCATTGTCACCATTTACAGATGCACAGTTGCTCACTGTCTACCATAGCTTAGCCCAGTGGTGTTTTACTACTTGGAATTGCAGCCTCCACTTCTTAGCTGTGAGGTTAACCACCATGCCCTGCTCTACTCTATCCACAGAATATAGAAATGCTACCATCCTTATCACATAGTATTCTTCTAATGAATAAACCACCCCATTCCCTGCAAGCCAAATAACATAGTTATCAGGGACTTATCCACTTTTGTAGACAATGAACTCTTTACCACCTTAGTCTTTCTGCCTGGCCAGCTAGTCACTAAAAGTGTATCTCCTAGGTCCAGAGATCACATATTTCCTCTCATGCCTCTCCCTTATTACTTCTTTAATGTAAGATAATGCTGTCTTCATTATGTTCCTGTTCAAATACATGATCCAGCTTGAAAACCCCCAAAGTTTTTTTTACTAAGAAATTGAAGGTCATGTTTTACATGTGCTGCAAGCATGTCATAAAGCTTTTTTTATCTTTTCTGTCTCATACAGACTCCAAAGGGGTAACCTATGCCTAGATTAAAAGGCCTCAAGTGACCATGTCTTTTGTGACCTCTTACATGTACATAAAAGACATGTAATGCCACAAACACCCACAAAAACAACAAAAACTATTACCAAAAAGCTAAACCGAACCACAGGATATTCACCTCTCACAAAGGATCCCTCTCCTCTTGAACAAGCAGAGAGGTGCTTCACATCTGCAGTGTTATAATCTCAAGTTGCTCCAGTCCTGTCCTCTGCAGAAATGAAGGTGCTTAATCTTCACTGTTACAGCTATAAGGGTGCTTAAATCCTCACTGCTACAGGTATAGAGATGTTTTAAATCCTCACTGTTACAGCTATAGGGGTGCTTTGAATCCTCACTGCTACAGGTATAGAGGTGCTTTAAATCCACCCTGTTACAGCTATAGGGGTGTTTAAATCCTCACTGCTGCAGGTGTAGAGGTGCTTTAAATCCTCACTGCTACAGGCAAACGGATGCTTTAAATCCTCCCTGTTACAGCTATAGGGGTGTTAAATCTTTACTGTTACAGGTGTAGAGATGCTTTAAATCATCACTGTTACAGCTATGAGTGTGCTTTAAATCCTCACCGCTGCAGGTGTAGAGGTGCTTTAAATCCTCACTGCTACAGACAAAGTGGTGCTTTAAATCCTCACTGTTACAGCTATGGTGTGCTTTAAATTGTCACTGCTACAGGTGAAGATGTGCTTTACGTTGTCACTGTTACAGCTATAGAGGTGTTTACATCCTCACTGCTACAGGTGTAGAGTTGCTTTAAATCCTCCCTGTTACAGCTATAGGGGTGTTTAAATCATTACAGTTACAGGTGTAGAGATGCTTTAAATCCTCACTGTTACAGCTAAGGGGTGCTTTAATCCTCACTGCTACAGGTGTAGAGGTGTTTTAAATCTTCACTCTTACAGCTATGGTGGGCTTTAAATCCTCATTCCTACAGGTGAAGGGGTGCTTTAAATCCTCACTTTTACAGCTATGGTGTGCTTTAAATCCTCACTGCTACAGGTGAAGGGTGCTTTAAACCCTCACTGTTACAGCTATGGTGTGCTTTAAATCCTCACTGCTACAGGTGAAGGGGTACTTTAAATCCTCACTGTTACATTTATAAAGATGCTTTAAATCCTCACTGCTACAGGTGTAGGGATGCTTTAAATTTTCAGGGATACAGGCGTAGAGTGAACCACATCCTCCTACAGCTCAATGCTTTTCCAGATCTTCAGTGATGCATGTAGATGGATGTTCTAGATCTTCAGTATTACAATCACAGGGATAATCCAAATCTTCTTAGGGGGTATTCAGATTTACAGTACTATAATCTCAGGGCTGATCCATATATTCAGTACTACAATATTGGGGTGATCCAGAGCTTCAGTATTACAACTTCAGAAATGCTTCAAATCCTTACAACTACAAGGTTCACTAATGCTCTAAATCCTCTCTACTGCATATACAGGGGTGCTGCAAATCCTCACTGCTGCAGGTACAGAGGTGCTCTATATCCTCATTACTATAGGTACAGAAGTGCTCACAATTCTCACTACTGTATGTACAGAAGTGCTCTAAATCCTCATTACTATAGGTACAGAGGTGTATTAAATTCTCACTGCTACAGGTATAGAGGTGCTCTAAATCCTCACTAATACAGGTATGGATGTGCTCTCAAGCCTCACTACTGCAGGTACAGCAGTGCTCTAAATCCTCACTGCTGCAGGTACAGAGGTGCTTTACATCCCCACTACAACAGGTACAGAGATGCTCTACATCCTCACTAGTACAGACATAGAAGTGCTCTGAATCTTTACTAATACAGGTACCAAGGGGCTCTACATCCTCACTACTACAGATACAGAAGTCCTTTAAATCCTCAGTACTACAGGTACAGAGGTGCTCTATATCCTTACTACTACTATAGGTACAAAAGTGCTCACAATTCTCACTACTGTATGTACAGAAGTGCTTAAATCCTCATTACTATAGGTACAGAGGTGCTTTAAATCCTCTCTGCTACAGATACGGAGGTGCTCTAAATGCTCACTACTACAGGTACTGAAGAGCTTAAATGCTCACTATAAACTAAGAAGTATGAGTAAGGCAGTGGTGGTAGATGAAGGAGCACTTCCCAGATAAAATCTTCTCTATTTTTACCATGCAACTGACACAGTGCATTCAAGGACTAAATCACCTTGAATTTGGGATATATCATTTTCACAGCTCTCAAACTCTTAGAGCAAGAAAGCTGGACAAAGCCATAAATAAAAGTGGGACAAAGGCCCAAAAATGGGGACCGATCTTTTTAAATATTGCTCTTGCAAACTCAAAAAGTTGATAGAATAACAACACACACACACGCGCACGCACACACACACACACACACACACACACACACACACACACACACACACACACACACACACACACATACATTTCCCAGAGGCAGGGATTGAACCCAAACACTGGAATTGAAGCTTTTAACCAGTTTGCCACTATTCTTCACTTGTGTCATCAAGAGGTGGTATGATATATTACTACCAAAAAAAAATGGTAGCGCTAAAGACTAAGTGGAAAACAAGAGAAGAAGATGTAAGAATACACTACTGATGTGTATCCCAATACATATATATGGAGTGGAACAGTTACAGGACAGACAGATAGACAGTGTATAGTAAAGGCATATCAGACACTAGACTGTACGGATTCTAGCAAGAATAAGAGATATCCTTCTGAAAAGAGAAAGTTGCAACAGCACTTCAAATTATACCTGGTATAGAATAGAACCTGTTATCTTATTGTATGTAATCACATATATTCTTCAGATGACATTTATCTCAACTTGACGACCATGTGGAGTAATGTATGGGATTTTTCAATGAAATCTGTTCGGCTAGACTTATAAACATACCAGAAGGAGATGTTTTTGTGACTTTATAAAACAAAATCCAGATAATACATTCTTGAATTTACACTATTGCATGTAATTACAGCTATTTACTATAAATAAGCTGTAATGGAAAGCAGCCTGTATGGATGATAATGCATGTTAGAGCTGAGAAAGCATCTAATAAACTGAGACTATTTTTGCTTTCTTCAAACTTACTTTAGTCTGCTATGTTTGATAATTATGGTCTAGTGCATAATGCCAGGAAATAAGAAATCTACAGTTTGTCAGCTCAGTGATTTTAGTAAGAGTCTCTGCTTTATCTGCAAAACTATAAGGAATATTTTGCTTTGCAGTCTGACAGACTGGTAAAAGTATTGCATAAATTACACCACTTAGAAAAGGTGTAATACAGTAATGGTGCTATAGACTTCAGCAGCTTTTCAGTGCACATATAATACATTCACTGCAAGCAGCTATTCCGATTTTTTTGTTACTTCTTTAATAGAAAAGAGAAGACCAAAAAAGCATTAGCCTTTAATGCAGCCTTTGGATATTCTAGTCAGGCCTGTCATTCACATAACCATTATCTGTAATCCAAATAAATACAGGAAATACTGTTAAGTGCAGCATTAGAAGTGAGATTTTGTGGCACAGAAGACTTGCCTTTGTGCTTACACACACACACACACACACACACACACACACACACACACACACACACATGTACTTTTGTGCACGTTTGTGTGTGCGTGTGTGTGCACATAATTGTATGAGTGCATGTGTGTGTGTGTGTACATACATGCATGTATGTTTGTGTACATGCTTGAGTGTGTGTGTGTGTGTGTGTGTGTGTGTGTGTGTGTGTGTGTGTGTCTACATGCATCTGTGTGTGTGTGTGTGTGTGTGTGTGTGTGTGTGTGTGTGTGTGTGTGTGTGTGTGTGTGTGTATGTGTGTGTGTGTGTTTGTGAACACACATGCATGTACTTGTATACATGCTTGAGAGAGAGAGAATGTGTGTGTGTGTGTGTGTGTGTGTGTGTGTGTGTGTGTGTGTGTGTGTCCACACACAATAATGTATTTGTGTGTACATGCATCTGTGTACACATGCGAATATGATTGCATTTGTGTGTGTGTGTGTGTGTGTGTGTGTGTGTGTGTGTGTGTGTGTGTGTGTGTGTGTGTGTGTGTGTGTGTGTGTGTGTGTGTGTGTGTGTGTGTGTGTGTGTGTGTGTGTGTGTGTGTGTGTGTGTGTGTGTGTGCGCGTGTGCAGATGCAGACGTGGAAGGCACATGCATATTCAAGTATATTAATCACTGTGGAATGAAAGGCTGCTGTGAAAATGATTAGGACTCATTCATTTTCATATCAGTATGCACTATTGCAGTCTACTTTCCCGTTTGCATAAACCACCAAGTACAGGCTGAAGATTATTTTCTTGTCTACTGTGATGTTTGGGTTTTTGTATCTATTACACACCACTGCCTTAACCTTAGACATCTCGGATGGCTGGAAGTACAAAACCAACTAGTTTACTTCAAGCAAACTTATTTTTATTCACAAGATTTACATCATCCTTTCAAACACTCCATACTCATGTAACCAGTTAACAAAGCTGGAGACTGCCTATTCTCAAATGCGGTTGGTATTCCTGAACAAACTTCCAACTGAGATCACACATCCCTTTACTTCCCAACCTTTTTTCAAGAATCAAACTTCAAATGACAAAAAACCAAAATGGCTTTGCCTCTGCTCTCTCTGACTCTTACTTATTTTTTCTTTCTCTTCTAACTTCAACTCAAACTTTACTTTTTTTACTACCTTCTACCTTCTTTATTTTTTGGCAATAAGTTTTACTTCTTCTTTCTTTTTTTTTTTTGTATCATTTCCTTTTTTTTTATTTTTTGCTTACTGAACTTGAACTAGAACTTTTATTTTTTAAAAAAAAAAAAAAAAAAAAATTATTTACTTGTTTTTGTATAAATGTTTTTTCTGTTTTTGTGTTCTTGTTATGTTCTCTCTTCATCTCTCCTCCTCGGGCAAAAAATGTATATAGTATCCAGTTAGACTGACTAAAAACAAAAATAAATAAATAAAAATAAAATAAATTAGCTTTGTCTACTATATTTTGTTCCATGTATCATTTTGGCTGATATATTTTGCTGTATAAATATAATTTGTTTCACTTACATATATTGGACTACCATTTGTCTTAGACCATTTTCAGACTCAGCAGTCTTTCCTGCAACATTAAAGAGACATAAAATTATCTTAGAAGGACATGAGGTGGCAGAATCCTAATTTCTTTGGACAAGAATTGTCAGTTATGTTTATCTGATTTTCATTCTATTGAAATGTGTTATGTCTAGTTCTGAGATCACAGAACAGTGGATGGGAGGTACTATGTTTCTCCTTTCACTCACTGCTGTGTAATGGCAGAGTTAGCATATTTATATAGGTGGGTACACAAGGGGGGCATAGTTTCATGTGGTGGGTGCAAATTATTGCTGTTATTTGTCCTGTTTTCCATGTTTTGATTGTGAAAGTAGGTTTTCTGTATTTTTTCCACTCTTTCAATATATAACAATTATCTTATCAGCAGTTTCTGTGTCATCTGTAAACCTGACTAACATTATTACTTTTGTTACACCTAGATCAAGGTTGCATTTATAGTACAGCTAATGTTCTAATACAGAGCCTTGTAGTATTGCTAGCTTCATTACTCCTGCAACTGCTACTTTTTATGTAGACTTACCTGCCATTCCTTATTTACCAGCTAGGTAGATATCTATTTTATTATGTGCATGGAAATTTTCATCAGTTGCAGTTTTATTGCAAGTTTATTGTGCCACACATTTGAAAGCAATTTGATATACTCTGAGTAAATTATGCTAAGCATTACCTTATTTTTCAAGTACCTTGCTAGTAAGGCTATAAATCGCTAATGCAGGTAAATGATTTTCTTTTATGCAGAGTACATATGATAAGATTCCTGATCTGTCTGGTTAATTTTGAAATGCATCTACCAAGCAGCATTCAAATACCTTTTCTGCTTTCCTAAACAGTATCTTAATCTAAATGGATGGCACTTGATGCTTACTAACTTGGGCCATACCACCTAACTACCACTATTCCTGCTAGCACTCATTACCTTACTACCACTAGTTATTGCCTTCATATTTATGCAGTGGCACCAGGAATATGCACACCATTCTTCTATAAAGTAGGATTACCATAGTAGCACATAACAGACACACCGTACCAATGTATGGAGTTGCATGCATGTGCTTGTTATTCATATAATGTCCTCATGTGATGCTTTACTTAAGCTACAGCCTGATAAAAGTTGAACTGGTCAAAAAGAAAAGTGGGTCAGACTTTCATTTCAGTCAGACATTTAACAAAAAGCCTTTTTTTGCACGTGGAAAATGCTCTTAGACTTCCGTATGTGGGAGATATTGTCTCTACTCACCATCTTACTTATATATACTATCTCCATAGATGCAAAACCATGGAGATATAAGAAACTCATAAATGTCAATAAGAAAAATAAATTACTCACAAAGATGAATTAGAGGCAATTCACCACGATGAAAAATGAAGTTGTTTATTGTTGAACAAAACAGGAAAAACGATGAGCGCTTTCGCATGTAACAAACCACGCTTCTTCAGATCTACTGTGTACACTTCATTGAGATCTTTTATACTAAAACAGATTGATTGATTAATTAATTAAACAATTCAACAACTCATTAGTGCTAAATTGTACCACAAAGAATGTGTACCACAGAAAAAACATCAACAACTTAGCTCAAAAAAGGCACTCCAAAGCTGATGAACCTATATCAACTAACCTATTCAATTATTCAATTTTATTACAACCATAAAAAGGGGAAAAAATAAACAAAATAAATATAAATATAAATATGAATATAGATATATAAATACACATAATCACGTGATCAAATAAAAGTATATATATAAGTGTATCTAATTCATAACAAATTGCATAAAAAATTGCATAAAATACATAAAGGAAAAATGCATGGAAAAATATATAGAAAATACATAATAAATGCATAGAAAAAAGAGAATATTTAAAACTTGAAAATATATATAAAATATAACAATATATTAGAGTATCAATGTATATATGGAAGTATATATACATATAGACCTCTTAATATAAGATAGAACAATGGATTAATAACATATGAACGATAATTAAAATGAGAATGTATATATATATATATATATATATATATATATATATATATATATATATGAAAACCACTCTAACTACTCTATTTAAATCTACGTTTCTTCAAATAAGATCTGATGCTGACGTAAGAATTAAGGCCTGGTGGATATTGTACCCTTAATTTCAATATCCAATTTAACTCTAGGTTTTCTAAATTATTAAAATTATCTCCTTTTCTTTCACTATAAGTACTCACTTGTAATACCTTAAAAACAAAATTATGGCCATGACATTCCATAATATGCTTAGCTAATGCATTTTTTGGGTCCAGCTTTTTAATATCATACAAATGCTCTTGTATTCTATCTCTTAGGCATCTTGTGGTCATGCCTATATAAAAAACTGGGCAAGACTCACAGTTAGCCAAGTATATCACATTCTTAGCTTCACATGTAGCTGAGAACCTAGGTTCAAACCTATAGTGTAATTCTGGAAGCACAAAGAATTGTTGTTTAGATATCAAAGGGCACATACTGCATCTGCCACATGCATAAGTGCCAAAGGTGTTAATATTAATGTTGTTACTAATTGTACATGTTCTTTTCTTCTCTATGCATAGTAACCTCTTCAGGTTTTTCATATTTTTGTATGTAAAAACCGGATGATCACCTATTATGTTTTTAATTTCTATATCGGCTGTCAAAATGTGCCAGTTTCTAGATATAATGTCTATAATATACTTATTGTCACTAGTAAAACTAGTTTGAAAAAACACCCTACGATTGTCATGTTTCTTGTTGCTATAAATATAAGACCTCACATTTGGGCGGCTAGTGTCAGGGATATTGGATGACAGAAAGGAGTCTTATATTCTGGCTACCATTGCTGCATTATAGCCCCTATCCAGAAAGAGCCTTTCAAGTGTGTTATACTCATTTTTCTGCTCTTCAGCTTCCTGACATAATTTATTAACCCTCATATATTGTCCCTTAACTATATTGTTAAAGACAAACCTAGGATGCATGCTGTTATAATGTAAAAAAGTATTTTTATAGCATGGCTTCCTGAACAGAGACGTTATCAAACCTCCCTTTCCATCCTTGGTAATGGTGACATCCAAAAAATTAGCACTCATTTCAGAGTATTCGATGGAAAATTTAAGGAAATCTGTTGTACTTTCTAATTCAAGTATGAAGCTCATTAGATCCTCTGCAGTACCTCCCCACACCAATAGGATGTCATCTACGAACCTTCTGTACAGTGAGATGTTTTTGAAACCTTCATGTGTAAATACAGATGAGGTTTCCCAGCTGTGCATGACTAGGTTCGCGTAGGTGTTGGCGCAGGGAGTGCCCATGGCAACTCACCACTGCTGGATATAGGTATGATCATTGAACATCAAAATGTTGTTTGTCAGAACCAATTCCAACAGTGTGTTTAATAGAATCTGCTCATTATTGCCATATAATCAGCTATTATTTAGCAAGTCCCTGATGGCTTCAAGTCCATAGGAATTTGGGATCGCCGTAAATAAATTTTTAACATCTAAGGTCACCAATAAACATGAATCTGAAACTATGCCATCTATGATCTTTAAGTCCTCCAACAGCTGATAGGAGTCCCTCAGAATAGTTGGAATGTTAATTACCAAAGGTCTTAACTTTTTCTCAATATAAATCGACATATGCTCAGATACCCAACCTTCTCCTACTACTATAGGACAAAGTGGTGGTGGAAAGACGCCTTTATGCATTTTGGGGAGGCCTTTAATGTAAGGTATTACTGGGTGTTCTATCAGAAAAAAATAAGTAAAGTTCATGATCTGTCTGTCTGCACATTAATAAATCGTATAATTCATGGTGCACTTCATAAATTAGTCTCTCAACTTTCTTAGTGTCAATCAACATGTAGGTTTCAGTATCATTTAATAACATATTCATGTAGTTAATATAATCATCAGTATTCATGAGTACTAACCCCCCCCCCCTTATCTGCTGGTTTGACTGTTATGTCATGGTTTCTTATAATGGAATTTAATGATTCCCATTCATTTTTATTGATGTTAAAAAAGAAGTTAGAATTATACTTTTTGATATTAGTATAATAATTATAAAAATCTTTCTCACAACTTTTAACAAAACAATCTAGATATGGGTGCAATGCTGGTGTAAAAGTACTTTTCTTTTTGAAATGATTTACATTGATTTCATTACTATGTAAGTCATTGCTCTTGTTAGAGAACAATTTCAGAGCTACATTACGTGTTCTCAAATC
>NC_056728.1:141048041-141050541 GCF_019279795.1 Protopterus annectens
CTTTACCACTGATCATAGGTTTAAATTTCAAGTCATTCAAAGGAATTATACCAACATCAGAAGGGGTGATGTTAGGAATAGAACTGAACAATTTGAGAGTAGATGGATCATTAGATTAAGAGCTGACCGATATCCTGGGCTTAATGATAGAGTTCCCATTAAACCCATTTTAAAAGTTAGATCATTAAGAAAATAGATTAGGTGTATTTCTACCTATATGGCTCTCTTATTATAGAGGTCCCATGTTTTGTTTGGGGTCAATGCATTAATATATGTTAGTTGCCTATGTTTCATTTTTTTTTTTTTTTTTTAGGTGTTAATTGATACATTATACACAGTTATATAGTTGACTCATTGGCAGCTATGAAGTGTGTATATAATGCGTAGATCTTGCATTGAATCAAACACAATATAGGCATTAGAAAAAATATATATTATACATGTTTTAGTATTTTTGTTGATGCCTTGGGTCCATATATATGATAGCTTAGCTTGTTATATATTTGTAAATATATTATTTAAATATGTTTTTATTTATGTGCCTTGAACATTCTAAAATGTAGAGGAAGGGATGTGATCAACGCAACAAGTATGTTAGTATTTTATGGATTTTATATATTAGAAGCAGTGTTGATCTGTTTTATGTATATATATTTTTTATGTATTTGAGTTGATATATCTTATTTTTATTTATTTTTGTATAGTGGTAGGATAGCTTCATTAGATTCATTTATAGATAGTGTTTCTGTAGTGATTATTCACAATGCACCTGATTTATGTGCTGTGTACGTTCCAATGAGAAAATGGAAGTGATGTCATTAATGCTTTTACTATATAAGCATTCCATTGTATTGTTGTTATAATGGCCTGAGGAAATCTTTGTGGTGAAAGCGCTTGCCTTGTATTTGTTAATAAACCTGCGTTTTATATTTCCATGTGGTACATTAAGTTTGGTGAAGTGAAGACTGCCGAAATTTGGTCGCATGTGGCTGTTTGAACTATGTGTGCATCTATTTGAGTCACTGGTTTGGAATTAATTATTCTGAACATTTTGCTCTGCATTCTCCTTTTGTCGTGTTATATTTTTTCTTATTGGTTGGAGGTCGAATCACACGGCAGCGATTTTGTACATATTGTTATCAATGTACATTTTTGACACTTTGATTTTGTCTTTTTCTTGCACCAAGGAATATAAATCTATCTGCTGTAGAATTGTACATTTACTGAAGAAAAGCATTTAATAATCCTTTTCCTCGGGCAGTTCCTGCTTCACTGCGCAGTCAGTCAGATATGTGAAATGTAATCATTTATAGCTTCTTGTTATCTTGTATTTATAAAGGCCATTGCCTGTATTGTGCCAGCTGCTGTGACACTGTTTAAATATTCATGGTACACTTTGTTAGAAGTCTAGTCTTTGAGATCATTATTGGAAAACATCACTCTTTACAAAACACTTACCAGTAATGAAATAGATGGGGATCGAGGCATTTAGAAATGATGTAACATTTCATCAATCTTAATATAAATACAAAGGTAAATTTTCATTTTAGATCAGAGGGTCAACTTTTGTTTCATACAGGCAAAAGTGTTGATGTATATGAGAAAGCTTGTTAGGAAACTAATCCTTGTCAGAGCAAAACAGATGCCTTATCCTGCTTCTGGCATCCTTTACTGTGGGCAAGATATTCTCATTTCCCCTAAGATGAAGACAAAAGCATCTGTACCTTGCATTCTGCTGACAAGTTCTTCTGGTGAAATTTCAATCAAATAAGAAACAATAGCACATGTATAATTGAAAAATGCAGGTTTCCAAGGCAAAACAATCTGCAGATGCCTAATTAGTTTATTTCCTGCAGGTAATTAAGTAAAATTGTTGTGATTGCCAAGTCTTCTTGAGATATATTTATTTTCCCGTATTCTTAATGCATTATTATATTTGCTACAGTTTTCTGTAGCAGATATTTATCAATAAACCTAATTTATATGGGGGATGGGTAAGTTCTCAATGAGCCACGACAGGTTATTATAAAGATAAATATGACACATTGTCATAAATATGAAAGTGTTCCTCTGTAATGCCAACAGTAGGAGTAATACATTTACACAATAAGAATATAAGCTTATGTGCCTCAGACAAAGAGTTATGCAAAACCTTAAAAAAGAAATGTGGTGGTATAATATGCACACATACACACACACACACACACATATATATATATATATATATATATATATATATATATTTAAAAACATAAGATAGGGGCTTGTATACATATGTGATAACAGACTTTCCTTTGAACACCATGTCTCTGTGATGGTTAGAAAATCCTTCTACCTTGCAATGTTTATTTATTTTTATTTTATTTATTTATTTGACATTTGTTGACCAGGTTAGTCTGACTGGGCAATAGCCCTTTTTCAGCAGAAATCCGAGGAGAAAAGCTCCAAATAGAAAAACAAGAGGGAAAAGATGAATAAATAAAAAATATACAGACGAGCA